>NW_024345861.1:5635070-5796903 GCF_902729225.1 Pteropus medius | reverse complement strand
AAAAAAAGTCTCTTTGACCCACAGGAGAAAAGCGCTTCGGTCCTTCTGCTTGTGGTCGGAGGGAAAGAATGAAAAGAGTGAAGAGCGGATTAGAGAGCACGGTCCTCAGCGTGCCCCCGAATCTGATAAGGAAACGTTGGAGGCGGGAAATTGCCCCTCAGCCCTAGCTCCAGAGCCTCTCTGGATGAGTTTCGATGTTTTCCCTTAGGCCGCAGGCGGGAAAATGGGGGTGGCTCGGGAAAGTCAAAGGTGTTTTTTTAAACTGAGGCTGGGAGGCAAGATCAAGTCTATGCTTCGACTATCCCCAGAACCACACTGACTATCGTCAGGAGTCTGGAAGGATGCGGGTCGAGGAGAGAGCTCCTGGACCATCCGACGTTTGGAGGCATAACAAAGATCTGGGCGCTGGCAGAAGCTACGGAAGTCTCTCCAAGAGTCTAGACATCTTTTAAGACCTCCGGATGTATTTGATAATTTTCTTTTCCGTTTTACCTACTGCTTATTGTTTGTATTTCTAGATGGCCTTCCTGATAAAGATCTCCAAGCGCTATTCTTGCGATTTCCCCCCTTCTCTCCCCCACCCCCAATTCCTGGGAGAAGGACTCGAGAAGCTTTGGGGCGAAGAGAGGACTGGTGGCGGCAAGAAGCGAAGGGAGGCACGGGGGACAGAGGCGGGGAATCGAGCAGGGGTTTCTTAAGAGTGACGCGGCCCTGCTCACTGGGCTGCTCTTCTGTCCGCAGGGGTGCCGGTCCCCGCGCTGTTTCCGCACCCGCCGCACGCGGAGCTGCCCGGGAAGCACTGCCGCCGCCGCAAAGCTCGCACGGTGTTCTCCGACTCACAGCTGTCTGGCCTGGAGAAGAGATTCGAGATCCAGCGCTACCTGTCCACGCCAGAGCGGGTGGAGCTGGCCACAGCCCTCAGCCTGTCTGAGACGCAGGTGGGCCTCCCCAGAAGGAAGCCCTGATCTCTGCTCCAAGCTCCTCTCCTCTCAGCTCCTAACCCGTTCTCGACCCACATTGGAGTTCCTGCGTGGGAATGACCCCGCGCCCCTTAATTTTAGGCATCTCCAAAGATCCTTAGCCCAAATACCGACACTTCCAACCTCATGTCGGTCTTAACGAAGTAAAATCTCTCCAGCGGGCTCTGGACATGGAGGAAAACTCCTTGGGTGATTCTGAAGCTCACTCCCTGTTCGAGAAGTGTCATTTCCGTGTCTTTCCCACTCCTCTTCGCTCAGGGCAGTAACCCGTGTCAGACATAGAATAAGAGATATGACCGTGTTTCTTCTCCTGAGAGAAGCCCACACAAGTTTTTTTCTTATTTTAATTTCTCACAGCTGCAAGTCTTCAAAACTATACCACTCCACCCCACTATAATTTAAGCTTCTCCCTATTACCCTATCCTGAATGGAAGATCTCTTTATCTTCCTCCAGATGCTATTCACCTGAAATCTCAAAACTCTTTCCTCCACTCCCTCTCTCATCTTTTATGTACTTGCAGACTCACCTTGTTGTGAAACCATTATTCCTGCCAGGCCACAGTGATTTTTTTCCTCTGAGGGGAATCAGCAAGTTTGACTCTCATCTTCCTGGCCAGGAGTCTTGCCGGACCAGGTGTTTAGATGTCATAATCGGAAGAAAGTAGTTTGAACTTAAAGGAGACTTCCATGACGAACTTACTATGAGTAATTGTAATTAATAACAGAATTGGTATTTACTAACCACACCATTTTGATTCTCACTTTTATTTTGGGAAACTATTTTGTGGGAGCCTTCGTATGTTTGATTTTCATTCAACCTAAGATGATAACTTGTGAGCAGTTCAGGTGCGATCTAACTCAATGGTGAGACTGTCCCAGCTCTTGAATGATTTGTCAATAGATTGCGGTCCATTTCCCCAAACTCTAGCAATCCCTAATCCCTCGGATTTTAGCTCAGCAACTATCGGTCTGAAGGAATAACATGGTTTTATTTTTTTTCTTCCCCCAAATCAGGTGAAAACATGGTTCCAGAACCGGCGGATGAAGCATAAAAAGCAGCTAAGGAAAAGTCAAGACGAGCCCAAAGCTCCGGATGGACCCGAGAGCCCCGAGGGCAGCCCCGGCGGCCCAGAGGCCGCATCCACCGAGGCTCGGCTCGGTCTGCCCGCTGGCCCCTTCGTGCTGACGGAGCCGGAGGATGAGTTGGACATTGGGGACGAAGGGGAGCTCGGCTCAGGGCCGCAAGTGCTCTGAGCAGCCACACGGGGGGAGGTGGGGAAGAGACCGCGGGGCGGGCGCTGTTCCCTCCCGTACCTGAAGACTCGGGCGGTCCTCGGAGTTCGGCTCCTGGAAGACAATACACACCTGTCCGCCCTCCAACCCGTCTTGAATCGGCGCGGTCGCGGCTCGACCTCTCGTCCTCCTACCCCTCTAGCCCGCGAGTCCACGCCGGGGCGCATGTGCGCTGGGGCAGCTCTTCCCCGCGCCGAGAGCGGCGCAAACTGGAACTTGGGCTCTCAGCTCTCTAATTCGGTGGGAGACGTTTTCTCTGCCGGGATCGCCCACCCCCTGGACCCCCACCTCTCAGCCACCTGTCCCCAGCTCTGTCGTGCAGGTCCGCAGCCTCTCCGCTCGGACCCTTTGCCCTTCCTTGGGGAGCCGGATTGGCTGCAGGTAAGGCGCCGGGTGTCTGGGCTCTCTGCTCTGCAGTAACCCAGGCAGAGCCACGACCTGATTCTTAACATGTCCATGCTTGGAGGGACTCGCGCGCTGCTCGCCACTAACCTCCCACTTGGGTCCCCCTACTCCCATCTCTAACTCAAATACTAAAGCGTCTCCATTCCTTTTAGAGCTGCGCTTCGGCTCTCTCCCATCGCTGTTCCCCTCAAGAGCTGGCGGTTCTGCTCCTTGGCATCCTTCCTGAGCTTGTGGTTCCAAGCACCGCAGCTCTTTACTCTCCCCCTCACCCCTATCCCAGATCCCGTGCCCCACACTGAGCGGTGCCTGCGCTCCGCGAAAAACTTGGGCAGAAAAACTCAGCAGTTTCTGCTCCCCAACCCTGTTGCGCGCCTGTCCCGCAACTCTTCCACGTCCCACGGCCTGACATTTTAAAAGTGAGTGTTCCCCAGGTTGTGTGTGGAAATACTCGTTCTCATTATATTTTAAAGGAATGTGGAGTTTTAGCTAGACTGAGGCTAAAGGGGAAGAGGCGTCCCCTTCCAGGCGTGCACCTGTTTGGGGGCTACTGAGGTTGGGCAGGAATCTGATGGGCTATGCGCGTGTCCACTCTCTCTTTCCCCTGGGAAGTCTCCTACTCTCCTGCGTTTACAGCCTCTTTAGATAATAAAGGCTAGCGGGCATAACTGGGAGTGAACGCGAGTTTCTGGAACCCTTTTGTTACCGTGTGCCTCTGCACACGCCCCCTCCTCTTCGCCCCAGGCAGTTTCCTGTTCTGGGAGAGAATGAGCAAGGCTAACTCTTGACCTTTTGTTAACGTACTCCGTCTCTCCCACCCTGATTTTTCAGTTTTTAATAGTTTAATAGTCTTGAGTTCCACCTATGTGGAAAAGGTCACCGCAAATATTTTTGACTATGAAATAAGAGACAGAGCTCTCTTGATAAGTCTAAAATTATACTAACAAATTAGATGTTGACAAAATATACCCAGTATACTTATCAAAGATAGCAGCCCGGCCACGGGCGATCTTTAGCTCTGCTTGTATATTTAGGTAAGTGAGCCCAGGAAGGCTGGAAAAGAGAGTTGCAAGGTGGAGTCATGACTCTTTGCTTTTAATGATGAATAATAATTACAGGCGCACCTGGGAGATACTGCGGTTAGATTTCAGACTGCTGTAATAAAGCGAGTATTGCAATAAAGCTAGCGGTAAGCTTTTACTGGTGGAGGGTCTTGCCTTCAGTTTGCAAAACAAACAAACAAACAAAAAAAACCCAAAACAAAACAAAAAACGCAACACCTGCGAAGAGCAATAAAACGAGGTACGCCTGTATATAGCCAACAGCGGTATGAGCTTAGGTTACAATTAATCTTTTTTGGTTCCTCATTTCTCTAAGAAGATGAATTCTAAAGATCCTTCTAGATATAAATTCTATGATTCCATAGATGTAGGTAGGGGTAGGCTTTTTTTCTTTCTTTTTTTTTTCTTTTTCTTTTTTTTTTTTTACAGCAGGCTTGTTCAGGGAAACATTAACTTAAGCAAAGTATCAGAGTGAGACCTTTATCCAATCTGCATTATTTAGGAGGCAAAGCTATTGCTTTAAAAACATAAGCATTGTAATAGCTATTTGGATTTTCCAAAGTGCTCTTTATCAATCAACAGTCTTGTGAGTAACAAACAAAAATTATCTTTCTCTTTCATAGTTAAGGAAATTGGGGGGCTTGGCAAGATTGTAGGATGTACCCATGAAATCAGGACTAGTTAACAGCCAAAGCACAACCACAAAAATCTATTTTGACTCCTTGTTCATTTCTCTGCCCTGCATACTTTTTTTTCTAGTAACAATGCATTGATTAGCATTTTGCCTCTATCACTTTATAAGAACACCTCTCTCATTTACTTAGCATAGATGTGTTATTAAAAGCAAAAGCAAATTTAGGCTCAGATATTTTCTTTCTCTTCTTGTTCAGATAATGACAGTAATTTCAAGGCAGGAATTTTTGACAAATGTTTTACAATAAGACAAAAGACTTGGTTATAGGAAAAAAAATGATTTGTGAATAAGAACGTTCTTGGTACCCTGGAAGGGAAAGTAGATACTATTACACAAGGGGAAAAAAATCTAATTCTTCTAATTCCAGGAAGAACAGTTACTAAAGGAGATTTGGGAAGATTTTTTTCTTTTTCTTTTTGCATTTTATGCAAAAATTCAGGTTTTATTTTTTACTTATTCTTACATTGGTGAGAACTAGGGAGAATTTCTTTAAAAAAATACTTTAGATGGTTAACAAACCCCAAAGCATGGAGATATTTATCTCTTCTCCTGTCTTCACAAGAAGATGCCAGGGCTTATTTTGGGTCTAAGAGGAGCAGATTAAGTATATTTTATGACTCATTGAAAAGACAGGTAGTTAGGAAGCTTTGTTTGTATAGGCACAGTTCTACCTGGTTGGAGGCAGGATAAATCTTGGAGCCCAGAGAATGGCTATATCTTTGATTCATGAGCATTGAACATGGAAAGACGCTCATTCTGCCTCATCCTGGTTCTCCCTTTGTGGCTGTTCCTGGTGAGATTAGGTGGGAAGAGGAGAGCTCTGTCCTGCAGCACAGTTTTCTCATCAGACAGTATCCCCTGAAATTAGTGGCAAACAATTCAATAGCAAAGTTCTCTTCATTTTCTTTTTCTTTTTTTCTATTTTTTTTTTTTTAATACATAGGGAGTTAGTGATGATAGTAGATAGACACGATTTAGTCTCAATTTAATGTAACATGACAGCACTTTTTGTTTTTGGCCTTCAATACTGATCAAAGCCTCCAATGGCTGGAAAAGTATTTTGTCTGAATTATCCAGCCTGTCTCCTCAACTCAATTTCACTAGGTGGTCAATATCTGACCAAACCACATTCATTATGATATAATAAAAAAGATACGTAAGTGTCATTCTGAAGAGTCAAAAATATCTTAATCTCAATGTGGGAAAGTTATCCTGTATATAATCTTAAATGTAGTAAGTAATTTGTTTCATATTTGCTCTTAATGCTGTTTCTGATGTACTTCATTTCATAGCATTTCAGAGAGGGACTCAATAATATTTTTGCTCACACAACACAAGAATATGAGGAAGAAACAACACACCATTCAGCCCAGTATTAAGCTGAGATTGGCACTAAGAAATGATTAATTGGAATTCATAACACCACTTCAAAAGATAGAGGACTGGCTTGTGTCAATGTATTTGATAACCAGAGATGTGAAAACACAGAGCAAACAATGCTTTCTGGTGCTAAGAGAATCATGCAATAAACATTTAGTTAAGGTCTTCTTGAATTGGGCTCAATATATGTGCAAAAATAATGAGTTAAAATATTTTATATTTATGTTATATTCTGGGAATCACATTTTAAGGAGGATACTGACAAGGTAAAATTATTCCAGTATACAGGAACCTGGATAGTAAAAAGTGTGGGAAACAACAAATAAAGGAGTGTGAGTTTTTTAGCTTGGAGAAGCAAAGCTTTGGAAAAGGGTGGCAGAAGAGATTAGCTATAGTAGTTGTATTTAAATGGTTGCATGGCTATCAAGTATCAAGGGGTACATCTATTTTGCCACACTAAGGAGGGCAGAAACAGAACCAATGGGTAGTTCCAGGGAAGCAGATTTTGGAACATTCGAATACCTTCTATAGGTCCAGTACTGTGTTGTCCATTAATGAACAGGCTAAGTCTACAAAACACTAAGCTACTTTCACTAGGAAAGTTTGAGCAGAAGCTGAAAGGCAAAACATTAGGGTTGCTCTGCTATGAATTTCTCCCTGAGTGAGAGTTTGGGCAGGATAGCCTATCTGGTTCTTTCTAACCTTTATGATCCTAGTATTCTATCATTTTTTTATTGGAAAGGAACTATAAGTTCAAACTTATGAAATTACTTGTTATCTCACTAAGAATAAGATTTCAGATAATACACTCAAATTTAAATAAATACATCCATAACAATTAAAAGAGTTAATAGAAACAAAAAGGAAAATATATTTCTTTATTCATTAAAGAAGTCTCAAAAACTTCATTCTAGAAAGTAAAAACAAATGGATGTTCCACTGAGTTAAGGACAAAGGTATAGTTAGGAAGAAATTATATTAGAAGAGACATTTGATGGAATCTAAGCCCTTCATTTTATAAGTGAAGAAATTAAGAATCAGATATAATGAATGTCTTGCCAATGTCAGACAGTTGGTAGAATTAAGACTAAAAGCCAATTTTAGTTATTATACCTTACAACTAATTCATGTTTTGATAAAAGTGACGGTGGGGCTATTGTCATTGTATTATATGGAGGAGAGAATTTTACAAAGTAATTTTGCATGTAAAATTAAGAACAAATAGCTGAAAATTATCTAGTAAGTCTTAGATCAATTTGTGGAACATCTGATTAAGAACAATCTGAAATTTAAATTAGCTTTCTTAGGAAGTACTAAGTCTCAGCCCTGTTTTCATTCAAGCCAAGGTCGAATAACTACTCGCTGGGGTGTTTAAGAAGAGGTTCATATATTCAATAGGATGTACTAGATGATCTCTAAGCTACTTCAAACTCTACATTTTTCTATTCTAAAAATATTGGCCTAATCTTTAATTACAGATGAGGCAACTGAGAGTCAGAGAGACTGACTTACTCAATGTCTTACAGCCTGTTAATTTGGTGAGTTACAGAGTTAATATATGTAGAGGTCAGAGGAGCGACCTCCAATAAATATTTAGAAGTGAGATAAAAATCTGAAATGATTCTCATGTTTTTCTCTCCAGTCAGATTCTCTTCATCATAATTTTTGGTTTTAAATCCTCCTCCCAAACACTGATTTCTTTTCAACTTTATTTATTCTCTTTTAGAATTCCCAGTGTGCACACCAGATGATCTTTTCTCCACAATTTCATTTATAATAATTCTGTGAGCCTTCTCTTATTACTTTTCTTAAGAGATAAAGGATTTGCCTATGTTTCTAGTACAGAATCTACCAAGGAAGTCCAGGATTTAAGCTTCCTTCTGAAGCTTTTAAGAAAATTTTTTAGGTTAAAAAGGCATACCTTATGACTGTATCTCTGCAACAAGAGTAAGCAAAAGAGTTGTTTAAAAATATTGACTAATACAGTCCTTGGGGATTATCTGAATATTTCTAGCATCCATTCTCTCCCTAGCCTCCATGGCTACACATAATGGAGTAATTAAGTGTACTTGCCAATATTCTAGCCAGAAGTTAAAGAACCGTTAAATAGTCTATATTATTCCTCAGTGCTTGATTTGGGATGGGAAATAAACTGTAGAAAGCAATGGGAATAAGATATAGAAGGGTGGCTTTATATCTTGAGTTTCAAATGGGAATAATTTATAAGCTAAAAGCAAAAAACATATTATATGCTTGCTCTGCTCTTTTTTCATCTACTTTTTTTAAAATTCCTAAGTTCTCTACTTTTAATTTAAAAAGATTTGGGTTCTATTATTTACCCATGCACATTGTTTAAAGAGTCACATAGTTCTACAAGGATTATTGAAGAAGGGAACAGTCACCTAACCCCCTTCCCTATTCTCTTCACTACAGAGGAAGCTAGTTTCCACTAGTGGCTGATTATTTTGGTACCTACTTTATGTTTCTAAATTATTTCACTGAATTGCTGCTTTTGGTATTTATAATTTGGAAATTATCTAGTAATTCATGTTATAAAAGATAAAGATTTAATTTTCTTTCTCTCCTGCTCCTACCACATACATGCACTCTCTCCATTTCTCCGCTCAATAGTGTAATTTTGGTTAGATCATTAGAATGATACGTATGTGTAATTCTCAGCTAAACCAGGTAATCAACTATGATTACTTTTTATGCAGTATTTTTTGTTTTCCTTGGGATTAATACTTGTCTTATTTTATTCTTAATTTTTAATAAATACTAGTGACTAATTTAACTTCAAACTCTTCACCATTTGCCTATATTCCCTTCCCAAGAAATTTATGTTTTCTTAATGTTTAATTTTCTCAAATAAATCTCTTCCAGAGCCTCTACTCCTAATTCTTTGTCAATGTTGATTTTATTCTTGTTTTCTATATCTTCCTCTTTGTCGGATTACTCTCTCACTTTGGTTGAGCACAGTCTCCTGTTGTTTCCTGCTTGATGTGTGAAAGGCAAATGTTTTGAGATCATCCTTCTCTAAAAAATATCTTTATACTAGTCTCATGCTTTATTAGAATTTTGCCTAAGTATATAATTTTAAGCTGAAAATCATTTTTGAATATTTTTGAATAAATTTGAAGGCATCATTCATTTGATTTTTAGCTTCCAATTGCTGTTATGAAGCCTAAGCCATTCTCATTCTTGATTCTTTGTGTATCCTGTTTATTAATTTTTTTTGGATGTTTGTATGATACTCTATTTGTAGCTAGTGTACCAAAATTTTACAATTACGTTCCTTGGTTGGAGGTCTATTTTCACCCATCATTCTGGATACTCAATAGGCTCTTTCAATCTGAAAACTCATTTCTTTCAGTTATAGGAAGATTACTTGAATTAATTCTTTGATGATTTCTATTTCTCTCTTTCTATGTTAGTTCTTTATAGAACTTTTATTATTTGTATTTTACCTCCTGGATTTATCCTTTAAATTTATTATCTTTTTGCCTTTTTGCTTTGCTCACTGGGAAAATTCCTCAATGATATCTTCTAATCTTTGGGTTTTTTAAATTTCTGCTAACATATTTCTAATTAGCAAGATTTCTTTTAATTTCCTTATCATCCTGCTTCTTTTTAGTTATATCTAGTCTATCTTGTCTAATATCTTCAGATGTTTAAGAATCCATGGTTATTTGCTTATATTTCAGTATGAGAAACAAAAGCTTGACTGTGAGGTTTCCTGTAGGATAACAGGGTTGAGTTCTTCAGGGGGAGGACCTCTGAAGAAAGAAGTTTTAGGTCTTTTCTTTTAGGCTGGTTAGATTCCCCAGAGAAAATATTTCCAAATTCTTGTTTATAGGATGAAGGCCCACATTCTGGGAGCCAAGTGGCAGAAGAGGACCAGAGGTGTCTGTGTTTAGAACACACATATTCACTATTAACTCTATTTTCAGTATTGTGCCTCCTAAAAGAGCCAGCTGTCCCTCTCTCTAGACACACTGTTGTGCCCCTACAGAGGGTACAGCAGTCCTTTATCGTAATGGTAGAGGGTCAATCGTCATTCATTTAGCCCCCCTCATCTCCTTTTACCCCTACTTGCAGAGGTAATTGACATAATCAATTCCTGAGCATTTGGGGGTATTCTATAGTATATATTAGATTGATTCTTGGATGTCCCATTTGCTAGTATTTAGTATTTTAGGAGTCTGCCAATATTTTTGTTACAACTCATTCATCTGCTTTCCAGTTTTCAAAATTTTATAACTATTGTCCCTCCTCCTGTTATCCCTGTTTTATATGCTTATTCCATAAATCCTTTACTGTGATTTTAGCAGAGGTTTGCCAAGAGAATAAAATGTGTGCGTGCATGTGTGTGTGTGTGTGTGTCTTCCTCAGCACAATCCTCAGATCAAAGCAATACTGTCTGCTTGTATTTTCCAATCAGAATGAGGATGCTACCATATTTATCCCAAAAACTCATAATCTGAATTTCATTCTGACTTTTACAGTGAGGGAGGGAGGTGTCAATCCTTTACCTTGATGTTTCTTTTTTGTAATTGAATTTGTTGAGGTTCAGGAGAATTGCATCATCATTAGAACAGATTAAAAGGCTGACTTCATTGCCAAAGCACAGAATGGCCCTTTCTACCTCGTAGTCGGTGATACAGTACCAGTGGCTTGGAATCTATCAGTTTGAGAGCGTTGGAAGTTAGAGTTAGTCCTTAAGAATCTTTGTCTGTGAAAGGTCCTGAATAATTTTACATGATATTCCTAGAAATTTCGAGGTGAGGGAATTAGTTATTTCATTTTCCATGGTTTCAGATTAATTTAAAACCTAGGTCCCTAATTCTCTGAATAGAGAAAGAGAAAAGATAAAAAAAAAAGCAAGACAGAATTACAGACACACAAATACACACAGACATGCATGCACATATGTATGCACCCATGCTCCTAAAAAGAATGATGCAAACAGGACAGGGAGACTTGGAAGGTGATCAATTAAGACATTAAGTGTTTTGTGGTACATGAATGCATCTGCATTTTTGTCCTGAAAACAAGGCCATCAGCTCATTTTCAGAGGGCTGCCGTCTTCCTCAGCTCAATCCTCAGATCAAAGCAATACTGTCTGCTTGCATTTTCCAATCAGAATGAGGATGCTAATTTATACTCCTTAATGTGTGATGGTAAGAGACCCCTTCAATTAACTGAACTCTATAGCCAGCAAAATAAAAGGTATACAAAGAGGTGCAGGCTGAAAGCCGAAATTCTCATTAAATCAAAAGGTCCAGTATTCATTACCTTGTGCATCTGAGGCTAAACACTAAATATGGGGATCATCAAAGGAGGTTTAATGGGTTAAATTGAGAATATAATCTAATTAAAATATTAGACATGACTAAATAGTTCTTTGATATTCATCTAAAGGTTTCATTAAAAATAGGTGCTTGAGGTTTGTATGATAGGAGATTATCAATTTTAAGTAGAGACAACAAATTTAGGGACCTCATCAGCTCTGCTTCAAAATGCCACCATTGTATGGAAACAGAGGAACTGGGAAAAGACATCACTGCCAGGTGGCAGGTTGGAGATATGAGGCAAGGCCAAACAGATTTCATGATAGTGACTTTGATAGTAGTCTGGATGGCAAAAAAGAAAGCATAAGGATTAATCTGGGAGACAAATTTTCCATTATTTAGTGTAGAGATCTATGTTGGTTTTATTCACTGAATGTTCATCTGTTCTGTACTTTCTTGTCTTATATAGGTGGCTTCCAAAAGATAATTTATTATACTGTTTGGACTTCAAATTTCTGAAGTTTATTTTCTCCACTGTCAAATTTGCATCATGAGGATATCTACTATTTAAGTATTTCTGCAAAAGCCTGAAACCCTGGTGACAGAAGTTACCCTGAGAAGCCAGTCCAGCAGCCCCAGTATTAGGCTGGTCTCTATGAGCTGTCAGTTCAGTAAAAGACATTTATAAAATCTTAAAAGATATTTTCAAGGCTTCACTAAATATATTTTTTTGAAATGCTCGTGTCATTGTAATCCTCTCAACCTGTTAGGCTATATAATAGCAGACCATTTGTTCAGCTTATTGAAAATTAATTACTTACATTGCTTGGGTTTGCAAGGAAAGTGAAAGGGCAATGGAGAGGCAGCAAGGGAGAGAAACCCTGCCCGCCAAATTCTTTTTTCCTCTCTTCATAATAACCTAAGAACCCCTTTATTGAGAGGTAGTAAGAGCTGAAAAATCTGTTTACTTTGCTTCTTGCAATGTGATGTTTTCATAACATTTTGGGAAAGCCCAATTTTTCAAGTATTTCTTTGAGACAAAATTAAGTAACCAAACATGAAGAATAGAAATCTTTAAGACTGGGTAATAAGTAAATAAATAAGTGAAAAATATGCCGTCCAAAACCTTTGCTTTCTGTTGATCAAATGTTTGCTTAGAAAATTGAAACAATTCATTTTCTCAGTACTTTGTGAGAAAGCCATGTGGTTTTTCTTAATAAAGCTATAGGGAGAGCAGAAACAAATACTGTACGTAGTCTGCAGGCAGTGGGGTGAGGTGACAATTCTGAATATGAGATTTTTAACTATGCTGAGACCTTACTTCAGTATATTTTAAAAAGTAGAACAAATATCTAAATAAAATTTTTATTAGAGTGTGTATTTCTCCTTTATTTTGCTTTTCTAGTATATGAGTTTGGCAATGAAAACAACTTATCAGGGATAGAGGAGGAATGAGACATTATGAACAAACAAAATTCACAATATTTAAAAAAAATTATGCTACTGTTTTAAATCTTTTTCTCACTGGAAAAAACAACTAAAAAGGCAAATGGAGTATTTGTGTGTCTTTTTGTCTCTGTTTTTTACCCATTAGGAATAGAAGTTATGAAAACGCACTTAGCATTAGGGAGAAGTTGTATAGTCATCCTATGGATACTTGAGAGCTGGATGAAATACTTATTTAATGTTCTTCCTCTAATAGGAAAGAGGAATCTTTAAAAAAGATGTCTTTAGGAGAGCACTTTGATTTTTTCCTTAAGAACTTTATATTTTCAAATGCTACGTCTAATAAAATAATAACATATGTTTTGAAGCACAGCTAGGAGAGAATTAGCTAAATTTGCCCTGATATCTGCAGACTATCCAAATTTAATTCACTTTCTGCTATTTTTCAATAAGTAATTAAAAGGGATCCCCCACCCCTGCGTTTATCTAGTCTGCTATTGTAGACCATTTGCTATCAACTCAAAGTTCTCAATTAGCTCTAATGTTGTTATAATTACTAGATGTGTTTTCAAACAACTCCCAGGTAATAATTATTGGGATGAAGAGTCATTTTCTCACTATAGACTGGGCTGTGCATGCTTATGCTTGCTGTGATGTTTTGACAATGATTCATTAACCAATAATAAGGACCCAATTGGAACCATTAGGCATTGGTGACTTGGCTGGGCTTCCCTTTTATTTTGCTCCTCAATATTGTCTTTTCTGGAGTTAGTTTCTCCCAAGAGACTCCTTACTATACAAAACACTATCATGAAGACAGCTGTCATTAAATTCAGCTACTTGTAAAAAAGCTCTAAGAGGAAACTCTTGTTGGAAACTCAAGATGAAAAAAATACCATAAAAAAGAGGCTATAATCAGAGACAATAGGTGGTTTAAAGGTCCTTTATTTACCCCAGTTCATAGTGATTAGGCAAATTAGGCACTGTCTTTCAATGGCATATATAACATCTGGTCAAATACGGACCCTCCATCATTATATCACGCAAGTTAAAAGTCCCTTGCTCTCTAATAGGGAGATTGTTTTTACTTCTTAAATATTTGAAACAGAAATACTGTAAGAATTGATCACTGACCCACTTGGGTCTATGAAAGATCAATATTATTATTTGTATAATTTACTTTAAAAGAGGAGCAAAAAGTGTCATTTGCTGTTTTTGCAGGATCTCTAACCTGTTTTAGTATTGTGATAGCTTAGTGACTTTCTGCTGGATCTTACCATTGTGAGATGACTGGGGGCCAGATGAAGGTCTAGATTGATTCATTCTTTGATTCCAACCCCAAACTTTATGTTCTTTAGCCAAAGTCATTTTAGATGCTACTTGTCACTTTCAGTGTTTGTATACTAAAAATTTTGATGTTCTGTAGTATTATAGACTAGATGGTAAAGGCTTGCTTTGCAGGTGAAAATTCTGTGAAATGTTGCTTGACAACAACTGAACTATTTAACTGGCTTCAACTAAGTACAGGGTCTTGATAGTTAAAGACTTAACAGTGTTTAGGCTAATAGAGAAATGGTTATGGGTTTTTAAATGTTCTGAAGAAAATTAAAATGTTGTCTCTTTTATCTGTCCACATTGGAGTTGCTTTATACATATCTCTTAGAACTTTATCAATGTAGCAATGAAGTTGCCAGATTGTACATGTTAAAAATATGACAAGATACATAATAAGGCATATTTCTGAATATGGAACTTGATTATGGAAGTTTAGGTCCCAAATTAAAATTTATAACAACTATATGCTCCTTGCCCACACAGTAAAACAAGAACTACTCCACAAGCAAATAATCAAAGAGTGCTGTCCTTGGTATTGAAAGATCAGAGTTTAGACCTGGCTACTCTCTCATTACTCTCAGTAGGGCTGATGGACCTCAGAGTCGCTTATCCTTTCTTGATCTCCATTTTCACTAATGAAAAATTGGCAGTTAGACAAGATAAACCCATTTCTATCTCTAAATTCTTTTAAGATACTCTGATAGAAATGGAATATTTAAAAAATTACCCTATTACTTTAATGCAAAAATATGGAAGTGTCTCTACATGCATTCTTTTATCTTCCAGAGTAAGTTTAAATTTAAGGTCTTTCAAAACATCATTCCACATTACGTTTCTTAGAAAAGTCTTCACCATGTACCCTAAAGGTTCCTCTTTTACAAATATATTTTAGGAGCAGCTTGAGCTGTGATTTTCCTGAACTAACTTCACATATGATATGATTTTCCAAAGAGCATTGAAATGTGATTCATCAGTTTACTATTTATCTTCAGATACTTGTCATCTTCCCAGACTTACAATTGTTTCCAGTTTTAAGGAGAAGCTTTTATACTACATCATGACATATGTAAAATGTATACGACATAGGAGTAAATCATAGTTCCTTATGCCACCTGTGTAGATAAATAGATCGATTCCAAATTATTGTTAAAATTGTCCATTTCTGGATATAGCCATCTAAGGGTACAAGCAAGTAAGGAAGAAAAAATCCAGTATTATTTTAAGACCTGAGAATTTTATAATGTTTATTCGATTTCAAAAGATTAAAAAAGTAAAAAAAAAAAAATCAATATTGACATTCAGTGGTAAGCTATAAAATGCTTTTGTATTATCTATTTCTCTTGAGTGTAAAAGCACACATTCAATAGTATTTTAAGATATTTATGATGGCAAGATGCCCAGCAAAAGTACACACTTGGAGGAAGTAGTTTTGAGAAAGTGTGGCTCTCAAAGTTGCTTGAGTTGGGTGTTTCTGGACTTGGAGGATTTCTAATAATCCTTGATTTCTCTGTTAGGACAACATTGGGATGTGTTCTACGTGAGTAGGCACATCTAGTGCACCTTCACTTCTTTCATATTTACATGTAAACCTTTGGCTAAATTTAAAAATTTTAGAAATATTTTGAAAATGGTATCTCAAAATATACTGGTGATTAGTCCAATATGAGTTTATTTTAGCAGCAACCGAAATGTTTATACTTTTTTCCTCTCTTGTTAGGAAGGTAAGAGAGAGAAATACAAGTCAATAAACTTATTTCTGGATAACTTCAAGGTTTTCATTATGCTAAGGAAGGGTAGAGATTGTTTAAGAAACCAAAAGATCAAATATAAAACCAAAAGACTTTATTCCCCAGCTCTAATTTAGTTCCAAATCTAACTTATTTGTAAACAAATAATTCAAAAGAATTTTTCCTAGGAAATAAAATATGACACCATAATATAACAGGGCCCCATATTTTAAATCCTACACAAAGCAAATATGGACTCAAATTTGATGATAGTAATAGGTCATCACTCTCAATGCAGAGAGTTTGGTTGGAGTTTCTTTTCTCCATGTCCATTTCCTGGGTGTTTTTGGTCTCTTACACATCTGTCTATACAATGTGAAGGACTTTGAAAGCAGCTACAGCTTGTTTTTCTCTTTCGTGTCTGCTCTGCAGTATTTCCAGCAGTGAGATTTCAGGTAAAGTGTCTTCTTTTCCGGCATAGGTTGTATTTTTCTTTTCCTTTGACATTTGATCAGTCAGATTTAAAGGTTTGGGTTTTGGGATTGTCTTAGCATATTCCAAAGCCTGAAATCATAAAGATAAAATTTTATTTGAAATGGGAAGTGAGCCCTGGATTCCTTTTATTAATCTAGTCTTAGGAAATGTTTATTGATAATATAAATGAAGAATATTGCTACAATAATGTATTAAGACAGGGATGGAAATGGAGATCAAATGGAAAATGCAAATAATGCAGTATAATGCACAGTTTAAACAAAATAAATTAGTTACATAAGAATTAGCTGTGAAAAAAAAGAGTTGAAAATGATACAGTTATGCCTTCGGATGTTTTCTTTATAAAACTGAGTTTTATTCAAGTGTTTGAAAATAGATTTCTCACGTGTTTGATCTATTTAGCTTCTGGCAGTCTTATTAAAACCAAACTTATAATAAGGAGATATTAACAGACCTTTCTATCCAAAGAAGATTTGTTATAGCTTGAGACCAAAGATATCACTGTAGTTGATATAAAACTGAGCCTCCATTATTACACCAACTATTCTTGTTCCTAGGCTCTTTGAACTCTAGCAAGTGTTTATTAGAGGTTAAACATTATTTTTTTATTTTCTTTATTATACCTGTATAAACCTAGATACTGAAAAAAGGAAGTCTTTTTTTTTTCTGAGTGATGTCAGTTCTGAAAAGCATTACAATAAAAATGAGATCACTAAATATTTCTAAATCTGCCTTCATATCTGTTTTATATTTTAACAAGAGTTTCTTGATGGCTAAAATGGGAATGGATAATATATTTAGATGCTAGAAGGGAAAAAAAAACCTTCTCAAAACAGAAAAACTCTAGACTTCTCAGTATCGTTGCCTTGAATCTCTTCATGAAAAAATAATGGATTGGAGAAAAAAAGAAAAAGTGGCACCATGGAAACTCAAGCAAGTGAATTGAGATCTTCAAGGTCTGAGGGAGAAAGGCAATAAATCAAAAATATGATGGTCTGTGAAAGAGAACATGAAGTACAAATTCCTAAAGGCACCAAAGAGTCAATTGTTCCTCATGCAAAGAGTCCTATATCCTTATTGGGACTGAGGCAGAAACTTGCACTGCAAAGCTTCATGTCTCCATTGAACATATTTCATTCACATCATGACTTACAGTTGGATGACTGTGACTGAGAGGGAGAACATTCTGTATTTTATGAAATCATTTTTCTTGGTTAGAGGAAATGTATATTATAACCCCTTAGGAAAAATGTAGGGGAATGAACTTGAGAGAATGAAGGAACTTTCTTTGACATAGGCACCCATAAACAGTAAGAAAACACTAATTTCCTTAAAACTTATTTTTGGTAGAGAAAGAAATTGATAGAAGAAACTACAAATCTTGATTAAGAAATCACCTTAATTCAATTTTTATGTGTGATGAACTTGGAATACTGTACTTGGAAGAAGAACTAAAGGCAATAATGAACTTCAGGAAAAGAAAAAAGTCTAACCTTATAGCATCATATGTATGGATGTCATTTTTACATCCACATCTGTGAATGATGGGTAGCTGCAGGAATGGTAGTAGCTAAAACATCCCCTGTGTTCAAAAAATGTGGGGGAATTCATTAAATTATAAGGTAATATAGGTTTCTTTTTAATTCTAATTGAAAAGATAATTGCTTACCTTCTGTCGAGGGATGGAAGATTTATTTTCAGTTTTTATTGTTTGTGGTTTTGACATAATAGATAGTGTCTTCATGTTGTACTCCTTAACTTGTTTTGCATATTCCTTTTGCTGTATTAATTTCTGCATCTGTTCAGAGAAACAAAGTTATGGTGACTTGCAGCGTCTGCTAGATCTCTCTGTTCTCTTTTTAAAGTGACACTAATTTTAGTGAACTAGGCATGTTCTATCAGCAACATAGGGGGAATGGGATTACCACCCGTAAGGTGACGGCAGTGCAATGGTTAAATGGATACTTCTCCTAGAAATAGTCTTTCTCTGAGGAGGAACATCACTGTAGTTGCACACCCAGTGTTCCCTTAACAGTGGCTAAATTACATTCAGCCTCTTCTTTGTTGCATTTATCCAATTTATTTTCATTTTTGCTTCTAACTTTGAACTATACTCTCTTTTTATGCCTTGAGTGCAACTGCAGTTAAAACAGATTAAATGAAGATCTCTTTTCACTAGTGGAAAGAGAATAAAGTGGATGTACTTTTCATGGGTTGGGAAACTCTTACTCTAAGTGTCTTCTCTGTAGCCACTCTTCAAAATTACCAAGATAAACTCTATTGGAAGAGACCTACAACCATATAACATACACCTCTCTTTCTATGTGCACATCTCGCTTTTCTGCTTGGGCCTTCAAAACTAACTAAAAGGTGGATACGTAAAACAACATTAACTAAGTAGTTTTATTTTACAGTAAAAGAAATGCCTGGATCTTTATTACCAGTGCTATTTCAGAAATGTCTCTATTCAGACTAAGACATTTGAATTAGGACTTAGTTCTGCAGGGCATCTTACACAGTTTTACTAAAAGATGGGCAAATCCAAGGCTGAAAACACTCTAAGCACATCACACTCACTTTGTCTCTGATGGATTCAAGGTCAGGTCCAAGGCCTCCAAGCTTCATGTCTCTTTTCTGATAACCTTTCAGCTTGGAACTCTAAAAATACAATCACAAAGACAGTTTCTTTTAAGAACTTGTATGCCCCTCAAAGTTGTCACAGCTACCACATAAAAAGGGAAAAAGGAAAATGGAGAATGGAAGCCTGTGTGGGCTGTTGGAGGGTGGATGCATTTCCTGACAACTTTGATTTTAATGGTAGTTATTGATAATAGTTTCTTTGGTAATTTGTAGCTGGTTAGCTAACATGTTTTGACTTTTCCACTTCTGTAATTAAAAAATTTGAAATTCTGAACATTATAAATAAATTTCAAGTGAGTAAACTGCTCATACCATTTTTATTATAATGTGTACATTACCACTTTACTGCTGCTGCTATTATTATTTTGTCTAGTCTTCTACAGTCTCATGAAACCAAATGACTTCCCTGGAAGAGGCAATCTAAATGAATCAGGTAAGCACATTAATTCAAAAGAGTACTCTGTCTAATGATGCCATAATATTCAAAAGAAAGTAAACACTTAAGAGTTGAGAGTCTAGGCAAGACCTGCTGAGAAACTCATTTTATTCAGTGTGATTTGGATATTTTGATGGGTACAAATAATTTTATATTATTCTTATTAGTATTTCACATTTAAAGGGACAGAGTAACATAATGAGGCAATTTAATTAATAGATTATGACCCTTGAGCACAATAATAGGCAGGAAAAACACTAATGCTTTCCTGACTGTAGGATAGATTAAGATATTCTTCAAACTGCCATTTTTGACATTAAAACTAACTTGCTACTTGAAGCAGATGTCCTTGTAGTGAAACCAAATCCTTTCTTTGAGTTTAGGAGTTCATTTGGTTTCCTTCCTTGGGAAGGATAGGAAGGACAATACCAAAGTGATGGTTTGGATGATAGTAATTACCTTAGGGCACATCTAGGTTGGTGCTTAGACTGGTAGAATGGAGAAAGAATAGCCATACTGAAGAGGCATCAGTGCTGTGCTAACCCTGCATGCTAATGGCAAGGCATGGTATTTTCTAAATTTTGAAAGCTCCTGTTAATTATGAAGTCCTAAGATATATAACATATGTAATGTGCCCTTTCCTAAGATAGAATTTGGCAGAGATAGTACAGAGACTTAAAAAAATTATTTCTTCATATTATATAGTTAGTGTGTGCGTATTAACTCTCAAATCTTAACAGCAAACTGATGGCTACACGTCGTATTAACCATTACAAGAATGTTCTACTCACAGTGGTCTACTGACTACCCGGAGGTCATACCAATTAGCTTCTCCATTGCCATTTCCCACTGTAGAGGCTCAGAGCCAAATATTCTTTTACCTTGGCCCCCAGCACTGAGCTCTGTCCCATGGGGTACGAGTGAAAGTTTGATGGGCTTGATAAAGGGTGCATCTTAGAAAGCTTTTATTTGGACTAGTGCAGCCCCGCCCTCTTTCCTTTTTTCTTCCCTGGAATGTGGATGTGATTCCTGGAGCTGGAGCTGCAGAGGTAATCTTGTAACCAGGAAAGAAAAAAACAAAAAAATCACACGAATACTGGTTCTGATGTGTTGAGTTGTAGAACCACCATGTAGGAACCACTTACTTGTAGATTAATTTTAAGAAAAATGAACCTATATTTTTGAAGTTGCTGTAAATAGTAATTCTGTGACTTACAGCTGAAGGTGTTATTTCTATGATACTACAAAATTTCTATGGTACATCTCAGTGCTGCAAAGGGCCAAAATTATATGTCATATAGGCAACGCTTCTACACTGCAAGGATTAAAAGTTCTGTAAATAGAATTTGCCTGATTAGAATGTTAAACATTTATATTCAAAACCCTTTTTGTGATTCTAATTCTGAGAGGAAAGAAGAGCCTTTCCTAAAGAAGCCTTTGGACTATAATCATTAAAAATTAATAACATTAAAGTATATAGAAGAAATATTGTTCACTGAAAGCATTTCAAAACCATAAATTTCCTTTAAGTAGTCATCACCCAGCAAAAACCCTACAGCTGCTTCTGCCCATTAGACCTATTTGTTCGTACTTTTATAAAATTGTCCCTATGCTACAATTTATTTTGTTATTTTTTCATTAAGCAGCTTAGCATTACACTGTATTTCCCTGTCACTGTTTTTTGAAAATGTAATTTTTATGCATAACGTTCAATTGTCTAATTATAGTTAAATTATTTAGCTATTCTAAATGTTGAACACTTAAGATGTAGGGATGAGCACTCTGATAACTTTTTGAGACAAATTGAGAAGTGAGATGGAGACAAAATCATGAACATTTAAGGTTATTAATGAACACTCCTATTAACAATGTATAAGAATGCTCTTTTTGTCTAAACCTGCATTACACTGGATAGTATCACATTTTAAAACCTTTGCTAATTTTTAATAGATGAATGAACCCAGACATATTTTGCAATTACAAATTTATTCTTTATCTGACATATGCCATCTGTACCATTGTTTTGCAATCACTAAGTTACTATCTATTTGCCAAAGTAAACTAATAACGAAAAGGAGAGAACTCTACTCATATCTAAGTCATAAATCCAATTTGTCCAAAACCGATGAAAAATAAATGATTGGTGCCCAGAAATCACATCCTTAGTCTGAAGCAGCTTAACTTTAATCATTGCACTGACTCACAAAAGATACATTGTGAAGCATGAATAATTGCTCACTGCTCCCCAGTTGCAGTTCTAACTATCACCTTGAATAAATGTCTTGGCTGTCACAGAAAAACAGCCGAGGGTCTAGCATTACATATCGACATGAAGGAAAGAGTGTGGCTCAAAGGGACTATCTCCAAATGACACTGACCCCTTTACAGGATAAGCTGCTTCTAGCAAAGAGACGTTTCTCAAGGGAGAGCGATAGCTCCTAACAGAATTTGTTCTGGTTGACTGGCAATGAAAAATCCTGGATTTACTTAATTTTGGCTCAAGTAATCTTGATTGGTTCACAGCACTGCAAGTTTGTTTGATCTCTTTCCATCATAAGTCTTTCTAAGAGCTTTACTGAGGTATTTCATATACCACAAAATTCACCCATTTGAAGTTGTGCAATTCAATGGTTATTTAGTATATTCATCAAGTTGTGCAAACATCATCACAATCCAATTTTAAAACAATTTCATCACCCTAAAAGGAAACCCCATACCCATTAGCAGTAGCTTCTCTTCACCTCCACCTCCAGCCCTAGGCAACCACTAATCTACTTTCTGTCTCTTCGAAAGGCTTTTAAAGTAAATTAATTCCTAGAATTTACTTTGATTTACTTCTCCTTGGCTGTTATACTACTAAAAGGTCACAACAGCCCAATGCCAAAAAAAAAAAAAAAAAAAAAAATTCAACAACGATAGTCCTGTTAGGTCTCTAAACACAGTGGGGGAATATAGGCATGTTCTCAACAAATCCCTGATGATTTGCAGCTGTATTTGCTAACATGCACACCCTGGCTCTGGCTGATGATTGCTAAGACCAGAACTGCCCCTCTGAACTGTGCTCACCATTGATCTCTTTACTGAAGGATGGTGTTGGACTTTTCTGATGGAAGGTTTCTGCCAGTAATTAATGACACTTCTCACAAGCCAGAAGAGTGATTTTTATTGTAAACTTGCAAAGTGTGCCTGAACTGAAATTGACATTGACTGTCTCTGAGGACATGTTTCAACTCTGAAATGTTGTGCCCTGCTGTGAGGGACACTGCAGGGCTTTTCTCCAGAACATTCCTCAGATGTGTAAATGTGAGAAAGTTACTGAAAAACAAGACAAAAAGACAATGTCTCAAATACTGGAGAACAGCAAGTGAAGGAAATTTGCTCTGCGGTTGCTAAACTTAATCCAAATAAACCTCTTCTTAGAAGCAGTCAAGCAGCAATACCCAGATTGTCTGTGACAACAAACACATGAGTTAATTACTGCAGCTCAGCTCAACACAGTTAGCTGTCAGAGAACTCCTTAAGCAGTTATTTTATGGTGGGTTGCAATAGATATTTTTATACTGTTTGTCATCCCTTGCACCATGTTAATCTCTTATTGCCTGACTCTGGATTTAATGGCATGGACAATGCTTAGTATTCATAAATCAGTCACAATAGAACTGAGACTGAGAAGAACAATGGTGCTTGGGCCTATTATCTTTACAAATCCTCAAATTTTTAATGTCATTCAAATAGATTCTCTTGGAAACCACAATATTTGCTGACTAGCAAATGGGCATGACCTGAAAAATGATTCCTTCTGTCTGGTGCCCTGGCTACCTGCTGTCCTATACAAATGGCTCAGTGCTAAATCACTTTAGCTTCTGGAATAGTTTAAAGGACAAAGAGGACTTCTGTGTATTTGTCAGATGTAGCCTGAAGGTGTTGGATGAAGAAAATGGATATGTATGAGTTGTAACATTCCTGAAGAAGGGAGGAAGGTAAGAATTTTTCAAGTTGGAAAGAGGTTTTGGGAAGCAATAATTGGAAGTTTTCTTTCTTCCTCTTGTCTACTCTCCCATGCTCTTAGATTTCTGGTGATACACACTGTCACCAGGGTACTTTCCTCTACCTTTTCTCAGTAAAACATGAATGCAAATTACTAAGAGAAGGAGGAAGGGAAAGGAAATGAACATTTAGTTGATGTTTGGACTTTACTAGGGACTAAGCTAAGGCTATAATACATTATTTCACTTAATTATCATACTAAATCTACACTACATAAAGAAAAACTCCGATATCGTATCTGAAGAAATGGGGATTCAAGTGAGTTAATAACTTGCCAAGTCACACAGGTATTAGGGGATAGAGCAGAGATGAAAACTTAGAAATGACTGAGTCCATGACTTCCACTAAACCCTGCTCACTAAGTACTGAACTTAAAAGCTTGCATTTTCAACAATAATCCATAGTTGGCAAGAATCCTAACTCTGAAGGTTTTTCCTGAGGTAGTGTATTTGAGCTCTATTTTAGGCCCTGGGGACATGTAAGCTCCAGAGTGAACAGGCCATTCCCACCTTGAGAATGTGTTGGCCCCAGTGCTCTGCATACATTTCGCTATAGAAATAATAGTGTGCATAGTGTCTGGCTTCCTTGTTTAGTGTACAAAACTTATTTATGAAGTACTTGAAAACGGTATTGATGGTACCTCAGAACCTACCATGTAATGATGTTTCTGTGGAAAAAGAAGTTACCTGTGATCCCAGAAACACATTTCTTCTAATTTACAGAGAAACTGGAGATCATCCCAGCTCCATGCCACTAGTCGTGGTTTCCACAGCCTGGGTCTGGATTAGGGACCCCAGTGGAATAGAGGATATGAGAGAGTGGAGTCAGAATGAGAAGTTAAAAGAGCCCTCAGGTGTGATATGTGAGGGAGCTGAGGTAGGGACTCCAGGGCTGTGAGGGAGCTGAAGACCTGGGCTGCACAGGCCTCCAAGGTGGGAACTACAGGAATGGGCTGTGTTTCCTGTCCATCAACCTCTGAGGTCTTAGCTCAGTCCAAGCCAGTCCTCCTCTTCTTCTCTTTAATATGATCCACCATCTATTCTAGTCCAGCTTCCCCCCTTTTTTTTCAAGGCCGCACTTTTCTTTTTCTCTGAGAGTCCCACCTGAGGGTCCAGTGACTTCATAACCCCGTAACTTCCTTGAATGCTTTGCATTTGCCCTGCATGCAAATCTAATCATGGTTAACATTCTTCAGTTGTGTGTTTACCCCCACCACAGAATAAAGTTCTCCTTCTTCAAATAATAAACAAGGTCCATGTAAGCCCCTACCTACTTCTGTACATCTCTTGACATGCTGTGCCTCCCAGTTTCAATGACAGCAACACTGAAATGCTGTCAGTTCCTAGCATGTGTCATGGTGTCAAGCTTCCTCATGCTGGTCCATGTGCTTGAAATTCTCTTTCAGTCTTTTTTCTTTTGCTAACTCTTGGCCACCCTCTAAGACTCAGCTCACAATTAAGTCCTGAAGCTCTGCTTGACCCACAGGTTGAGATATGTCCTTTGTGTTCCTCTGTATTCCCCATACATTTCTCTCCCTTAAAAAAATTGTTTAAAACATTATACTAAAGCCATTTACATATGCGTATTCCCTAGTTCCATTTAACTGTAAACTTCTGCTGGGGAAGGGTCATAGCTCATTCTCTTTGCATCCCAGCACCTACTACAATTTCTAGCGGTTATTCAACAAATATATGTCAAATTGAAGTAAGGATGATTCCCTAAAACTGCCTTATGGTGGGTGTCCCTCTGGTCCAAGGCCCCCCATTCCCTCAGTTGCTGAGAGTGTTGTCTGCTATGGCTCACAGCTGAGTCCCTCCCTAAGAACTGCCCTTGGCCAAATGGAGCTGTTATGCCCAAAGTTACAATCCTTCCTCAGTGGCAGTCAATAGCCAATGGCTGGTCCATGTGGGGCAACAAAAGCCTGGGTTCCTTGCCTTTGAAGGCCATCCCAACTTTAGAACTCTTTTGAGTTTGAATGAGGCATCTTTTGCATCTTTACGACAGTGCACCTTCTCCCCCTGCCCAGGCCTGCTCACTCCTCAATAACCCTCATGCATAAAAATTTCCATTTCAGTGTCTGTTCCCAGGGTACCCAACTCAAAACAGGCCTATTCCCAACCAGGTCTTTCCCTGTTGCCCTGTAAAATGAATGCATTTTACAGATATTTCCTTACTGTGTGACACTATAAGCAAGTGATCTTTCCCAAGGGATTTTTATTGCTTGTCACAGTAGAGAAATATAAAGGACATAAAAAGCCTCCTTCAATGCCCCTCCCTTTCCTCCTAGAAACCTTCCACTTTGCCATCTCTCCCCAGCAATTTCCCTTATTTAACAATATAGACACAACTGGAAATATTTCAGTGCACAAAGGTGCTAATAATGGTGAATCTTAGGGTAAACAAAGAACTCAGTAAAGACTAGCAAATATTTCAGAAGAAAGCTCAGTCATCGGCTATCCTGAACATTTTACTGCAGGAGCTGAGGTGACATAGGGCCAAGAAGAGTTCTTGAGGGGAGGAGGGAAAGTGGTGGATGGTGGGAGACATGCAGTGGCAACAGTGGTTTTCACTCACTCGACCCTAATTTCTCTTCTTCTCCCTCTGCTCTCTATATGAATGTACGTGGAGACTCAGCCTAGACTTGGGGGTGAGATGGGGTGTGGGGAGCTTTTCTGAGGGTATGATATTTAAGCTGATGCCAAAAGGATGACTAGTGCCTCTCAGCAAATGTAGACCCTTCCCTGAGATGAAACAAGAAGGAGGTAGAAATGGCATCCATGCAGCACTTCCAGGAAGAAGAAGAGGGAAATTTCAGGCAATAGCAAGGGCTCAGGTAAAGATGTTCCTCAGGACTTGGGCTACCCAGTTGTGGCAGCAGCTTAGTAGTGACCATCCTTCCTCCAGGGCTAAAATAATGGGAATGAAAATCAAGGTTCATCTGTACTGTATTATCAAAACAAGAGGTTACTTGGTGAAGGCTTTTATTACCTTAATGCTGCTTCTTTTCCTATGTTTTTTTCCTTTTTCCAGTTGAAACAGATAGCCTTCAGAATTACTACGACTAATTTTCATTTGCTTTCTTTGAATTCTCTCTGAACTGAGTTGGGATTCACTTTCTACCCTTGATAATATGGGTGGAAATGTGACACTGGATAAAGCCCCTTCACTGGGCTGCACCTCAGTCAGTTGCAATAAGGCTTGCTGATGTTGCTCCATGATCTGAGCAAGCTGTGAATCTGGAGATGCTCTAGCAGGTTGGCTGTCAGAGGAAGAATGAAATTTCCTTAATGGAAAAAGAAGCACAAATCTGTTAATAAAACCTAGAGACACAAGACTTCTAGCATAAAAGTCTTTATGAACCATTAATTTGATGTACTTATTACTCCCTAAATCAAATTAATGATCATTACCTTAATCTTTTCATAACACATTAATTTCTCATATCTTAAAATGCTCCTGTTTTTTGCTTTAGGATATTCTAGCTCCTATTTAGAACTTTCATTTAGTGCATTCAAAATAAGAAAAAAACCCCCGCCATTTTGAAAACTAAAACTTCCCACTCCAAAATACCTGAAAATGTTGGATTAAACAAACACCCTTTTAAATATTTACTTGAATTTCTAAGAGAGGCAGGGAATTTTCAAAGACCAAAAACTAAAAAAAAAAAAAAAACACCAACTCCCCTCAAACCAAAAAAAAAAAAAAAAAAAACAAAAAACCAAAAAAACAACTAAATTAGATTTTGGATAAGCTAAAGCTATAGCTTTCTTGGTAGGAGTTTTGGACCCAAGAGCTTGAGTTTTAATATTTAACACTAGTATGGGATATGTGAGATCTTGGCCCCATGTGGAGCAGGGAATCAGAACTGAGATGCCTGCATAAAGTCTGTAACCCTTGAAGAGCTACATCCTCAATAAAAAGGTGAATTAGTGAAAAACTCATTCGCCAGCCTTGAGAAACAACAAAGCAAGCCTATGTGTCTTGGTCTAGGCTATTAATTGAAAAAAAAAAATCCCTGTAAATTTCTTTTGAACAATATTTGGGGTTCAAATTTACCTTACCTACATAATCATGGGAATCAAACATCAAGAAATTAACATAAAAATGATCTGGGAGGAGGGATACCTGTAATATCTGGCAGAAACAAATATAAAAGTTATGTGGAGGGACACCCTCCCACCCAAGTCTACATAGGTATCTACAGACAAGACTGATAAATTTAAGTTCACAATCCAGAATTCTAGAACATATGAGGAAATAATCTCCCAAGTATGAGTCAGCAGACAAACATGCACACACACAAAAAGCAGTCGTATATTTCTAAAAAAAATCAGATGACAGAGTATCTGATAACATTTATAAAGTAAGCATGTTTGAAATTATCAAAGACGTAAAAGAAGAAGTCAAAACTCTGGGAAACATTTGGAAAAAAAGAATAAGGTTTTAGTCAAAACCAAATAGAAATTCTAGACATGAAAAATACCATCGTTGAAATTTATGACTTGAATAGCTGGAGAAAATTATTGCACTGGAAAATTTATCAGAAAAAATTTCTCAGAAGCACAGAAAGATAAAAGCTGGAAAATAAAAAACAGTTAAAAAGACATGGAGTCTAGAATAAGAGAATCTAATATACACCTATTTGGTATTTCTGGAGGAAAAATAGAACAAATATGGAAGATATGTTCAAAGAGAAAATGGGTGGTATTTTTTCAGATTTTTTTTGAAAGAGATGAATCCTTAGATTTAGGAATCACAAACAAGATAACAAGCAAGATTAAAAATTTCATACACCAATCACAGTGAAACTTCAGAACATTAAAAACAAAGGAGACAAAAAAAATGGTGTAGATAATAGAGGCTCTGTTCATCCCTCTGGAGACCAAATCAAAGTTGTGACAGAAGCAAGAAGCAAACAGCAAGGAAAATCACCTGTGATCTAGATGAACAAGCTGTAAAACTAGGGAGAAGTCTAAGAAATCACCTGCAATGGCAGAAGGTAGGATGGGGCGAGGATGCGAGGCAGCCCGATCCCAAGTGGCTGAGTGAGACGGAGGCTGTGGCAGTGGCAGACTCCTCTTAAAGGGGCCGTGTCTGTGAGTGGACTTTACCAGTGACAGACCTGCTCACTGTGAGCACGAGTGCAGGTTTGGCTGCACAGGGTGGGCACCAGAGACTTACAAGGGGACACTGAGTTGTCAGAGTGAGGGTCAAGGTGAGACTCACTCTGTACAGAAGTGCTGGTGGTATCCATTGGTCCTCTGTTGAGCCCTCTCTGCTCCCAGCGAGCAGACACAGCACCAGCGGAGACGTCTTCAAACTGGATAACAGAGGTCACTCTGCCCAGAGGATTCCATGAAACCCTGCCTCCCTCAACTCGTGGGCCCCTGCCCCAAGCCACATCCAGGTGTGTCCTCACTTAGTCAGGTGCCCCTTGCTGAGCAGCGCCTAGACTTACATTGGTGGCAGCTGGTCTCGGTTTCTATTGGGGCCTTTTGAGGCAACTACAAGCACAGCATCTGTGGATTGCTTGCTGAATCTTAACAGGTGGCCCTGGAGGGGCACAGTCTGGGGCTAAACCTGGCCTGCAGCTGAACCCCTCTCAGGACTGTGCCACTGGACACCTACCACACAAAGCTGTACTAATAAGACTGGGAGACTTAAGAGCTTTGCTTAGTACATAGAGACAGACACAGAAAAGCAGCCAAATTGGGAAGACAAAAAAGCAGAAACCAAAAGAAAGAACAGAACAGAGATCCAGAAATACTGGAGTCAAGCAATCTAACAGATAAAGAGTTCAAAACACTAGTTATAAAGATGCTCAATGAACTTAGGGGAAGTGTAGATGAATTCAGTGAGAACTTCAAAAAGAGATAAAAAACATAAACATGAAAATGGAAATTATAATCAGAAATGAAGAACACATTATCTGAGATGAGAAGTATATTAAATGGAATAAGCAAAGTGAATAAAGAAGAGGATCAAATGACCTATATAGAGGATGGGAAAGCCAAGGACACTCAATCAGAATGGCAAGAAAAAAGAAGCCAAGATTATAATAATAATTTAAGGAGCTCATGGGACACTATTAAATGTAAAAATATCTGTGTCATAGCAGTACCGGAAATAAAAGAAGACATTGAAGAGCTATTTGAAGAAATAATGATGGAAAACTTCCCTACCCTGGTAAAGGAAATAGACATAAAATCTCAGGAAGCTCAGAGAGTCCCAAAAACCAAGAAGCCAAAGAGGCTCACACCAAGACACATCATAATTAAAAAGCCAGTGGTTAAATACAAAGAGAGAATCTTAAAACCAGCAAGATAAAAGCAGTTAGTTACCTACAAGGGAGCTCCCATAAGACTGGCAGCTGATTTATCAAAAGAAACTATGCAGAATAGAAGGGCTTGGCACAAAATATTCAATGTGATGAAAACCCAGGATCTACAACCAAAAATATTTTATCCAGCAAGGCTATCATTTAGAGTTTAAGGTTAGATAGAGCTTCCCAGACAAAAATAAGTTAAAGGAATTCATCAACACCAAGCCAATATTACAGGAAATGTTGGAGGGATTTCTTTAAGAAGAAAAAACATGTATCAAAAACTGGAATAAAGAATAGTAACAACTACATTTCTACTGACAAGTACCTCAAAGGGAAAAGAATTAAGTGCTCCACCCAAAAGATAGAGTGGCTGAATGTATAAGAAAACAAGACCCCTATATTTGCTGCCTACAAAGGACTCACTTCAGATTAAAAGACACACACAGACTAAAAGGAAGGGAATGGAAAAAGATACTGCCTTGATGGACCTAGAGGGTATTACACTGAATGAAATGGGTCAGATAGAGAAAGACAAATGTTGCATGATTTCACATACTTGCGGAATCTAAAGAACAAAATTAACAACAATGAAAACAAATAAACTTATAGATAGAGAGAATATTTAGAGGGCTACTAGATGGGAGAGGAGTTGGGAGGACAAAAAAAAAGGCAAAGGGATTAAGAGGTACAAATAGATAGTTGCAGAATAGACATGGAGATGTAGAGTGTAGGATGGGGAAGATGGTTAATAATGTTGGAATAAATATGTAAGGGGGAAGTGGGGTACTAGATTTAGAGGGGTGATCACTTTATGAGTTATGTGGATCTCTAATCAGTATGCTATACAACTGAAACTGGAATATTATTGTATACCAATTATAATTGGAAAAAAACCTTATTGAATTGCACAGTGGAAATACAAGCAACTAATTGTCTATTATATTTCAATAAAGACGGAATAAAAAGAAGAAACAAAAAGAACAAAGTAATCAAAACCAGACTCATAAATATAGTGGACAATCTGGGGACGGCCAGAGGGGAAGGGGTTGGGGGACTGGAAGAAAGGGGTGAAGGGTTAAAGAAGAACAAATTAGTAGTTGATAGATGGTCACAGAGATTGGGAGAATGGCATAGAGAATGCAGTTAGCATTAATGTAATGACTAGGTGGAGAGCCAGAGGAGGGAAGGAGGAGAGGGATTGTTTTATAAATGATATAAATGTCTAAGCAATGAACTGTATACTTGAAACTAATAATAAAATTAAATTTAAAAAAGCCTTAAACAAACAAACAAAAAATCAAAGGAGAGACCCTTGAAGCCAACGAGATCTCAGCAAAGTGGGAATAGAAGTAACATATCTCAAATAATAAAGGCCATATATAATAAATGTAGAGCTAATATACTCAATGGAAAAAGACTAAAAGCATTTTCCTTACAGGAATAAGATAAAGATGCCCACTTTCACCACTCCTCTTCAACATTGAATTGAAAGTCCTAGCTATGACAATCAGACAAGGAAGGGAAATAAAAGATATCCAAATTGGAAAGGAAAAAGTAAACTGTCATTATCTGCAGATGACATGATACTATATATAGAGAACCCTAAAGATTCCACCAAAAAAAAAACAAAACAAAAACAAAAACCTATTAGAACTAATTAATGAATTCAGTAAAGTAGCAGGATGCAAAATTAATATTCAGAAGTAAATGGCATTTTTATACACCAATGATGAACTTTCAGAAAGAGAAATTAAGAACACTATCCCATTTACAATTGCATCAAAAACAATAAAATGCCTAGTAACCAAATTAAGCAAAGAGGTAAAAGATCTGTTCTCAGAAAATTATGTCATTAAAAAAGAAATTGAAAATACAAATAAGTGGAAGCATATACCATGCTCATAGGCAGGAAGAATCAACATCATTAAAAAGGCCATACTACCCAAAGCAATCTATAGATTCAATGCAATCCATATCAAAATACCAATGGCATTTTTCAGAGAACTTGAACAAATAATCCAAAAATTTATATGGAATTATAAAAGGTCCTGAATAGCCACAGCAATCTTGAGAATGAAGAACAAAGTTGGAGGTATCACATTACCTGATATCAAACTATACTACAAGTCTACAGTAATCACAGGAGCATGAAACTAGCATAAAAACAGATACACTGATCAATGGAATTGAATAGAGAGCCCAGAAATAAATCCATGTCTATATACTTATTTAATATATGACAGTGGAGGTAAGAATATACAATGGGGGCAAAGATGGTGTCTTCAATAAATCATGCTGGGAAAACTGGGCAGATAATTGCAAAAAAAAAAAAGAAAAGAAAGAAACTGGACCACCTTCATCCACCATACACAAGGATAGACTCAAAATGGATTAAAGACTTAAATATAAGACCTGAAACCATAAAACTTCTAGAAGAAAAGATAGGCAGTAAACTCTCTGATACTGCTACCAGTAATTTCTTTTTGAATATGTCTCCTCGGGTAAGGGAAACAAAAGAAAAAATAAACAAATGAAACTACATCAAACTAAAAAGGTTTTACATAGCAAAAGAAACTGTCAACAAAATGAAAAGACAACTTACTGAATGGGCGAAGATATTTGCCTGTGATACCTCAGATAAGGGGTTAATATCCAAAAATATATAAAGAACTCATACAACTCAACAACAAAAAACAAACAATCCAATTAAAAAATGGGCAGAAGACCTGAACAGATATTTCTCCAAAGAGGAAATACAGATGGCCAACAGTCATATGAAAAGATGCTCAGAGAAATGCAAATTAAAACCAAAATGAGATCTCACCTGATACCCATCAGAATGGCTATCATTAATAAGTCAAAAACCAGCAAGTACTGGCGAGATTGTGGAGAAAAGGGAACCTTCGTACACTGTTGGGATTGTAAATTGGTACAGCCTCTATGGAAAACAGTCTGGAGGTTTTTCAAAAAATGAAACATGGATATACCTTTTGACCCAGCAATTGCACTTCTGGGCATTTATCCAAAGAAAACCAATAATTCGTAAAGATCTATGCACCCTATGTTCATGGCTCAATTTACAATAACCAAGATATGGAAGCAACCTAAATGCCATCGACAGACAATTGGATAAAGAAGTTATGGTTCATATATACAATGGAATATTACTTAGCCATTAAAAAATGAAATCCTACAATTTGCGATGACATGGATGGACCTAGAGGTTATTACACTGAGTGAAATAAGTCAGGCAGAGAAAGATAAATACCATATGATTTCACTTATATGTGGAATCTAAGGAACAAAAAGAACAAATAAATCAAAAACAGACTCACAAATACAGAGGACAATATGGTGACTGCCAAAAGGAAGAGGGGTGAAGGGAGAAAGGGGTGAAAGGCTAAAGAAGTACAAATTAGTAGTTGAGAGATGGTCACGGGGATAGGGACCATGGCATAGAGAATGCAGTCAGCATTAATGTAATGACTCTGTGTAGAGCCAGATGAGTAATAGAGTAATCGGGGGGATCGTTTCATAAACTATATAAATGTCCAACCAACATACTGTATACTTGAAACTAATAATGAAATTTAAAAAGCAAACAAGAGAAAAAAAGATAAAAACAAATGGAATGATAATTATATCAGCAAAAGACTTTTAAAAGAAACGCAGAAACCAGGAGATAGAAAAATAATGTTTTTAAAGAGTTTAATAGTTTACCAGGTTAAACTATAATTAAAGGTAGAGGGCAAAGTAATTTCAGATAAGTTTACCAGTGACATACACTTGAAATAACTTCTAAAGAACCTAATTCAGGAAGAAAGAAAATGGAAGAGAGAATATGAGGCAAACACATTGATATACAATTATTTAAATCTAAAACCATTTTCTCTATATGACAATAATAAAAGCAATAATTAATTTTGGAGATAAAAGTGCTAGACAAGATGCTGGACAAAAATAATATGTATGGCAGAAAGGGTGATTGAATTATAACAATCAAATGATTTTGTATTCTGGAGGAGAATAGAAATATTCATTTAATACTAGACTCGTTAAGTATGTAAGTTAAAAAAATAGAAAGAAAATGTGTATTTTCAAATCAGTAGAGGGAAAAAGTAAATAGAAGATATAAAAGACACAGAAAAAGAGTGATTAGAAAGGATAAATTAAGATGGTTGAAATAAATTCAAATATATGAGTATCGCAATAAATGTAAGTAGGTTAATGTTGAAAATCTACCCACAAACAACAACAAAATGCCAAACAAAAAATACACATGGTCTAAATAGTTTTACAAGAAAATTCTATAAATCCTTTAAGTAATAGATAATTTCAATTGGATATGAAGTATCCCAGAGGATGTAAAATGGGGAAATATTTCTCAACTCATTTTATAAGGCTCGTATAATCTTGATAACACATCTAGATAGGGTCAGTGGCAGAGAGGAAAATTTTAAGCCAATCTCACTTTATGCATGTGAATTTAAAATCCTAAATAGAGTGCTAACAAATCAAATCAAACAAAAAAATACAGTATGACAACTTGGGTTAATTCTAGGAATAAAAGGATGGTGTAACATTAGAAAATGTTGATATATTTAACCACATTAAAGGAGTAAAGGAGAAAATTTTTAATTGATTCAGAAAAAGTATTTGATAAATTAAATGACCATTTATGATAAAAGTTCTTTGCAAAAGGAATAGGAATGGGAGGAAATTTCTTCCCTATCGTCCCTCTCTACCAAAAATTAAATATTCTTTTTAGTGGTAAAAATGTTATTAGTTCTCCCTCTAAAGTCAGGGAAAAAAATACAAGGATGCCTGTTATCTATCACAATCTCTAGGATGCTAACTCTGAATTTTAATGAATGTACATTCCATACCTCTAAGTGTAGCACTTAAATGTCTTCTGATCAATTCATATGTGTACGATTGTCTCTCTACTTTCAAGTAAGCTCCTTGAAGGAACCCACGCATCATACTACTTTTGCATTTTCTGTAGGCTTTTAGCACTATATTCAGCATGTATTAGGTGTGTAATAAACACCTTTAATTGAATGACATCAAGAAATATCCCCTGAAGTGCTTTTAAAAGTAATTTTCCTTTTTTTCTGATAAGAAGTAATACAGCTCCATTATAGGGAATTTGAATAATTCAGAAAGCATAAGGAAGAAATTGAAAATAAACCTAATCTCACTTGCCAGAGATAATCACTATTGACATTTTGGTGCATTTTTCTTCTTTTGTGCACATTTTAATATAGTAGAGCTCATACTCTTTAGTGTAACTTTGTATCTTACTATTTTCTTTTTATAGAAGTATTTCTTCATGACCATAGTTTTAATGGTTACATGATATTAAATATCACAATTTACACAGACATCTCTTTATTGTTGGATTATTGTCATTTCTGTAAATGACATTTTTGTGCATATATATTTTTCTTTTTTTTTTTTTTTTTTTTTTTTTTTTTTAGGATAGGCCATAACAGTGTTGGAGGTAATTTGTTTCCACCAAACAGTATTGTAACCCTCAAAATATAGTGAGCTTTTTTGATTAGGTCTCACTGTCCTTCTCTTCTCCCTCCAATCTCTGGTTTAATGACAGTGAAAAAGTAGGCGAAACAGGGGAAAAGAAAATAAATACATAAAAAGTGGACTAATTTAGGTGGAAATCAGAGCCAAGGATGTTGTTAGGTAAATTTTTCCTCTAATTGTGACCATCTCTATGATCTCCCCTTTCCCATTTCTCTTTCTCCCTCTCCTGTCTTTCTCCAGCAATCTCTCATTTCTTCTCTAAAAAAACCACCTGAGAAAAAGAAATTCTTACCATAATATTTCCAAGTTCTTATATTTTTTCTCCATATAAGTTTGTTCAGGTTGCTTCTTATTTTCAGTTACTCCATTAACATTTATGTTAGAAACAGACTGGGAGCCTTTCTGGCTCAGGGGCGCTTGTCTCATAGTAGATTCATTAAGGTAGTTCAAGTCCATATTGGATAGAGCATTGATGTGTAGCTGCTGGTATGAAAATCTTTTCTCTTCGTGGTCTCCGTGTCCTCTTCCTTTATTAAAATTCATCACTGAGTGATATCCAGTAGAGTTTTTATATAATACCTTGTCAAAAGCCTGTGGTGGTAGAGCATATTTATTGGAGGTTACTTTGGGATCCTGGCTCCTAAGTGCACTTGAGTGTTGCAAATCATTGTTGGGGGCATTCATAATCACAATTGTTTCATGTTTTATTGAAGTATCAAAAGGCTTATTTTGGTTTTGTTGCTGTCTAGGAGTGTTATTCTGGTTTCCTTGACTGACAACCAGCTCTTCAGTCACCAAAGACTTCAAGCCATTATTGTGTTTCTGCTGCTTTTGAATCTTGTACTTGGCTGGTCTTCTGGCAGGTTGTTGGCCATTGGCTGTTTCAGAAGATGGACCTCTTGGTACGTTATGTGATTTCGTACTTTCATATCGAGACGAGTGTTCCTGTTAATTCCAACAAGATACTTTTGGTTATGTAAAGCTAAAAGATTGGCACTTTTCACAAATTTTAAATTAGTATTTTTCAAGTTGGGAGTTGAGACTTCTAGGAAGGTGATCATGGAATTGAAAGGAGATTAAGAGTTCAAAGTGTCCTTTCCTAATTTCAGGCAATGAGAAAGTGATTAGCTGGTGATACCTCTTGGCAATTTCAGATTATGAATTTTCTAGAAAGAAATAGAATTTAGAATGGGCTTTATATTAAAGGCAAGTCTTTGACTTAAAATGTTATAAAATGAAGTGTTACCAAGGTTGGGGGAGGGGGAGTAGATTTACCACTAAAGAGCTATGTACAAAGAGTGCAAATGTATATCAAAATATCAAAGTTTATTTTAACTAAGATCGCTATTTAAAAAATCTTAACCAAAAGAACATCAATGATTTGCTTTACCAACCAAGTTCAAGTTTAGTATGAAATACGATCTTCTTACTCATATAGTTCAGAAGTTAGAAATGACCTTTTCATCAGATGAACTAAATTAGATTTTATTCAGAGGATTATAAAAGTCTGTACTGTGATACAGACGGCATCTGTGAAATCACAAGAGTTGTTTGGATTCTCTTCCTTAATATAGCCTATACTTAGGCAATCAAACATCTGGGGGAAATATTTCAATTTCACAAGTCTTCATGCCTTTCAAAGCCTTGTAACAATAAAATGTACTCCCAATATAATAGATACACTATGTAACTATATTGTGCTAAACCATTAGGAATTATTTCCAAAGAATAAAGCACTCATTACTTTGTGAAAAACTAGCTGAGTTAAGAGACCTTTGGAAAGAATGATTAAATGCTTGTTGAAAACAGTAAGATAACCATATGCATTAGCATGTTGTATAACTGTAACATTTCTTCCTTTCTTAACACACATTAAAAAAAAATCTCTATGGTCTGTATCCATGCAATGTTAATCGAAAAATGCAAGTTACCTGGCTCATTTGAGAAAAAAACCTTGAAGTGAATAAATCATGTTTTTGCTTAAGCTGTTTGTTTTAGCTTGCTGTGAAGAATGATCAAAGTATTACAATGAGTTCAACTTTTATTTCACTTTTTTTATATAATCACTAACTCATCCTATTCCTGTAAATATTTTATTTTGAATGAAATTTCATTGTAATGATAAAGTCGAGACTGCTTAAAACAGTAATATGTGATATTACTTCTTATGCCAGATTTTAAAGTAAGAATGACTTATAATTTGAAATTTAGAGTATTTAAATTTAGAGTATTCTCCTTAGAGTATTCTCCTTAGAATTTGAACTTTCTAAAGGATTGTCTAGGTCTGATTAACTCCTCTAGATTCTAAGTTTTACCTGTATTACTCCAAAAAAGAAAACTTCCTTTCCTGTATTTCAATCAAGAAAGGTTCTTCCTTCCATGCAGTATATTGAGCTGCATGGGAAATGTGGGCGAGATAGTTCTGCAACTAAATAGCCCAAGAGCATTCTTCCTTGTAGTAGACCCAGAAGAAATGATTATTTTACAATCTTATCAATGTATTCATGAAATGTAGGGGCTCCTTTCGAAGGGCAAAAAAAGACTGCCTTTGCTGTTGATGTGGATAATGTCATTCTTTCCAATATTTGTTCAGCATTTTAATTGCTAGAAAAATAAGTGACCAGAAACTCTTTTTCTGCTGCCGTCTGACAGTTCATTCTTCTCATTCCAACCAAAAAAGAAAAAAAAAAAACCTATCAGGAATTTTTTTCTAGGGCACCAGACCCCAAATCTTGGGTTATCACTTGGTTTTAATCATGTTATTTAGTCCTTTGCTGCTAACAATTCAGATTATAATAGTACTCTTCAGAGGTGCTTTGTCAACAAGGCCAAGTACTCATCATTTTATGAAGCTTCAATTGTCTCTAGTGTTAAATCCTCTATTCACGTAAATGTAAGTGCCCAGAGATGGCATTTCGGTCCCCAGAAAGGAAGACATTTCCGGGCTTGATGTGATTTCTCTCACCTTCCCAGCAGCCTACTTGAGATCTGTGGTTTACTGAAGATTTATTACCCTACAATTGAGGCATCAGGTGTCACTCTTTAGGTGGCAAGACCTGAGTTCCCTGAAGTTAATATACAAAGCCATTCTCAGGCTATTTAATCTCCATCAGCACTGAAATCCTCTATTTCATCCTGCTCTCACTAGGGTTCTTTTGTTATCAACACGAACAATCAGCCCATACTACATGCACTCAGAATAACTGCTTAATGGCAGTAGGTTTTCCTGGCACACACAGAGCAGGGTCCTTTGGCTGGAATGTTAGCATCGGAGAATCCTGATGACTAGTGCTGGGATGATAATTTCTTAGTAAGGCCCATGCTCAGTTATTAACATTTGTTCATACTGTGCCATCCGAGGGAAGTTTGCCGCCAAACCTGTGAAAGGCAGCTTTCTTGTTTATTTGGCATAAGCAGAGGGGAGAATGTGCGCTCTGATTTCAACCAAGAAGTTCATCTGCTTTAAAACAAAAGCCATTTTTGCTCTTAAGGTGAGCACACATATAGCTTTCTACTTCTTTGGCAGTTACCCTGATCAAGCCTGGAGTCCTGAGGGTTGTGTCTGGGCTCCAGGATTAGCTCTGACATACAGAAGTTCCTGCTGTGTTTATTAACAATAAAGCATGCATACTTTGAGCTTGGATTACAAATTTCATCTGATAATATTAAGAAAATTTACAACATACATATCAACTGGCTCTAATTTTTAGCATTAGTAAGGAAGGACTCTGTGCAGATGAGGAAAAGAAGCATAGCTATATTGATAGTCTGGAAGCAAAACCAAAATAACGGCTCTTTGGAAGGGTGGGAAGATTACTTAGGATGTGATTACAAGGACTTTCAGATTAATTAGTCAAAGATCCTACACATTTTTACACCTTCATTCCTTTTCCTTTCCTAGAAAGTCAAGAGTAATTTAAGTGGCAAGAAAGAAAACATTCTATTTCATCCTTTTAAAGCTTTACTTAATTGGGGAACTTGCTGTTTCTTTTATTGACAACATGCTCCTTGCATGGGAAGGATCTTCTGCTAGTGGGAGTGTGCTCCCTTGCAGTGGCCAGCAAGGGTCAGACATTTAGCCGAGTATTGTGTCCAGTTCTGGGTACACAACGGAAGTGGGATTTGTAAAACCCGTGAAGATTTCCAGGGGAGCACAAAATGATTCAGGACAAGACTTATGTGGAAAGCTAAACAGAAGAGGGATTACTTGGCTTGAATAAACATCTTAAGCATGTATAAGACACTTACATAGAAAATGATGATGGTGACCATCAATTTCCAGTATTTTAAAAATAAAAATACATAGGCTTAAATTGTCTCAGGGACCTTGTTTCTGGCATACTTTCTTTCTTTCCTAGCCCTATCTCTAGTATCTCATTCTTTCCAGCATATAAATGTGTTTAAGTCTCTTCTATTACAAAAATAATAGACTTCCTCACTTGATCTCGTTCTCTGAATCCACAGCCACGCATCTTGAAAATGTATGCTGTACCGGTCTTCATTTCCTCATCTCTTATTCTGAACTCTACATCCGCAGCAGAGCATTTATTCAAACCATCCCACTGAAACTGCCCTGCTTGGACCACCAAGAACCTCTTAGTTGCTAAATCCCATGAGTACCTTTTTCTTTAACTTTTTATTTTTTAAAACTTACAAAATTATTTAAATTTACAGAAAAACTGTAAGAATAGCACAGAGGGCTCCCAAATATCCTTACAGAGATCCACCAGTTTTTAACATTTTGCCACATTTCACCATTCCCTTTCTTTGTCTCTCTCTATATAGATATACAAATTTACATATATATCATTATGTTGTTATTGTTTGTGTTATTGCTATTTAGTTTCTTCTAAATAATTTGCAACTTGCATGTATGAGTTGCATATATCATTCTCTTTTCATGACACCTTTTTACTTGTCTTCTCTGCAGAGTTTGATCTTGCCCACTGATTTCTCTTTCTTTAAAGTTTCCTGTCTCCAGTTCCATGAGACTATTCCATCCTGGTCGATTTTCTACCTCTCTGGCAACGCTTTTGTAGTCTCTCACCTTCTGCTCTCTTCCTTTGCCTCTGCTCACCCTTAAATTTTGCCATTCTCTACAGGGCCCTGTCCCCTCTTCTCCCACTGCCTACAATTCTTGGAGCATCTCAGCAATTCTGACAGTTTCAATCCACTAGTGAATTCTAATGATGCCAATGTATGTACTAACTCAGACATTTCTCCTGTATTCTGTGCTCAGATCAGTTCTGTGTTCATCTCCTCCCTACAGGCCACATCAGACTTAACATTAGGTCTACCCCTGTCCTCATGCCCTTCCCACTTTGAGCCCAGTACCAGAGCCCTCCTTTTTTACCCGAGTGGTATTGGTACCACTAATCAGACACTTAGAAACTTAGAGTTTACTTTCAGGTCTGGCCTTCAGCCTAGGCTCGGATAAACTCTAAATCCCCTTTTTTATTTCTCAATGTTTGGAATTTCTTCTGTTGACATCTATTTGGTCCTGTATGCAGGATTCCAAAGAAAACCACCCAGGATCACTTTGTGGACTCAGGCCTGGTGCTAGATACTAGCGAGGGCCCTTTACGCCCTACTGGTTCCCCACTTCACATTGGGCAAACTTGGCTGAGTTCTCTTCTGGAATCCTGGACCTTCTGCTTTTGGTTGTAGGGACTGACTTTATTTGAGCTGTTCTAAGACAATCCTCGAGGTGGCACTAAAAGATAAGGGTTGGCTGAATTCAAATTAACCCAGGTAAAAGATGAAGGGGTGTCTGTTTTTATGTTTCCGGTCTTTCAATTGAGATTGCTCTCTGAGAGTCTCAACAAAAAAATCTTTGCTAGTTAAATGAAAGACTGAACTCATTCAGCACCAAAGAAAAGAGACACCTACTCCCACCAGCCCAAATTTTGAGAGTTCTTAGGTGACTAAAGAATCACTGTGGGGGTGCCTGGGAAATCTCAAGGCAGGAAGCAGTTCTATAGATAATTCCAATATACCGTAATTAATTGACTTGTTTGGGAACATGTACATGAGGACTGGTCATCCAGTGCTCTGAGTCCTCATGGTTATATTAGACAGCCAGAGAGAGAGAGAGAGAGACCAAGGCACATAAGAGGGTTCAAGCTACTTAGGAGGTAAAAACCCCAAGGAATTTAATCCACAAGCAGCACACTGCAACCCACAACATATCTCTAGAAGCTTGTTCAGATTCTATAGATCTCAAAAGGAAACTAAAACCTATTACTACTCCTGGAGATTTGTGTACAATTCATATAGAGCTTTCACTTGTAAGTATTTACAGAAATGGTAAGATTTAACTAAAAATGATCTTAGCTTAAGATGGTCAAAATGGGGACCTTTTGATACATGCAAATTGATTTTTATGCACAATTGGAAAAAGCCAGCTCTAAATTACACAAAATGAATGGGAAGCTTACTTTGACTGGAAATTAGAAGCCTCAAGAGGACGGACAGATAAACTCTCTTCCCTTCAGGAAGTTAATAAGAAAATTTTAGAGACTGTCTCTGAATTAAAAAGGGCTTCCAAAGCGACTCACTGCCAACACACTCCTCCCACTTCTCCAACTACTCCACTATATCCTTTACTCTCAGAGCTTCCCTGTGTGGAATTCCCTTCCCTTCCTCCACCCACTCCTGTTTCCTCTCTTCTTTCTCTGCTACCTCCACCTCCACCAACTGCAAAAGAAATTAAAAATAGCCAAACCAACTAGAAAGACCAGAAATTCTGGTGGCTCCCTTTACGGAAAAGCCAGTCTCAGGAAGGGGAGAACCAGCAATAATTTATATTTTTTTGATTAGAACAGAATTAAGGACTTTAAAGATTTTCCTGATTCCCTCCAAGCCCCCATCGGATTTGCTAAGGAATTTGATTTAACTCTCAGAACACATGATTCTGGTTTTTCAGATCTGTTTTAACTGATATACCTATTGGTTTCTTAGAGTAAGGCAACAGAATAGTTAAATAAAGCTTGCTAGTAAAAACCTATAGAAGATTTTTTTAAGGCAAAGAGAAACAGACCTGGATAAATACAGGGAATTAGGTTATCAGTTTGACCAAAGCCATTCCTGAGATTTTTCCTCTCAAAATAGACTGGACTAAAATATAGCAATGTAGGTGAAGACCTTGATTTCTTTGAATGCTTTAAGAAAACTTTCAAACAACATTCAGGACTATCTCTAGACAATTTTAATAATCACCAAAAGTTGCCATTTTTGGAGAGATTAGATGAAGAGCTTATAATTCTGATTAAATAGCATCATAAATTAAACTGGCCTACAATGCATACCAATAAGCTAGCAATTCTGGCTGATCAGTGATCTAAAACTATCCAAAAGAAAGAAAAGGATAAAGCTACTAAAACCATGATTTTACAGTTCCAACAATTAAGCAATCAGGTCAGACCTCCCCAAAGGCCTTTTCAACAAGGGAACAGGAGAGCCTATTATCACTGTAACAAGCCAGGTCATCTTAAGAAAGACTGCAGAAAACTGAAAAAGAAAAGAAACAGAAGCAAGCATAAGGCTGCTCCAAGGATTACAAGAGGGTATTTCCCCTTCTGCTCCTCAATACTTTAGTAGAAACTGAAACTATCATAAACTACTAAGGCCCTTATAGATACCAGAGCTACTTTATCTGTTCTCAACCCTACTCAATTAAACTGCCCTCTCCCTCAGAGTAAAACTTCTATACAAATGGTAGGGATAGCTAACCAATCAATGTGTTTTCAATTTAGAACTTGTTCCCTTCCAGCTAGGGCATGTTATGGGCCATCATATATTTTTACTAGTCAAATTTGCCCCAATTCACCTGATAGGACAAAACTTTTTTGGAACTCATGATACCAATGATCCTTTTCTCAAAAAGGAAAAATGTACTTAGGAGTAAATGAATTAGGTATTGAAACAATTGAGGAAATAAAGATTTTAAAGGAACCTCAACAAGAGGAAACTAATCTTGAAACTGAATCTGAATGTTTGCTACTGGCTGTTCCTATGGAGCTCTGGGCTCTTTCCAGTATGGATTTGGGAAGATTAAGTTAGGTTCTCCTATCAAAATAACTATTGACAATACTTTGCCTCTACCTAATATTCATCAGGATCTTTTAAGACCCAATGCACTGTCTATAATTAAGTCCATTATACAAGATTACTTAAATATAAAGTTTATAATTCAATGCACAAGTCCCTGTAACACTCCTTCCAGTAAAGAAAGGCAATGGGAAAGGATGGGGATTTGTACAAGATCTCAAAGCTACAACAAAATTGTTATTCCCGGACACCCCATGGTCTCAAATACACATACTCTATTATTTGCCATTCCTGTGGATTGTCAATAGATTTATGTAGTGTCTTTTTCAGCATTTCTGTAGGAAAGGACAATTTATGTCTTTTTGCCTTCACCTGGGAAGGTTGCCAATTTACTTGGACTGTAATGCCCCAGGGATATACAGAGTCCAACATATATTTCTCTCAAATACTAAAGGCTGATTTAAATGATGTTGAATTTCCCAGAGATTCCACTCTAATCCAATGTGTGGATGATTTACTTTTATGCTCTAGGATGTTATTAAACTTCCCAAAAGGACAAAATTTATCTATTACAACAGCTAGCCATAAAGGGACATAAGGTCTCAAGAGACAAGCTTCACTTCTGCTTACCCCAGATAAAATACGGGGACATCTTATATCTAAAGATGGACTACTACATGACACTGAAAGACTCAGAGGAATTCTAGCCTTTCCTCTTCCAAAAACTAAGAAACAGCTTAAGAAAATTCTAGGGCTGACTGGATAGGGAAACTGGGTCCCATAGTTTTTATTAATAACTCAATCTCTATGTTATTAAAATCAGATCAGCCTGATCCAATCCAATAGACCCCCCAGTGGGAAATAAACTATGAAAGCTCTAAAGAAAAAATTATCTAAAACTCCCACTTCGGGACACTAATTATAAACTTTCCTTTTATACATGAAAATAAAGGAATTGATTTAAGAGTTTTAACTCAGTAACATGGAGATCGTCATAGACCTATAGGGTATTATAGCCAAAAATTAGACTCAGTAGCAAAAGAGCTCCCTTCTTGTATGAGAGCCATCTTGCTATAGCCATGTTATGTAAACAAATATAAGAGACTGTTATAGGCTTTCTTTTAACTATTTATGTTCCTCATTCTGTTTAATCTTTGCTGAACTCTTGTCAAACTCAGTACTTCTCTATCAGTTAGCTGGCTTCTTATGAAGTACTACTTTCTGCATCTAATAATATTTTAGCTCAATGTAACAATCTTAACCCAGCAACTTTATTACCGTCTTTACAGAATAAAGAGATCTACAATTGTAGTTTACTTGCTGACCACCTTCTTGCTCTTAGGAATGATTTACAAGGAACACCTACTGATAATGCTGACTTAATTTGGTTTACAGATGGATCTTATCTAAAAGATGGACAGGGCCATTACCAAGCTGGATAAGCAGTAACTTCTCTGGTGGATATAATTGAAAGCTCTTATTTACCTGAAATAAGATCTTCCCCCAAAGCTGAATTAATTACTCGAATTCAAACTTGTCAATTGGCCAAAGATCAAATAGCACGCGCGCGCGCGCGTGCACACACACACACACACACACACACACACACACACACACACTTATTTCTGCCTAGCCTTTTAAAAAAATTAAATTTATTGGAGCTGACATTAATAACATGATATAAGTTTCAAGTGTATAGTCCTATAATACATCATCTGTATACTGCATTGTTTACTCACCACTCAGAGTCTAGTCTCCCTCCATCACCATGTATTTGACCCCCTTTATCCTCTTCATTCTCCCCAACTCTCTTTCCCTCTTCTAATCTCCATACTGTTGTCTGTGTCTATGAGTTTGTTTTGTTCATTTGCTACTTTCTGTTTTATATCTCACATATGAGTGAAATCATAAAATTCTTGTCCTTTTCTATCTGATTTATTTCACTTAAAATAGCCAATATTTATACTGATAGTTGCTATGCCTTTTGTGTAGCTCATGACTTTGGAATGTTATGGAAACAATGAGGCTTCTTAACTTCCTCAGGTTAGCTTATAAAGAATGGAAAATGATTGTAGAATTATTAGATGCTATAGAGCAACCAAGACAATGGCGATTATAAAAATTCCAGGACATTCTAAAGCTGCCACCATGGAAGCAAAAGGGAATCACTTAGTTGATGCTGCAGCTAAACAGGCAGCACTAAACAATCAAATTGTCCAGACTCAGGAATGTTCCTTGTTCCCTATTAAACCAATAAAAGACTCTCTTTTGCAGTTCCAAAGAATTGCTACTGAAGAAGAAAAGAAAATATGGCAACAAAAAGGGGGAACCTTTGACCCAGACAAATAAATATGGTTTACACCCAATAAGGAGCCAATCTTACCTATAGGGGTTCAAGTGCTTATACTTTAACATGTATATGAATTAACATGAGAAAATGATTTTATGGAATAAACAATATTGTTGGAAATCTCTTACTGTAGTTTATAAACTATATAACAGATGTTCTATTTGTCTAAAATATAACCCTGGAAAACCACTCCATAGGTCACAGAGACATTTCCTGTGCAGGAAAGAAACAGCCTTAATGAGAGGCAAATTATTATTGAAAAAAATAATTTCCAATTGGAGAATTCCCACTGAATTACATAGTAACCTAGGGACTCATTTCACTGGGTAAATAATGCGATCTATTTATATTTGGCCTATTTTGCAACATTTTCATTGTGCTTATTACCCCCAGTCCTCTGGATTTGTGGAACATACCAAAGGTTCAGTCAAAACCCAACTAGCTAAATTCTTAGAAGCTTTTACTCTCCCTTGGCCAAGAGTTTTCCTTATACTGTTCCTCTGTCTAAGATCTATCCCTTTTGGTAAACACAGCCTTTCTCCTATGAAATAGTTACTGGTCACCATGTTCATCTAGATGAGGAGCATATGAATCAGCCATACTAAAAGGAGACATTCTACATTATTGTTAAGGACCCATTAACCAACTTAAAGAAAATGATAAATTAATAACTGATACATTTCACAATGCGCTCTTGGGAGATGAAGACTTCAAAGACCATGACTTATAAAAGGAAATTTTGTCTTTGGAAGAAACATCAAATAAAAGATTCCCTTTAAACCCCACTGGAAGGGACCCTATCAAGTATTACTAACTAATCCATGTGCAGCTAAAATGAAAGGAGTAAACTCACAGATTCACATTTCTCATTTAAAAAAGGCACCTGACCATAAATGGCCATCTACCTCCTCTCTGACACTCACATCTGCCTATATTGGGTATCAGAAACTCCTCAAAGATGAGAAGCTACTGACAACTGAAATAAAGGACTGTTCCTAAGAAAATGGACTAGGCCTGTATCACATCAGCCTTTATAGATGTGACGTAAAGGCCGAATTTTGTGCTGATCTTTGTTTATAAGACTATACTGTATTATAGGGAAGATTGTTAACATGATAACAAGCCCAATCTTTCCTCTCTTCCTGCTCTCTCTTTCTCATTACTCTCTTTAATGCTTGTAAAGATAATATTTTGCTAAAAACTCTCCCAAAGTGCTGCTAAAAGAGGAAGTCTAACTGATCATTGGATATGTCATCAAATTCCTAAATCAATGAGAGACAAGTACCTCTAGTTGCTTCTGTTACCAACTTCGAGACCATTGCCAATGTCACTGCTTCCCAGACCACCCACATCAACCTCACATTTTAAGTAGACATTAATCAGGACCCACGGACATCCATCCCCTGCTTGTCACTATCCCGTGTCATCTCCACCAAATTTGAATTTAACTCTGCTCCCTCCCCGATCTCTTCCTTACTTGATCTCCAAATGTCTACATGACAAAATTGAAAGGAAAAATGTAACCAAATTATGTAAACTTGTTCCTTCCATCAAGTACCACACTACCCTGATGGATTCTGGGAAACATGTAAATGGTTTCACCCTTGGTTGAAAGGGATTCTCTCAGTCATACCTATGAATGAATCGATATACAAAAATACTCTTCGGAGGGGGGTGGTTTGGACCCCAATTGATTTTTATATGTGGCATGGGAGAAAATCCCCCAACTAAAGGATGGGCACACTGATGTTTAGACAGTTGGCAAATAGAAGGACTCTGTTTATTGAGGCAATTTATTATTCCTTTACCTATTCATAAGACTCCCCCACCTTTCAATAGGACAAATTATTTTAACAAAGAGCTGTTTCAACAGAATCAAGAACAGATCATTAAGCCCAAAAGAAAAAGGCTTGCCGGTTATGACAGTATTGGATAAAGTATACTTAGCATAATAATCCTGAGAGCCAGAATATATATCAATAGGGATATGATTAGAAATTTATCTGCCACCATTGGACAAATGAGCAAAAAGATGGCTAAGATTATTGTTGCCCAATAAAAGTCTCTAAATTCTCTTGCTCAGCCTTTGACTATTTGCCGGCCAAACAAGTTGGAGTTTGTGCCATCACTCATACTACCAATTCCACATATATAAACACCTCAAGAGAAATAGACTCTATTAGAAAAGGTCACTCAACAAGCTAAATGGCTACAAGAAATAATACAAGATGACTCACTACATGACTTGTTTAGCTGGTTGCCTTCAGAGTTAGGAACGTTGTTTTGATTTCTGTTACAAATTGTTATCATGATATTGATAGGTTTGTTGATCATTTTTGTAGCATTCAAACTCATAGTCTATTGTCTTTCTCACTGCTTGAAATCAGCTGCTTGTAGTAAAATTATGGTGGCACGAAGAATAGAAATGATTCATCAAGCACTATGTCCTTTTAATTCAGAATGATTTGAAGACTTTTTTTGCCCCTGGCTAACCAGTTCAACCTCATTTCATACCACTTCCCTCCCTCATACTTTCTCCTATAGTTACTGCACTATATGCAATCCTTGGGCCATACTATGCTTTCATGAACTTTGCCCCCATTTGTCTCTTGGCATATTTGATTCATCTATCCAAGGTCAGTTCAAATGCTGTCTATTTTAGGGAGGCTTTTCCTGTCTTTTTAGAGCAGAATTAGGCCCCCTTGCAGTTACACTGCATTTTACACCTACTTTCATATTATTGTATTATAATGATTACTTAACTATCTTCCCACTAAAGTTTTGAGCTCCTTGAGAATAGAGGCCATTCTTTTTTTTTTTTGGTAAAAAATCTTTCATCAAGTTTTATTTACTTTTTGAAGTTTTTTTTTTTTTTTTACTATTTCTTTTGGGCTAGGCACCTAAAGCCCAGTGTTTGGAATATAGTAAGTACTCTATACGTATTTGTTGTGTAAATTATTTTGATTTCATGTAAGGATATTTCTCAATGAGAGCTATTCATTATGAAAGTAGGTTTACTGAGGAATATAGAGTCTTTTAAAGTCATCTTTTAAGAAAAAATTGCCAAATGAGACCTATTTTCTTTTTTTCCGAATATTATTTCTATTTTATTTATTTTTTAAAAAAATTATTTTATTATTAGTTTCAAATTTACAATGTATTGATTAGACATTTATATAGTTTATAAAATGATCCCCCTGATTGCTCTTTCTTTCCTCTGGCTCACTTGGACCTTCACTATATTACTTTTAAATGTTTCTTTAATCAAACAGTCAAGTATTTATTGAGCATCAGCTTTGTACATAGCATTATGCTACAAGGTGTAGAGAAAAATACAATAATGATGTTCAGTATTGGTTGGTACAAAAGAAACACAGGCAGCTAATGAGATATGGCCAAATATGAGAAGCCCTGAGGGTGTGATCCAGACCATAGGCACAACAGTTGCTGAGAGAGGAGGCAGAGGACAGGGGTAGGAGAGACTGGGAAATCTTCATGAGGGAAAGAGTCAGAGAGAAGGCATCAGATTTGGGTAGTTAAAGAGGAAAAAGAAAGGCAACTTGGAGTGTTTGCACACCAAGGGCCTAGCCAGCATGTAGGAAACAGCAAGCAGTTGACAAATTATTTCTGAATAAAGAAAGAGCAACATCCCTTGGGCCACTCTGTGTTGCTGTCATTTTAGGTCTAACAATCTTTAGATGTTTGGCTCCTCTTTGTCTTCATTTCAGGAATGGGTTATACACAAATGAGTCCTAATACGCACAGAATAAACAGTGTTCTTCTGGCTTTCTTCTGATTTCCTTCCATACAAAGTTTTTACTGCCTCTGTCTAGAGCCATGCCATGAGTCAAGCACTATGATTTTATCTTGATTATTTATCATTGATTGAGAATCCTACAATTTTCCTTAGTGATACTTATGGAAGCTATAGGCTGCAAGAATCTTACATGCTTCAAATGTATTTTCTGTGATAATTTAAGTAAAGGGTCATAAAACCATTTTGCATCTAGGATGGACCTTGTAGTTCATTTTGGCCAATTCTTCATTTAATAGGGAAAAAATTTAAGCCTTGGGGGGAGTTGAGATTTGCCTAAGTGAATGGCAGGTGAAGGCTCAGAAATTCATGTCTTCTGGCCCAGTCTATCACCCATAAGGCATGGCAAGCCTTAAGGTGTTCCCTTTGTCCTCTCCATCTCATTAACCAAGCTCCCTAGGCTCTCTCCCAGGTTTGGTCATAGGTCCCTTCCTCTACATCCCACTGTCACGAGACATTTCAGTCCCCATCCTCTCAGTTTTTACTTCGTTTATTGCAACTCTAAGAGTGACCTGGAGGGCACTGGGGAGGAAAAATGATTTGGGCAGTCCCTCTTTTCTAACTTTTCTGAAACTGGAATGACCCTTATTATTTTTATTATTACTTTTACCACTGTAAATAGTTTTAACTGATGATGTCAACAGACTCTATAGGCTAGGTGATTTCAAAAGGCTCATTCCTTCTTAAGCAGGGATAAAACCTGGCCCACAAGTGACTGCTCCACATAACTCCATACACTGGCTCAAGAAGAAATCAGCTGCTAGGGCTTTTCCTGATTCTTTTAGAAAAACAGTTAGTAGGGACAGTTTCACAAAAATCTTCCCTGAAACCACATATGATCTGAAAGTAGTAAACCCATGGCCTAAAAAGGATGTCATCACACCAAATTACTAGTTAGTAGGCTTTCACATTCTGCAAATGAGGGTTCGTTGAGGCTCTGGAAATCATGTTTAGGGGTCATGTTCCCCTCATCTAGGGACTGTATGTAACTGCCAATTCCAAAAGGAAACAGACTTGGGAGCAGCACAGATTTGGACAATATTCTGCAACTGTGATTTTTTTCCCCTGCATTTTCCTTATGCTTTTCTTCTCTATAGGGTTATAACTCTGAATACTTAGAGAGTGATAAAATGATTTTCCTCCAGGAAAGAGAACCTTTAGGAAAATGGGTGGAGTTGGCTGGCTGAGCAAGCAATGGCCCATTTGTGCAGAAACCGGTCTTAGCCATAGGAGGGTGGGTAACTATTCTTGGGTATAAGAATAAACCCTTAAGTGACAAGATGTCAGTCATGAACATTACTTATATTCAGCAGCAACCCTTGAAACACATTTAAAATTCAATCCAGCAGGTAACCTTTAGCTGTTGGGCTCTTTGGTGCCATTTGTCTTCAAGATCGATGGCAGCATTTTCAATCTCTTCGGCATTCTGAATCGATGTCTTGTCAGTTACTCTGTCTGGATAGGAGATCTAAGAGGGTAAAACATATAGCATGTTAATTGGATTCAGTTTAGTCTTAGAGCCATGGGGCTCAAGTCTGTGTACTCTAGAAAGAAGCCCTGTAGGTCTGGGTTTTATTTTCAGTTCATTTCAAGGATTCATCTTAGTACTCAAGGACCTGGATTGTTCCCAAGGAAAATATGAATAAACAATGTTTTCTCTTGCAGGCACAATGTGAGAATTGGTGCTTTGAAGTCAAACTACTAATAGCTTTAAATGCTCAATACAAACTCAGGGAACCTAATTTTCCACAGTTATCTGAACCAGATGCTACAACTAATGTTTGAGTATGCCAAATGAAATAATACACTTCAAGATGATGATAACAATAACAATAGAAATAACAGTAGTATGTAATATACATGAATGTTCATAGTATGCCAGTAGCTGTCTTAAGTATTTGGCATATATCAGTTAATCTTCACAATAATCTTATCAGGTATGCACTATTATTATCCCCTTTTGGAAATAAGAAAACTGAGGGACAGAGAGATTAAGTAAGTTGTTCAGAATCAACAGCTAGTAAGTAGAGGAGCCAGGCTGTCTAACTACAGAGCCTGCACATTTAACAGTTTTGCTAAACGAACTCACTTATTAGAAATATTATCTTTGACTTACAGAATTTGTAGTTTGGCACTCAGTTAATTTGAAATGATGTAGGTCAGTGGTTTTTAACTTTAGTAAGATATTAGAATACCCTAGGAAGCTTTTTAAAAATGTCAATGCTGTAGTCCCATCCAAGACCAATTAAATCAGAAGCTCTGAATGTGACCCCATATATAAATATAATATAACCTCCTCCCTACCAAGGTGGGTATAATCTGCAGCAAGGTTTGGGAACCATTGATAAGGGCAGCTACATAAGACTTAGGTCCCCAAATTATTTAGGAGACTTAGGTCCCCAAATTATGAAGGCCTTTTATTGCCTCCATTAGCTACCTGTTTTAAAGAAATTAGATTGTCTCTGCGCTCTAGCCCTCAGGTAGCATTTCAGAAAGCAAAGTTAAAGTTATACAATCTTAATATTGGAAAAGATTCTGGAAGTAACCAGTATAACCTCTGGTAATTCTGTACCATCCCCGGTAGATGTTCATCCACTTGCTGGTTAAACACATGCCCCGTCTCCTGGTGAGAGTTACCTGTATGGTAGTATTAGTATAGGTTTAAAGATTGAGGAGGAGGAAAGAATACAGTGGCTTGTGAATAATCCCTTTCAACTATCCCTTGGAGTAAAATGTTAGATTTCTTAATCTCTATCTCATGGATAATGAATATATAATTCTATCATTAAGCGACCTAAATGCTATAAATCTCTTCCTTATAAAAGCAGAAATATTTTTTCTGTAATTTCTCCCCCTCTGCCCTCTAAAATAACATAGAATAAGTCAATCTCTTTTAGAAAACTCTGAACTCTAAACTCTGAGAAGCTGACTGCAATGTCCTTTCTGAGTCTGCTCTTATTTAGAGGACCTATTTTGAGATTCCCTTGCCATTCTTCCCAGGACAGGTTATTCAGGTTGAGCTCCTTTGACCACTCTGCTTTATCACCTGTATATACTGGTTTTCCCTTTTCTAAATCGATGTGATTAATTTTAAAATTTAGATTCAGGATTTTATACTTGTTTTGTTAAATTTCTCTGGTGGGCTGTGTAGTGTGAGAAGCAGCAAAATGTAACACTTGAAAGAACATGGGATTTAGAATTTGTCATGTTTATGTTCAGTTTTTCATTTTGCTGCTTATTTTTATTTCACATGCAGATGAGTATTTAATATGGGAAGAGGCAAACATATTTATTAAATATTAGGTAATAAGTAAGCATTTGACAATGAAAATAACCTTATTCCTCACTATTCAATGTGGCTTCTCTCGCACAAGAAAGACAACATTTTGTTTCCTTTATTTTGGGTGTAGTCTTATCTCTACCTGAATGCCTACTTATCACAATTACTGTATATACATACATATATATGTGTATATGTATGTGTGTGTATATATATATATGTACATGTATATATATATATGTATGTGTACATATATATGTGGCAAATAGATAGTGTGGAAGTTTAGACACTTAAAGATTGATCTGAAAATAGGAAAAAATGAAAATAAAATTTTTCCATGCTTGAATTTTCACTGCTAATACAAGGTGCAAAATATACTATTTGATGATGGAATTTTTCTGATTACAAATGGAAATAATCAACAAGTTTTGAATCATTACCTACTCTGCAAATGGAACTTTACACCACCATGAAACAGTTAAACTTGTACTGAAATGCTGCTCAAGGTCAGGAACCATTTTTAATGTTTCTATTTCTCAATCCCTCTCACAGAACTGGTTCAAGAAACATTAGACAAAAATAAGAAGTATTACGATTCACAACTTTTGTCATCGTCATTATAAAGGTTTCAATCACTTATTGCCACTATGTTAAGAAGAAACAGCTTTCTTTAAAGAAAAATCAGCTCTGTCTTGGAGGAGAAATGAAGGCTAAGAGTAAAAAAATAAAATCTAAATAGGCTGCCTACACAGGCAAGGAAATATTCCTTTCTCAAATCTCAAGGCGATGTCTTGGATGAACTATCATCTGGAGCCTGGGAGAAAGTGACATTGGGCTTATTCCTCTATCTGCCACTGGGTGGTTTTATTCCCAGGCTGTTGTAAAGGGGATTTGGTTTAGTTGATTCAGTTTTTCACTGGTGATATTGTTTGATTGACAATGATGGGATATCTTATATAGCTTTGGTAAAAAGTTTACAAATTAAAAATACATTGTCAGAAAAAATAGTGTAGATGATAGAGGCTTTGTTCCCTCTTGCAACCAAATCTAAGTTGTGACAGAAACACAGAGCAAACAGCAAGCAAAGCTGCCAGGGATCCAGATGAATAGAAACACTACAACTAGGGAGAAAAATAATTAATCGATCTGCAATGGTGCAAGGTACGAGGGAGTGAAGATGCGACGCTGCCCAGTCTGAGGGGCTGAGTGGGACAGAGACTACGGCAGCAGCTGGCAGCTGCAGATGCCTCTTAAAGGGGCTGTGTTCAGGACCGGATTTAAGCAGTGACAGACCTGCTTGCTCTGAGCACCAGCTTAAGTTGGCTCCATGGGGGGCACCAGGGACTTACAGGGGGACACTGAGTTGTTGGAGGTGAGGATCTCTCCTGGGCAGAGGTGCTGGCAGTATCCATTGTTCCTCTGTTGAGTCCGCCCCCATCCCAGTGTGCAGACACAGCACTACTATAGCTGAGATGTCATCAAACTGGATAACAATGGTTGCTCTGCACAGAGGATTCCCTGAAACTTCACCTCCCCCAATTTGTGGCCCCACCCAAGCCACATCCAGGTGTGTGCTCAGGAATCTGGTACTCCTGGCTGAGCAGTGCCAAAACTCACACAGGTGACAGCTGGCCTTGGCTTTTGGTGTGGTCTCTTGAGGTAACTGTAGGCACAGCATCTGTGAATTGCTTGCTGAATCTTAACAGGTGGCCCTGGAGGGACACAGGCTGGGGCTGAACTTGGTCTGCAGTTGAACCCCTCTCAGGATTGTGCCACTGGACACCTACCACACAAAGCCTCACTAATAAGACTGGGAGACTTAGGAGCTTTGCTTAGTACATAGAGACAGACACAGAAAGGCAGCCAAAATAGGAAGATAAAGAAGCAGAAACCATATGACAGAACAGAACAGAGATCCAAGAATAATAGAGTCAAGCAATCTAACAGATGCAGGGTTCAAAATACTAGTTATAAAGATGTTCAATGAACTTAGGGGAAGTGTAGATTAATTCAGTGAGAACTTTAACAATGAGATAAAAAACATGAAAATGGAAATGGAAATTATAAAAGGGAACCAATCAGAAATGAAGAACACATCATCTGAGATGAAGAGTATATGAAGGGAAATAAACAGAGTGGATAAAGAAGAGGATCGAGCCACCAATACAGAGGATGGGGAAGCCAAGGACACTCAATCAGAATGGCAAGAAAAAGGAAACCAAGACTAAAGAATAATTTCAGGAGCTTATGGGACACAATTAAATATAAAAATGTCCATGTTATTGGGGGTATCTGAAGGAAAACAAGACCTTGAAGAGCTATTTGAAGAAATAATGATGGAAAATTTCCCTACCCTGGTGAAGGAAATAAACATACAACCCTAGGAAGCTCAGAAAGTCCCCAGAAAGATGAACCAAAAGAGGCCCACATCAAGACATATAATAATTAAAATGCCAACGGTTAAATACAAAGAGAGAATCTTAAAAGCAGCAAGAGAAAGAGATCTAGTTACCTACAAGGGAGGTCCCATAAGACTGGCAGGTGATTTCTCAAAAGATCCTATGCAGGACTAAAGGGCTTGACACAAAATATTCGACGTGATGAAAACCCAGGATCTACAACTAAATATACTTTATCCAGCAAAGCTATCATTTAGAGTTGAAGGACAGATAAAGAACTTCCCAGACAAAAATAAGTTAAAGGAATTCATCAACGCCAAGCCAATATTACAGAAATGTTGGAGGGACTTATTTAAGAAGAAAAAATGTATCAAAAACTGGAATAAGGAATGGCAATCACTACTTATCTATCAACAAATACTTCGAATGGAAAATAATTAAGTGCTCCAACCAAAAGATAGGGTGGCTAAATGGATAAGAAAGCAAGACCCCTACATATGCTGCCTACAAGAGACTCACTTCAGATTAAAAGACACACACAGACTACAAGGAAGGGGTTGGAAAAAAGATATTGCCTTGATAGACCTAGAGGATATTGCGCTGAATGAATTAAGTCAGATAGAGAAAGACAAATATTGCATGATATCACATGCATGTGGAATCTAAAGAACAAAATAAACAACAACAAAAATGGAAATAAACTCATAGATACAGAGAATATTTTGAGGGAAGGGGTTGTGGAGATGGTGAAAAAGGGCAAAGGGATTAAAAAGTACAAATGGATAGTTACAAAACAGACATGTAGATATAAAGGGTAGCATAAGGAAAATAGTTAATAATGTAATACATATGTAAGGAGGAAGAGGAGTAATAGATTTAATAGATCACATTGTGAGTTACATAGATCTCTAATCACTATGCTACAATGGAAACAAATATGTTATTGTATGCCAACCATACAAAATTTTTTGGATAGTTCAGTTAATTTAAAAAAATAATAAGCATCTCCTCTTTAAGAGGTAGTCTTTGTAGAAACGATGTTGGCCTTTTCATTAAAGTGCCAGCTTCTCTTAAAAAAAAAAAAACAGCATTGGCTATAAATAGGTTATTTGATTTTTTTGTTCAGCAGCATCGCTATAGATTTTCTGGGATATAATGTTCAATCTGTTGTGTAAGGTAATTCTATCTTGTTAAGGATTATTTGTGTTATATACATAAACCTCACATTCAACTGGATTAAATACACTTATAGCATGAAAAAGTACATTGTTGGTCAATATGACTTAAACTGGAAAAGGAATAATCAGTGATGAAATGGCAAATATGAATGAAAAACACAATATATCTGCTTTAAAACAATTGTTTAGAGTCAAATAGTAGTTTTTAGAATCATGTTCCTGCGTAAATCGCTTCTACCAAATCTCATTGAAAAACATAGTGAAAGATGTTAAATTCATTATAAGATGCCACCTTAATAACAATTTTTTGGAATAACTTTGTTCCTAAATTAGAATTAACCATTTCTTCCTGAATTGTATCAGATCTGGTGAAAAGACTGAGGTTTGGGATTCTCATTTTTTTTTTTGGTTGAAAAGCAATCTTATTAGGCAAATATTAAAGATGATATTTGAATCTAAAAAATTGGCATTTTAGCTAATTTTTGGCTTTTTAACAAACTAAAATTAAAAACATATAAGGAAAACCAAAGTTATTATTTTAAAGGCATTGTTGTTATGTCTCTAAGTATTGAGAATATTTGAATAGCTACCATTTGTTTTCAACACTGTTGTTATTTATTGAAGAAATTGTTAATAAAAGCATTTATAAGAAAATTTAGATATCGATGCATCTCACTTCTCTGGCTCGAATTTTTCATTGTTATTTTCTGAAGAGAAATGTGAAGAATTCAAGAAAAATAAAGGAATTATTGTTATAATGCCGAGTCTTTAGACTATTTGATCTAGCTATGTTCTCAACTTTGTTGCAACTTATCATAGGAAGTTTTATTATTATTACAGATATCTATAATAAAAAAATTACAAATAAAAAATACATTGTCATATGCTTCCTTCCCCATAGAATGTAGGATATACAACATTTCCATCCACAAGCTGTTTTGGTGGAACTCAGGGTCTGAATCACTCTAGCGAGAGTCTCTGGGCAAGTAAAGCATACTTCTACATTATCTCTTTGAAAGTAGAATGGGACACAACCTCTGCCAGCTATTTTTTTTTTTTTTGTGAACCATTCTATTAATACCAATCAAATCGAGAAAATGATCAAATGAAATTGCATTTTGAGCATCATAAGCTGTGTAATGTCTATTCTGTTAAATTGAGGCCTATAATTGCTTCTCTACTGAAAAGATACAACAAAGACAGCAATCATGGCATGTCATTATCCCAGACTAGAAAACCGGCCTTTGCTGGGAGGACTTCAAAGGCTTGTGGTTCTCGAATTGCATTTGGCTGCTATTGTTGAAGCGCAGGCAATCTTGATTAGGTGTTTACACTGAGGTAAGGCGCAGAGCAGAGAGCCTGAGTGCCTGGGTCTAGAGCCATTAAAAAATTGTACATTATGTTCCTTGCTTTGAAGTGAGGGTTTGTAGGTAGGAAAGCAACTCAGATGGAGGACAGCTGAGCTAGATTGGGCTGCTACTGCTCTCTCAGAGAAACTCATCAGGTTCTTAGAAAATCGGCACCACAAAAAAAGTTGATGCTTTACCAAGAGCTATATGTGAATTAGAGTATCTACATAGACACACACTGAAATGTGTTTAAGCAGCATGTTGACATAAAGTCTGACATCACTGGAGGTTTTGATCTCTTTTTCCTTTATACTGTTTTTTATTACTGACCTTACATTTACGCGTTGTGAGGAGCCTCGCATTAATTTATTAGATTCCTTATTATTCTCATTTCTTGTTGGTACTAACAACTTGCACATATCTAAATTAAAAGAGGCCAAAGAGTCTGATTTTTAAAAATGTAGTATTTGCTTGCCATTATTTCAACAAAATAATAACATATTTCTAGTCACATATGTTATTTAATCCCTCTTTTCAAGGCATAATCACTGGATTCAGTGTGCACTTCTTTGTTAACGTGGCTAATGAGGGATCTGTAGTTTTAATTCTCTGTCCTATTTCTAATACATTTTGCTCTGTGTCAGTTTTATGCCCCATAACATTAGCACTGCTGTTGCCTGTGTATATGCATAGCCAGCAAAAGAGTCTGAGGTATGGCAATACAAACTATACCGTTGTCAGGCTCCAATATGGATATTTAGCAGAGCTGTTTGAATTATCTGGGGATTTGTATTATTCTGCTATGGTGAGACAAAACACATGGAATATTTTGGCACTGCTGTTGGCCACTTTCTCCACTCCTATAGAATATTTCATAATGTATTTAGCAGATATGTGCTCAATAGGAATTAGATGACACCGAAACCTTTGGATATATTATTTTTTTACATTCATTTTCCATATAAAATACTCGAGCTTTTACAACTCCAAAACTAATTACACCAGTCACCTACTTAAAAACACCTCACTGTTTTTCTATTGCCCTTAATCTTTAAAAATTTATAAGGCCCTGAGTCCTCTACTCTTCAGCTATGATGCTTTGATCTCTTCGTCTCATACTTTTTCGGTTCTGCCGGTGGGCCATATGAATCATTACCTCTGCATCTGTGCATAGTCCACTCTTTGTGTGTAATACCCCTTTCATCTCACTTATTCTGACCAATCTCATTCACTCTTCCAGCCTTGGCTGAAAAATATCTTCCTCCAGTAAGCATTCTCTGACACCCTAGAGCAGTGGTCTCCAACCTCTTTGGCACCAGGTACCAGAGCTCTTATGAAAATCTAATGCCTGATGATCTGAGGTGGAGCTGAGGCAGTGATGCTAGCCTGGGGAGCAGCTACAAATACAGATGAAGCTTTTGCTTACTTGCCTGCCGCCCACCTCCTGCTGTGTGGCTCTATTCCTAACAGGCCATGGACCAGTACTGGTCAGTGGCCCTGGGGTTGGGGACTCCTGTCATAGAGATTAAAATAGATGCACCTGAGAACATGGTCTTAGTACTTTGTACTTCCCCTTTTATAACAAGTATCACTCTGGTAATTATCTTTGTTTACCTTCTAGACTGTAAGTCTCATAAAGGCAGGAAAAGGAGGACTCTGCGCAGGGCTGCCATGCTATACACCTCCAGTCATGCTACTCAAACAAGCTACATGGTGTCTCTGAGTATGCCTGGCACATACGTGCTCAAGAAGTATTACTGAGTGAAAAGATCAATGTATTGCTCATTGAACTCTCCACTTACATCAGAATACATAAAATCCACTTGTTTATCTGGCTAGATTTGTGGTTTATATTAAAGCCAGGTAGCCAACTGTCAAAATAAGGTGGAAACTGGGACCTCATTTTCCATTCCATTGGCCCTTCAGCTCTTCACTTTTGCTGTTCCCCTTTCCAGGAGTGCTCTTTCCTCAAATATTTGCATGGTGAGCTCTCTCAGTAACTTTGTGACTTATTTAAAATTGTAATTCTCCCCACCCAACACTTCTTATCCCTCTGCTCTTCTTCATTTCTTTCCTTAGCAAGGGCTGTTTTGTTCAATGATGTATTCTAATGATATATCCTAAGATAATATCTGACACATAATAAGCTCTTAAAAATATATGCAAATGAATAAAGCATATAACCATTTTCAAAAATGTGAAAGAGGTTTTTAGGAATGTCTCATGTAACCTGTTTGAAGGTCGATTAGCTAGCAAACTGAGCTCTCCATAACACAATTAAGACTAAGTATGACCTCTGGATGGAGTATTCAAACTGCTCCATTCCTAAAATCCTTCAATGATTCCAATTCATGCAGAGGAAAGGCCAAACTCTTAGCACAGTGGTTCTAAAACTTCAGCATGTATCAGAATCACTTGGAGGGCCTTTTAAAACACAGGTTTAAAGGCCTCACCCCAGAGTTTCTGATTCAAGAGGTCTAACACAGGGCCCAAGAATGTGTATTTTTCACAAGTTCCCAGGTGATGCTGCTGCTGCTTTTTGGGGACCACATTCTGAGAGTCCTTGCTTTAAAATGGAATACAAGGGCCCATGTGAAAGGCACTTGCCAATTTCTCTAGCCTAAATATCCACACTCCCATCTGCACGATCTAGTCATATACAACATTATCCACCTTCTCCTTAAGTAATTTACTGAATTAATCAACACTTTCCAGCCCTCCTTTAAGATGTCCTAACTAGTGCCCATAGCTGAATGCTCATGGCTGGTCGGCTACTCACATTATGTCTTGGTACTTGTTTCTACTAGCTGAGTTGTATGTTTACTAAGAGTCTTTTACATTTGTTCCTAAACTTGTTAATTCCTATTGAATGTATTGTAAAATTATGAAATTTATTAAGTGATTAGATCATCTAGAGAAATTTAAGTGTGTACAGAGTTGTTATTTTCATGAAAACTTAAGTTAAATAATTTAGAATGACCCAATAAAAACAAATGGCAAAATAACATGTGGGGGGGAAAACTGTAAAAGATTAGTGAAAAAATAGATTGTTTCTAAAGGTTTTTTAAGTTTTCACTTTCCTTTCAAGAAATCAGAAGTACAAATCATAGATGCTCTCAGACTGATGCAAGAAAGACAATACAACACTCCAATCAATAGAATATGCACTCACAGAAAAGGCCTTGGCTTCTCAGTAAAAGAGTGGTGAATTCATGTGTATTATATATCGTAAGTGAAAATCAAATATTTAAGGTATATAGTTATCACTTTTCATATATGCTTTAAACAGTTTGATTGACCACCAGTCCCTGACTAGTACTATAGAGGTTCTTACTGAACCAGAAGTCTTCTAGTTAAAGTGTCTTTTCGTGCCTTAATACCATTGCTTATGCTCCCTTTGTCTGCAATACTTTGTTACCCACCTCTGCCTGTTATCTTCTACTTCTTTTAAAAGAAACAGTTCAATGACTGCCTCTTCTGTGAAGCCCTCTCTGACTTCTCCGACAGACGGGCATTTTTTTCTTCTGGGTTCCTTCGGGACTTCTAGTATAGCAGTTATCACTTTACACTGACTGTTTACATGTCTGCTTCCCATTTGGCTAGAAGCTCCTGACAGTGGTAAAAATGACCCCACATTCATAGCAGTCTAGGGTATTTAATAAAGAGGCAAAGAATTATTCCCATCGCCATGGCTCCGTACTTTACTATAGAACAGTGCAATATGACCCAGGTAAAATAATGCGGAAATATCAGGCACACTAGGCACATTTTTGAAAACTCTCCTTAGAATAATTAATTATATTGGAGTTCTAGTTTTCGAAAGGGCATGCTTTAGTTATGTGGAAAGTTTTCCTTTTATAGATCCCTCATCAATATTGCCAAATTAATAAAGTATCACTCTATAGATCACACAAATTAGTAGTTAAGAAATTAAATGCTCTGTAGTGCATACAAGAATGATGACTTAAGAAATATATTGAAAATTCCATTATGTTCAATTTGAATTATGCTGTCATAAGTAAGTGCTCTTCTTGTGGTTGCACAGGGCAAAATAAAAAAATCTAAGAATCAATAAACACATACCAATTACTTACTCTGTAGAATAATTTTTACAAGTATTTGAGGTGGTACTCTGAAATTATTTTGTGACATGTTTCCTTGCCTGTGTCATATGACTGGATTGTAAGCTCTTTCAAGACAGGGGCTCTGTACATCTCGTTTTCTGTCAAATCTCTAGCGCTGGGGAGAGTACCTAGAACATAGCTGATGCTCAATAAATGTTTGTTGGTTGGCTGACCTGCTATCTCAGAACAGCCACAAAGGTGTTGATACTCAGAATGGGGACCAGATTCTATATAGAGCTTTATACCGTCTCGAAGACTAAAGGTGATTGAATAATCTTTCTATATCCACATTTGCAAAGTATCTGTAATTTCTTAAGAAATTACAATGAAAGAGAAGAATAACATATATAAAGCACTTACTTCTCTTTTCTGAGCCCATAATAAATTTCACCAAAAAAAAGTTATATTAGAATCAAGATAGGAAGTTAGTTCATTTTCAATATACAATTTCCGTTAATGGTAGATCATAAATTGACTCAAATTCTAATGAGTTTCAGACAAATACTTCTGGCTACAGAACAAATCATGAATAAAAGTAAACACTGGAAATTCACCATCAAAGTTATTGGCTGACTGTGATACTTAGGTGCCCTCTAGTGTGTGTTGGTTTTTACATCAATTTCTTGCTTTGCACATCATGTGACTAAGATCTTATAATGTATTCAAATGTGATTTTTTTTCCAGTGCATTTTAATGTATGATGAACGGATCTATGAAAAATGGCCAAAAGACTGTGGAGCAATTGAATTAAAAAATCAATGATCCTACTCTAAGCCATTATTTACAAGCAAAACATGCAGTTTAGGTGGCCCTGAGTAATCAGGGAGTGTGAAGTTACTTGGGTTCCTACAAAATGTTGTATACTGTAAATACATAGACATGATTCAAAAATAAGAGGTATGAAAGGTATAAAGTGAACAGTTGTGCTCCCACCTGTTCCCCTTCCACTCTCTATGATTAACCATCTAAGTATCCTTTCACAATTTTTTTATGCATACCGAGCAAATGTGATATACATTTTATTCCTCTCCACCTTTTTATACTGTATACACTATTCTACATCTTTAATTTCTCTCTTAATAATACATCCTGATAAATTGTGCATAAAATTCATAGAGAACATTCTCATTTTTAAAAATAGAGTTGTACTCTATTGTATAGATACACATAAATCATTTAAGTATTCCCCAAATGATAGACATTTGAATGGTTTCAATCTTTTGTCATTACAAATAAGAATGAAATGGTCTTATACAGAAGTTATTTCAAAACTGCACACCTACAACTAGGATAAATTCCTAGGGGTGAAATGTGTTGGGTCAAACAAAAATAACAATTGCTAACACTTATATTGTGCTTACTATAAGCTAGCAGTATGTATTCTACATATATTAACCCAATTATTTAATCTTCTTAATAATCTTATAAGGAAATTACTATTATCTCCATTTTAAAGATGAACAAACTGAGGCACAGAGAGGTTAAACCACCTGCCCAAGGTCAGACAGCTGGCAGGTGTTAGTGACAACCAACCTGGCTCCAAAGCCTATACTCTTAGCCATTACACTTTATTTTATCAAGGAGTGTATATATTTGTATTTTAAATAGATATTAACAAATTTTCCCCCATATTGGTTATACTAATTTATTCTCTCACTACCTTGACTACGTTTTTGCCTATAGGTTCTTCAAACTTTGAGAATTTTGTTGGTTTAATTATAGGTGAAAAATAGAATCTCAATGTAGTATTAATTTGCATTTCTCTTATAACTGAGGTTGTATATCTTTTCATATGCTTAATACCCATATGTATTAACTTTTCTGTGAATTATCTATTCATATCTTTTGTGTATTTTTATATCGGTGTATTGTTCTTTTATTGATTTCTAAAATGTCTTTTATATATTAGAGATATACTACTTAAGACCCTTAAATTTGATTCAGCTGGGAATGGGTGCTTGCAACAAAACAATGTATTAAAAAGCTGGGTTTTCTTGGCTCTGTGTAAAGGTAATTGACATTCATTCATTCATTCATTCAACAATAGGTGTCATTTATCCTTTCATTGTTCTTAGTTGTAACATTTGTCATCTCTTTCAAAGAAATCAGAAAGGGAAAACAGATTTTTCGAACATTAAAATCTTCCAGAAGAATGCTGCTTAATCTAAAATCTGCCACCCCAACTTTGTACTTCCTACCCCCTAATCAAAAGAATACTCCTAACAGCCATTGAAACCGTCAGTGCTCTGTGGGTACCGATTTACTACACTTTGGCTTTAAGGTTTCTGATAAATGCTCTACGTTGTTTATATTCCAGCTCCTTGATATTCAAAGTGTGGTCTGTGGACCAGCAGCCTTGACATCAGCTTGGAGTTGTTACAAATGTACACCCTTTAGTCTTACCTCAGACCTACTTTAACAAGATCCTGCGATGGTTCATAAGCACCTAAAAATTTGAGAACCAAATGATCGTTGGTTCTCAAAGTGTAGGCCTGATAGCAGAAGTGGCATCATCTTGAGCCACATAGAAAATTCAAATTTTTGGGCCCCATACTACACCTACTGAATCAGAAATCCTTGACTTAGGTGCAGCCATCTGTTTCAACAAGCCCTCCAAATGATTCTGATGCACTCTAATGATTGAGAACTGCTGCTCTAGATCAATGAGTCTCAAGCCTGGCCAAACATTAGAATCACCTAGAGAGTTTCGAAAACTCCCCATGCTTACAGGGCACCCCAAATGAATAAAATCAGAATTTTAGGACTTCAGGCCAAGGAATCAGTATTTTAAAAAATTTCCAGATGATTCCAATGCGAAGTCAAAGGTGAGAACTTCTGCTCTGTCTGGAATCATGCTTCTCAAACCTGGCTTCATATCAGAGTTACCTGAGAGTCTTTAAAAAAAAATACTGATGCTCAAGATCTCATTCAGAGATGTAAATTGGTCCCGATGGAGCTGAGAATCACTTCTTAAAAATATTTAGTTTCTCGGGTGATTCTAAGATCCAGCCATGATTTCAAACTACTGCTCGAGAAATATCATTTCCCCCACATAAACTTCAAGTCATACTAAAAGAAAATAAAGTTTGGAGGTGATGGAAGAGATACATTTTTCATTCCCCATATACTTACTGAGTATGTTAGGTTAGTTACTATGAAGATTAAAAATAGGTCCAAAGCATATTTCCTGCCCATAAGAATATATAATCTGTATTGACAGAAAAGACCTGCACACATTTCATAAATAAATAATGATTTGAAAGGAACATATCATTCTATGCTACTGACTATAATTCAATAAAACAAGTTACATGCATCATTAAATCATTGTTAGGCCAAACTAATTTCTACCGTTTTTTAAAGAATAGGAGTGAAGATGAAGGAAATATATGTTGAAATGGTTAAAAAACACATTTGAATACAAGTAGCAATCAGCCTTTAGACATTTGAACCTGGAGAAAGCACTGGACAAGGTCAATACCCAAAGACTGAGAAAGCCTAAAATGCTTTAAGGTCTCCTCCTCCTTGGCATAATTAAAATTATGGTATGGAATCACTGACAATTGATTTACTCCAACATTGTTTAGTAAATTAAATTATAACTACTAAAAAATTGGTAATTAAGATATCAGTAATTAAAGAGCTTATAATAAATATTTTCCCTTTTATTATTAGACATAATTATTTTGTCCTAACTCTTTGCCTCTCCTCTTATATTGGCTTCTTTTGAGAACATGTTTAAAAATAATGAAAAATAACCTAGTCTGGGAGAAATGTCTAAGTATAAAAATTTTTCACATATATTAGACTGTCAAATTTATTTATATTTTTAAATGAGCAATCAAAATTCAAAATTTTACATAAATGTTATGAAACAAAAAAGTACATTAAACATTTAAAATTGGGTCAAAATTTTGAAAACTGTATATTTGTTTCAACAATTCAGCTAAATATATACACTCATTCCTTTGTTTTCTTATTAGTTATAAAGGCAAGGATGAGACATAATCCTTTACAACTATAGGAGACCCTTTTTTTTCCCTCTTTTTAAATGTGAAGATCTAGTTGGCTTTATTAAGTGATTTATTAATTGGGCAGCATCCCATGTAATAACTAGAAAGGTACTTCCTAGGAAAGGAGTTTCAAAATTTTAAAAAAGTCATAAATGTTATCGCATCTATCTTATTCCATGATAAAATACAGGCTAGAACAGATTAAAGCACTTTAAATAATACTAATTTAGAATTAAAATAGGCACCCCTGTTTTATGTAATAACCTCTCCATATCTGAAAATGATCCCACATTAGTAGATGATGCATTTCAAGTTGTTTCCCCAATAAGGGTGAGATATGCACTGATTCAACCACACTCCTTTCTTCTATCCATGGGTGCATTTACTAGGAGGTGGGCAGATATGATCTTTATGTGTATCCATGAAACAGAACTAAGTTTACTGGCTCCAATAGGTTTTGAATCCGTCATCTGAGATAGAATTGACCTTCAAAATCATCAGATGAGAAAGGGAGAACATTTATTATTATCTCAATTTTATAGATGGAGAGACTAAGTTTTAATCATATCACATCATTTGCATAGGATAATAAAGGGTGGTGCAGTCATTATCAGTGGGGGTTGGAAAGGTACCGCATGTTGTCTCCTATCTCCCTCCCACTACCACTCAATAAGTATACAGGATATGATTGAGAATTACTTCTGTATCTGAGTTACTGTTATCAAGAGTGTCGTGTCATCTCCAGTGTGTTGGGGGCATTTATTAGTGTTGAAAACCAACACTGTAGTGAAAACAAAGGCAATCGACACAGAATCAAAACTTTAGTCCTATATTTTATCTATTGGAGTATGCAGTTTAAAAAAATTCTATGGTTCCTTGAATGGAAACATTTTGGAGATAAAAACTGAATTACAGCAATTACAGAACTATAAACTATTGATGACTTTTATTTTGCTCTTAGGAATTTGTGGAATAATCCCTGTCATTCTTCAAAGTGGGGCAAGGTATAGGGCATTTGATTTATTGAGCCAGGTGGTTGCAGTGTTACATCATTAACCCAAAGGAAGTGATATCCAGCAGTTTCAAATAAAGGCAAATTCCAGGTTAGTGCTTTGGACAAGATTTTTAAATAGCTTCTACGTACCTGTTCTGTGCGAGTTTCCCCCCTTTTTTTATTGTGAAGTTGAAGATAAGAGCCCACTTTAGGAGTAGGTAATCCCAAAGTCAGCTTGTTTCTTTCCACAAAATATTGTTTGGACTTCCTTCGTCGAGGGCCACGGGATCCTGGTAAGAAAACCTCATTATGTGAACTTGAACTCTTCAAGCACTGAGAGAGGTTGCTCGACTTCTCCTCCAGATCACTGTCACTTAGGTCTGAAAAATGCTTGCTGCGATGGGCCCCAAGCTCATAGTTTGGGCTTAAAAATTCACTACCAAGTAAGGAGGCTTCGCTCTGTGGGCTCTTTTTCTCTTCACATTTTCCGCCTGCAAGTTCCATTGAAGTCTCCTTGGAAGGGTAGAGTGGATCCAAAGTCAGATTTTCTGTAGAGCTGTCTACAGACTCCAGCGATGCTTCCACAGTCAACAACTGCCCTTCCTCTTTCTTATTCTTCCAGTTTGGGTCATATCGGAGGTCTGAATATTTGTCTTCTTTTGGTTGTTGACTGCCGAACACAGAAAAGAAATGTCAAGTACTTAATCAAGATAAATTTATTCATTATATTTAATTGATCATTTATATGAAATCAATCTCAATCTTTCCTTTTATTATTGATATGTTAAAGACAGATCCCAGGCTCAAGTTAGGCTTGCGTACTACACATAAGGGTAAAAATATCTTAATTACTTATCAAAATATGGAATAAAAACAGGGGACGGTTAATTTCTAAATGCTAGGAAACAACTGAAAAAATGTCTGTAACGTTAAGCCAGTGAATCACTGTGGTTCAAGGAGTGCTATTATTTATGCACACCAAAAGTATTTCAGCAGGTGAAGATAAAATCGATTTCATATTTTTGTTGGTCATATACATATCTGGCTATTTATCTAGGATGGGAAATGAGATTGTCACCTGGACATTTGCCTCAGTCTGCTCCCTTTTTGGGGAGAAAGCAAGGTCTATCTCTACTGAATACCTACATAGATTCATTATCCTTTTCAGTGATTTTATTTTTCAGTTAATTTTGTGTTTGTAGATTTTATCAAATGTACTACAGAAAGATCCTCAAGGTTAAGAATCAGAAAGTGGCTCACTGAAAAGCTCTTAGATCATGGTCTCTTGGTTGTCAGGCCTATCTATGTACAGAAAACTCAGTAGACAGGTCAGTGTGCACTTTAAGCTGTAGTACAACCCTATTTTAATAAAAGCTTAAGTATATGGTCCTGGCTGAGGGAAGTAAACTCATTCATAACCAGTGCATGTGACTCCAAATAAAGTTCTCCCTTCCCCCAAGGCAATCTCAATTTGTAAAGTCTTAACCAAAATAGAAAAAAAATGCTGGTAATATGGCATATTTAATGGCCCCTTTGATCTTCAAAAGCTAAATGGGAGAGATTTTCCTTCCTTGAGTTCAGTAGATGCAATCCTCTAATCAAAAAGGAATTCTAAATCACCTAGGCTTTTTATGCTATTTGATATTCCCGTTTACAGAAGACATAATTCTATGCTGGGTAAACAAACTAATGGTGCCCCCTAATGCTAATTTACTCTTCTTAATGTGGACTTAGATTTCTTTGATTTGATGTAAAGTAAAAACTAGAGCAAAAAGCCAAAACTTCCATGTCTTTCTAAATTGTCATTTTGAATTTTTTAGTTCACATATTAAGATGGAAAACTTTTTGGAAGAGGCTGCTCTTCCTTTTCCAGGAAGGGAAGAAAAATGATATTCTCCTCTAGCAAAATGCTTGCATAGAGATGGTTTGCATCTGTCAGGAAACTGAACATCAACCTGTGTGAGTCATACTCCTTATGCACCATGGCGTCACCTGCCTCTGGAGCTTCGATGAGATTTTTCCTGTGTGATGAACTCACAGTATTTCCATCACATGAACTCACAGTATTTTTTGGTTCTGCCTTTCACCTGGTTGTAAGGGTCACTGGATATGTATTAGAGGCATGAAGTGATCCAGTAGGGCACATCTGGACTTGAGACTTGACAGATCTGGGTTCAAGCTCTAGGTCTGTTACTACCTATCTGCATCAGCTGGCTGATCAAGTCATCTCTGACCTAGTTTCTGTCATCTGCAATAAGAATAAATTATATTTATTATGTTTATTTCTCAGGATTGCATAAGGATCAAAATGGGACATTACATCTGAATTAATGTTCTGTATTTGTGCTCCTTTTACTTTTCACTATGGAGACCTTGTTTCCTCACCTAGTTAAGGTCGTGGGCACCAGGGACTGAGGGTTACCCTTCCTTCCCCAGCCTCTGCCCTAGTACTCTGCCCTCTGCTGTGGACAGAAGAGTCAGTTAAGTATTTCTTAAATAAATAACTGAGCCTCTAAAAATACTCTAATCAACACAAATGTAGCATTAGATATTTATTTTAAAAGACTAATAGTAGTAAATTAGAATCTAAACATGCAGAAGACCTTCTTGCATTGGACTAAATTAGTAAATGATTTTAGGGCTTATTTTTATTGAGTTAAACATAAGGTTCAATTGTGGTTGGTTAGGTGTGGAAAAATATTAAGGAGTACCTCAATTATATTTTCAAGTAAACAAAAATATAAAACATTATTTAATGAAGAAAGGTGCTATTTCATGATATGTATGATATATTGAAAGGAAAGAGTGATTTTAACTCTCTTTGTTCATTCATTTGCTTGACTCAACAGAATTTAATTTTCCTTATCCATTTCCATTTGCTCACTCATTGATTCTACAGGTATTTACTGAGCACTTACTAAGCTAGAGGGATACAGTGGTGGACACAGAGCCTAGTGGAGAATACAGACAAGGAAAGAAGTGATTAACAATTGGAGTGATGAGTGCCCCGATGAGGGGCACGGGGCCATCAGGACTCAGGAGGGATATCCAATCCCATCTTGGAAGATCAGGGAAAGCTTTCTGAAGGAAGCAATGACTTAGCCGATGCCTAAGGCTAAGAAGGGCAGGAAGTGTATGCCAGGCTGAGGGAACAACATATAAAAAGGAATGGAGGGGAGAGAAAACATGGTGCTTTCCAAGAACAAATCAGTATGGATAAAATGGAGGGTGAGAGGAGGAAAGGTTGAGGAGTAGAGCACAGTATTAAGCAGAGGTGAGATACTGAAGGGGTTTGTAAGTTCCATGAAGGAGTTTGGCTTACCTAAATTGAGAGGTATAATTTAATTTACCAAAAATAACATAGAGAGCAAAGATGTTAGTAAGACAAAGACTCTTGAGTTTTTTGGAAGGAAGTATCTACGAAGGCTATAAGGTCTTGGAAAGTTTTAGAACAGGTAGTCCGTTGCACTGTTTAAACCAGGGGTTGGCTACCTTTCACAGTGATACATCCTGTGGGGATCACTGTTTTGCTACTTAGTCATGGGGTAGGATGTGGAGTGCTGACTTTGGGAAGATAGCACATATTATTACAATCTGATCTAGGAAATGCTTATAGTGAATCTCCAGTTTTTTCCTCAGAACTACCCTATCAGGAAGGTACTATTATATTCCCCATTTAATAGATAAAGAAACCGAGGCTTAGAGAGCTTATGTAACTTTTACAAGGTCACAGAGCTAACGAGTGGTAGGGCCAGGATATAGATAGACAGTCTGTTTCAGGACCTAGCTCCTGTCCATTAAGTTGCCCTGTATCATGCAGTTGCTTTTGTAGGTGGTAGTGAGGCAAGCATTGCCATAAGGCTTGCCTTATGTAAGTTAGTGAATCAGTCAGTCAGTCAAATGGCCAGTCAACAAATATGTACTGAGCAGTTCCACAGGTACTAGGCACTGAAGACAGAGTGGTGAGCAAAACAGAAGCAGGCTGATGGGTCTTACTTGCTAGTGAGGAAGACAGGCTTTTTGTTTCAACTGTAAAAATCAAATAACAAATTAGATGCAGAAAGAGATACAGAATATTATGGGTATTTAAAATAGGAGGACAATCTTGTTTATCACTGAAAATATGTTAACCTCTGATTTCCAGATTCAGTTGGTAAATGATATCTGAAAGTCCATTCCAACTCTTGTTCTATGATCCTATGATAAACTCACAAAAGAATTAATAACTGAGGAATGTCCCCTATTTTTTAAAAATAGGTACTCTTCAATGATTGAAGGAAATGGATTTCTGACTTCCATCCCTGCAGTAATACTAAAAAAAAACCCCAAAACAAAAAACTGGCACTCAGTCTGGTCATCATATTTAATCAGCACCAGTTGATAATGGTATAACATCTACAGTATGGTTATAGACCTTCTTCAGTCATGTGAAATCTCCACAGTGCTCTGCTTCTCTGAATAATAATAGGAATATATTGGTTCTGGGAAATGGTATAACAGAGTATCTAAGGACATGGGTCATGGAATCAGACTGCCTGCACTCAATTCCTTGTGCTACCAGTTACTGTATAAGCATGGGCAAATTATTTAACTTCTCTCTGCCTCAGCTTCTTCATCAATAAAATGGGGATAATAATAGTACCTATCTCATAGTGTGGTTGAGACAATTAGCAAACTGATTATATATACATGTACATATGTATATATGTGTCTGTGTGTGTGTGTGTATGTATGTGTGTGTGTACATATATATATATGTTTAGAACTAAGTCCTTGACACACAGTAAGGATCCAATAAAGGTGAGGCATGAAAGCATGCATCAGTGAGCTATCACTGGTCTTGGCTTGTTGTGTGTTACATTCAGTTGCCATGACATAACATTGTTGTGTTTCCTGCTGATGGATCTCAAAAGGTTCTTCTCTCCCCAGGGCTTAAGTTATTTTCAGGGAACAAAGTTGTCTTGTGATGCACTAAGTGGCAATTTATTAGCCTGAAAAAAATCAAAACATCTTTAAAAATTCAATTTTTACCATAACTTAGGCATCGTGGAGAATCTGAACTGGGATTTAGGAAAACGAGATTAAGAAATTTCAGTGTTTCCACATGATGAAATATTTTAAGAATTGCTGAAAAATGATGAGGAAGATAAAACTGGGAGAATTAAATTACTTTAGACTTTCAGCAACATCTGTAATTTCTAGCCTCAACAAATTTCCATTCTTAAATGCCCAAAGAAGCAATATTACACACTACAGGAGAGACTGATATTTTAAGTGGAACCTAGAAAATACAGAGAGTTTTGAAAAAAATCAGACAAAATGAATTACTGTGGCTGAGAAAAATGTTTTTGAGCCAATCATTTGAAGAGAAACTCTAATAATATATGTGTACAAGATAGAATCTGAAAATGTGGCTCTTAAAAGAGCAGTAATTACACTGTACCATTTACACCTGCAGTGACTATCTTAAAATATCTTCTTTCTTCACTTTCTAGGTGGAAATCACAAATAGGAGGTTATGTTTTGCAAAATCATGAGCATGGAAAGTTGTAATACTTCACAGAAACAAATCTAATGGCTGAAATAGAACATGATACTAAAGAACCCCATTGTACTGAGCTTGTATGCTAAGAAGCTCAATTGTATTTAGTGGTCCAGGTCAACACACTGGAGCAAAATGAGTGTAAAGTGCTCCTTCATCAGTAATCATCTGCACACAAAACATGCACCTCTTTTCCTCCCCATTTGATAGAAAGGTTACAAAGACAGTGAGTACGCAACTCTTTTGTTACTGTTCAGACAACAGATGCCAGGTCTCCTCTTCAGATGCCTAGATTAGAAATGGATGCAGAGAGGAAGAGGAAGGTGGTCTCATATGCATACGCCATGATATTTGCTGGCTTTACTGGGCCATGTTTGAGTACTGACTGTGACAACTTCAAACAAAATAAAATAAAATCTCCATTTAATGGAGAGCCTCATATTCAGTATAATATTCAATCAAAAAAATTACTAAAATTAGAGCATGTTTCTAGTACAATTAACATCCTTTGCACTCATAATAAAATATTCAATAACTGGCCATTTTGCTTGTTGAAGAGGGAATAAAAGCATTGCTATTAATCATTTAGCAGTTATTTATTTGCCACTTTATTTTAAGTAGCCGGTTAAATTGAAACTGCACATGTTATTATTGATTTAGGTTTAATTTAATCCTTTAAAACAGAACAATTATTGCCAATTTATATGCCATTAAATTTTTTATGCATATGAACAGAAAATTCAATTTATGTTTAAGTGTAAAGTTTTTAATGCTTCTTTAAGAACTATAAAACTGACAATTGTTTCCAAGGATTCCTGAATCCTATGCTCATCTTAATCTTTATATCAACGGCTTTTAAGTAAATAAATCCAAAGGATTATAAATCACTTTCGCAAGTATAAAATAAAATGGATCCACAAATATACGGACATGCTTTGGGAACGTTATTTACAACCCAGAAAATTTCACTTAATGCAGGCATTTATTCTGCCAAAAAAAATTAAACATTTTAATGAAAAAAAGGTGGTGTAATAAACTAAAGGCCAAAGACTATCTACAGAAACACACTAAAGTGAAGGGGCTGGATTGTTATCTAGTGAATTGTATTTACAGCAATTATATAATTTGGATAATTCCAGCTGAAGTCCCTTCTTTTCTCTGACAATAGATTTATGGCTGCAAAATAATCAGATATTTGCCCCAATTCAATAGACTTGTCAGTACTAGTCTTGATTCAAGGATAACCTGTGAGTTAAATGAAAATGTCTAAAGAAGGCATGTTAGTGACTCCAATGTAAAATTCTAGCACCTCACTTCTATTAAGATTATCTTTTTAAAAAAGAGCATCTCATGTAAAACAAAGGCTGCACTTTCACAAGGGAAATGCTGTATGACACGGTATTTGCAAACATAATTCCTCTCGCCCAGTCCGAGCTTGCAGGGCTCGTGCCAGACTAGGGAGGACTGGGTGTTCTTTTCACTTTCCAGAAACAAGGACCAAGAGCTTCATAAAACATCCAGATGTTTACACTTTTTTTAGATGGAACTTCTTGTATTTTAAATGCCAGATATTAGCATCTTTGGAGTTGCAAGGTAGCTGTGTTGCCATAGGAAAAGCAATGGACAGATCTTGACATTTGGGACCTACTCCAGATTTTGCCACTGACCAAGCTGTGTGAACTTGGGTGAGTCTCTTAATCACTCTAGGCCTCAGGTTCCTCTTTTGTACAATAAGGGGAATGGGCTGAACTTTAAGAGCTCTAACAGCTCTAAGAATCCACCATTTTATTAAGTGGACTTGGCATATCATGTGAAACTTGGCACTGTATATTAAGCATTGGGAAAAGCATTTATTTTAAATTCAATACATTAAAAATTATGGTAATCAAAGCTTTCTGTATTTTCAAACTTGTCACAGAGTGGAAATAAACGAAAATGGTAAAGGTCATAAATTAAACCATCCTTTGGTTGCAATCTTCTTAATCCTCTTGACGAACTCACTGGAATGCAGGTGGTATAAATTTAAATTATACTTTGCGAGGTTTTGAACTTACTATTTACTTATTTTAACATAGTAATGCATCCTCATTTTGAAATAAGGTAGAAAGGAACTGCTGGTCTTTCTCTGAGAGCAATAAACCCCAGGAGTCACTGTGGCTTTAGCATTTCTGGCAGGGATTCTGCCTTTAATAGACACAATTCATGCCCTCGCACACTCCATACTTCTTTCTCTGACTGCTCATCTGTTACGATGGCACCATGCCTGCTCTGAGGAGTGCACCAGGGTTTAACAACAGCAGAGTTTGTGAGCAAATTAATGAACATAAAACAGAAATGACTAATATCTATGACAAAAAGTCACTTCTCTATTGTCATGTGAAATAAATAATTAATATGCTAGTAGCTAGCCCCAAAATACTATGTGAAACCCCTAGAATAAGGTATGCAGTGTAATGTATTTGAAGAGGTTGGCCAACCAATCTAATAAAGACAATAGAAATCAACATGGATGAATATCAACTCCTAGAAACTCTCAGAATATCCTTAATACTATAATATTAGAATGAGCATTAAGCGCTATCTTTATACTCCTATTCAGTGCAAAAACAAACAAACAAACAAACAAAAACAAAACAAAAAATGTACACCTATGAGAGAAAGTACTCTGTCCTCAGCTTAAATATTTCTGATGGGTACTACAAAACAGTCCAGAAAAAAGTTTGAGGGGTGCGAAAATGTTGAATTTTGGTCCTTATCCACTATCCATTTTGGTTATCCAATGCTGCTATTTAAGTCCTAGAAATCATCATTCAATACTTCACCTGACTCTTGTATTATTAATCTGAAACGATATCTATGAAAGCATTTGAAAGGGAAAATTACATACCACTGTAAAACAATAAAAATGAAGATTATTATTACTGAGTCCCTTTCTTACTTTCAGACAATTCTGAATATTCAGTTTAACTAATAATTCCTCACCGTGTCTACCTCCCATCCAGTAATTTCTGGCACAAGGTAGTTTATTAGACTGAACATGGGATCTTTTGTGAAGATTATAGTTCCCAGGTGACGAGAGGAAGATATCCACAGACCTCAATGAATGACAACGCTTCCCAGGAGAGTATGAGGAATATAGACTACTATGACACTGCTGCCCAAAGTAAAACACAATTAAGGTTATTTATTCTGAGAGGACTGTACCTTTTAAATATTTGTATTATTTTAATAATATTTATAATTTTACATGCATCTGTACCCTGGCCTCAGCTTACTTCATATTAAAATTGTTATATCTTTAATATTTGTTAGATAGTAAAATTGAATCCTTTATCAAATTGGGCCTTGATCACCTATCTAGATACTTATAGTTAGAGGCTCAGGCTCTGCCTCTAAGCAGCTGCATATATCTATACAACTCTCAGAACCTCAGTTTCTTGTCTGCAAAATAGAGGTAATAATACCTAAGAGGCCCTTGTAAAGTAAATGAGAGTATGCATAAAGCAAATAGTTCTACAAATGGCAGCTAATTATATTTTTGTATCCTTGTAAACAAGACCTTATTAAACACATATACTAAGTACTGTACTGCTGCTCTCTGATTTTTTTTTTTAAACATATAAGGTTTCAGAAGTCCCCAGGACTGAAGAGGTTATTTCTAATGCTCTAGGAATTATATTGATCTCTTTCTTCGTGAGTGCTGAGGGTCATAAGGCTAGTTCTGGAGTGGGGTTTAAGGATTATCATGTGAAGATCCTCTCTCCACTCTTGATTCATTCACTACTGTCAATGCTGCTCCAATTTCCATTAAGTAAAAGGTTTTCTCTAATCCATATACATTGAACTATGGCTTCACTTGGGTGAGATACAAAGAGTAATTGCTTTGAGGAGGTTCTAGTAACAACGAAATGTAAGAGTAGGGCTCAAGTGATTTGTCAGGCAGCTTTTAAAACTGTTATTTAAAAAAGCAAGAAGAAAGAGATTTTCCTTGGTTTTACAGCAAGACTTTGATAATTTTTTGAACTACAATTCCCAAAATGCCATCTACCTTACAGAAACGAAAGCCTGCCTGATTTTATATTGAAAGTCTGAGATCAATTTGTGTACTTCACGGCTCACAAACTCCTCAGATCCAAGCAATGACACACCTAGGCAAGCTTTCCAAGACTAGAGTGAGGCAGAGAAAGGGGCCAATAACGAAACATCCACCTGAATAATGTTTTTGAGGCATTATTTGACTAAATGTTTCAGTTTTGTTTTTCTTTGTAGTGAAGAACTGGTCCACCAAATGTTCAATGTATGAAGCACTATGCAGCCAAATGATCACTAGGGATGTAATGCATTCTAACTCTGGGGATTATCATCTACCATTTAACATTTCCAATGCAAATCAATCTAAGGAAAATAGCATTATTTAAGGATCCCTGAATCAGAAGACCGAGGCCCTAACCATAATTTTGACTTTTAAGTATTATTCTTTATTTTGAAATATATTGAATGGTACTTACATTGTCCTTGGGTAAAGAGCAAGGTTAAAGTCAGGTCTCTGAGCACTGACTCAAAGAGGAAAAACTCAACACTGCGGAAATGCCACTTAATGGATCTTTGCTTTGGTTTCTTCATCTTAAAAGTATAGACAAGAATACCTATCCATCGGAAAAGATCTTTCCTTTATGATGCCCTATTTCTGTAAATAAAACTGCTACCATTTATTACCTAGGAGTAGTATGACTGTCTCAGATTAGAGCTGAGTGTTCTGCTCTACTACTCACTAGATGTAATAAATGGGCATAATAAAACCTTTTAAAATCTCAGCTGCAAACTTTAAAATGGGATCATTATAGCATCCACCTATCAGGGCTGCCATAAGGATTAAATGAAATAATACATGTAAAGTGTTTAGCTCAGTGATAAGCTCATGATAAGCAGTCTATAAATGCTAGCTATTGTTATTAGAACTTTGAAGTAATCTTTGGCTTCCCTTGTTTCTTCAGTCATCATATCTAATCTATCACAAAGCCATGTCAATTCTTTCATTATACATTGTAAATGAAAAGACCATTAAAAAGGATACACACTCATATAAGAATGTATATTGGTTAACTCTGAGGAAGAAGACGGGAATGAATTTGAGAAGGGGAATAAAAAACTTTACCTGTAACATTTTATGTCTTTTAAAAAAATATATCTGAAACTAATATGGCAATAAACGTTATAAGCATTTTCTCTGTACTGTTCTGTACGTTAGAATTTGATCAAAGTTTAAAAAAAAAACAATATCAATAGTAAAACAACAAACATCCCCTCATAGCACTATGACATTAGACAAGTTACTTCACCTCTTTTAGCCTCGTTTTCCTTATTTGTAAAACGAGTATATGTAACTGCACTTTCTTGCAGGGTTACAATGAAGAATTAAGTGAAATTACAGATGGGTCTTTAAAAAGAGATGTTCTTGTTGTTATAGTTGTCATTATTGTTATAATTTTTTCATTTGGTAGTCTCTTTGTCCCTTTTGCATTTATCTTCTAATTTAAAATGCACCAGCTTGTGGAAAAGAGTTCCTTAAACAGTACTTCATCTCACTGCCTTTCCCAAGAATCTGTATTCTCTCCTGCTGGTGTACCCAACCCAGTTCAGTCAGGTGTGGCTATCTGACTGAAGTCTTCCTGATAACCTCTTTTGCTCCCAGAATTATGGCTGCACCTTGGTGACAGCACTTATCACTTGCACTGTACTTTGAGATTCCCTAAAAAACATATGAGCTTGATTCAACTCAATACTCCCAGTCAAAGAAAGAAGGAAGGAAAGAAGAAAGGAAGAAAAGGACTCAAGACCAGGCTTGAATTCTGGCTTTGCTTTGACTATATTCCTGGGATGAGTCATTTGAGTTCTGTGTTTGGTATCCTATCTGTGGCATGAGCTGGTTGCACTCCATGATGGCCCTATAATCAGGCCCTCACTCAGTCCATTTCCCCTATACACAGAACAGATCCTCTGCCATTGAGCTCCTTAATATGACACACATGTCACTCTAATTCTGTTCTTGCTTGCCCTTGTTCTAGACTTTACAATAAACTTTCCTCAATATATGTTATCCCTAATTTTAAAAAAGTATCATATATATAACTTATAAAGAGCCAGTCACTGTTCTCAGTACTTAATATATTTCGTGTATATTAATTTACTTAAGCATCACAATAACTCTGTAAGGTAACCATTATTATCCCATTGTTACTGACAAGGAAACTGAGGCACAGAGCGATTAAGTGGACTTGGTCAAGGTCATACAGATAGTAAGTGGCAGAATTTGAACCCGATGGTCTATTTTAGACTCTATGTACTTTACCACCACACTAAAACTCTTTTCTAACCAATAGCTTTTAACTTCTATACTGTATCATATCATTTATATTCTAATTAAAACTGAGTGATATTACACTATTTTCTCTGATAGTCTTTGGTAGCTCAGAGCATAAAGTTAATACCCCATTAATACTAATTATTAGAAATTGAATCTTTATATGATTATATGGGCCCTAGTTCAGGTAGAATGTACTCCCAGAATGCACTTTACTGACATTCATAACAATCCGGGGTGTTAGGCAGGCTGGTTCATTTGACAGGTGAGAAAAAGTGAAATGCAAGAGAGTTAAGTGACCTATTCCAAATTATACACTAAGCAGCAGTGCCTGGACCAAACCAAGACTATTAATTTATTTTTTAAATAATAAAACAGTGAACGTGGCAAAAAGCCTGGCTCTGAACTGTTTTTAGCTGCACAGAGTCCTGTCTCACACACATTACAAGGTGCTCATTATGAGAGCCTTTCCTTACTCTCATTCGAGACAGTACCAGTAATTATTTAATACATTTCAGAAATCAGTTATCTTACACAAGTTCCTTACCTATGATTCGCACCATTGTCTTGGATATGGAAGTTGTCCTTGCTGGCTGTCTGAGCTGCTTTTCTGCTTGCTTCCTCTTCTGTCTCACTCAAGCTATCCTGTGGAGGGCTTTCTTCCTCTAAACTGTCAGGCTCCATGATGTTGTCCTGGATTTGGTCTTCAAGTTTAGATTGGGCCTTAATCTCTTGAGTGAAGCTTTCTGAATCAGATTCCAAGGAGTCTTTTGAAATTAGATGTAAGTCTTCTTTCTTAAAAGGTGTTTCTGTGGACTGAGGCTTTAAGTTGATATGATGGACAGGAGATTGGCTAGAGAGCTTGGGAATTAATTTACTATGACTCATCTTGAAAAGATACAAAAATTTACAGGAATAGTCTTGTTGATAGGAGCAGTTGGCTGAATATTTAAAGTTGTAGTTCACAAAAACATTACCTAAAAAAATTATATTTGTGTTATTCTGTGACTACTGAAATCTCTTTAATTCCGATGTTAATCAGAAATTTAAATATAAGAACCTTGTTAAATTACCTGCAGGCTTTTGTGTGTATTCTTTTGTGTGTGTGAGGTCTATTGGAAAAACTACTGTGTTTTTGTCTCTGATGTAGAGCTCCTAACCAGCCTGGGTAACCGAAGGCAGCTTCACCGAAGGAATCAAATGACTGCCTGGAAGCACATTCCTCCTCCAGCTTCCAAGGGCCTGTGACAGACAAGCCTCACAAGCCAAGCGGTAATTACGGACAGGACTTTGATGGCCTTATTTCAAACACCCAGGACACTGATACAAATATGCCACAGTTCAGTTATATTCATGTATAGAGTAAGACAGGTTCATGGTCTACCTTGTGAAAAGTAAAAGAGGGTGAGAGAAGTAGTATGTGGTTTGCAGAGTTGGAACTGTAAAGAGAGAAGCTGTTTTGTTCCTAGACCTATATTGGCTGGCTTCATTATTTGGAAGACTTTTTAATACCCGGGTTTCTACTAGATAGGAATGTGTAATTTAGGGGGCCATTACATGGATATCAACCTAAGTTCAATATGATAAAAAAACATAATAATGATTAAAACTGTTCAACAAAAGATTTGGCGGCCTTGTTGATAGAGCAGGCAGATAGACAAGATATGAGCTGGAAGGAGAAAAACCCACAGAGGCACAGATGTGGTCACCATAAGCCCTGATAGGTCATTAGAGGAGCTTAAGAATTCTGCCACTGGAGCAATTCATAGTGGAGGCTAGATGTTCACGTACCTGAAAGGGCTGCTGTCCTGGGGAGTGTTCAGAGGGTGGGAGATTGGTCTGAGTAAGAGCCGAGATCTGTTCTAACTCGATTAAGAGCGTTATTCCAAGTGAGTCCTCCGTGCTCAAAGGGCTGTTATAAAGACCGATGAGCCAGTTTATGGAAAGGGTGCTCTGAGTTCATATCAGATTGAAAGGAGATGATGTTTTTGGATTGTGCTTCCTTTCATTTCTATCTAGTATTTCTCTTTGCTCTGTCTTCTATCTCACTGCCTTTATGCCATTTTTTTCCTGTAGATCAGATAATAGAAACCTTCACCATCAGAGATTACTATAAAATTTGTTTTAAGGGCTTGCTCTTGTTCTTTTGGCAGATCCTAACTTTAATTAAATAACATAACTTTACTCCTATTCCTAGAATTGCTTATAATGTTGACCTTGTTGCTATGTTCCCAAGAAACATCATCAACTCCTCAGAGGAAAGCACCTTAACAAACAAAACAGACAAAAGGTAACATTCATATTTAAATACATATGAACTGGTTTTCTTTTTAATTCACAGTTCCCCCTGTTGGCGGAGTAACATATTACTGTCTAACTATAAAGACTGGTTTGTTGTATTGTCTCTTATTTTAAAAATACATCTATTCATTCTACTGTATTATTTTAATATTGATAAACTGATTAACTTTTGCTTTTTAGGATTTTTTTAGAAAGTAGCAAATCCATCAATAGCAGCATGTTATACCTGAAAGTTTTAAAACACTAGTTTTACTGTAAGAGTTCAAGTCACTGTACTTGGGATCTTAAAGGAAAAGCTTAACATAACCATTATATTTCAATTTGGAATCTCTCCTTCAGGAAATTAATCAATCCCTTCAATTTCTCTTAAATGAAACAGACGAATGTCTCTGAGTTAAATCAATAAAAAATGTCCATAGAAGATAATACTTTTGTTGTTAACAGATTAATGAAATTTGGGAGAGTATGAAGAGAGCAAAGCCAAATGCCAGAAAAGCTGGGTCTTCTGTGGAGGCCTGATCTTATGAAAGTACGGGACTAAAGAAGGACAAGCTGGTAGCTGAACTAAGTGAGAAAGTAGGTATATCAAATGTGATGAAGGTGGCTATATTGTGGCACAATACTTTTCCACTGAAATTTCTGACCAAGAGAGGCAAACGAATCTCCTAAACAAACAGGAAATGGCCAGTTCTCTAGGGAACTAACCGTGGGTCTAGTTTACTGGGTGAAACGAATTTCCTTCGGTGGGTTAAAAGGAAGTTTGCTTGCATTCCCCAAGATGGATGGTAGAGAAAAAGTTGCCCTGTTTTGGAACAGGCCAGAAGCTGCCCATAGAGACGTTCGGTTTGTTTTCTCCCTTTGCCTTTTCTTTGATGGACAAGACTGGGCAGTAAGGGGCGTTTTAAGGCCCAGAAAGTGACGATGTCCATCGTGTCTGGTGCCCTGGACCGGTCTTAATTAATCGAGGACAGGGCCGCTGTGGAAGTCTGGGCACCAAAGCCTTTTCAGAGCCTACACCCCCTCTCCCCACCCCCCGTTTTCCAAATGCCGTCGAAGGCCGGCTCTTTCGAGTTCTCCCGGTTCCGATCCAGTTTCCTCAGGAGGTTTTCTGCTGTCCCCACCCTTAGTCCCAGCTCTTCCCGTTTCTGTCCCTGGGCGCGCCTCCCACCCCGTTCCAGGGCAACCGCCCGTCACCTGTCTGGCGCTCCTTGTCTGCTGCGACCCCGGCAACCCCGCATCCTCCCGCGCTACCGCAGCTGCCCAGGCACCTCCCCCGGTCCCCGCCCGCCCGCGTCGCCCAGCGCTGCCCTGGAGACCGAGACGCCGCGTGACTGGGGCCTGGCACGGCCGCGGGCGGGGCCCCACCGAGCGGGCGGGGCCGTTGCGGTCGCCGCCACCACGTCCGGTGACACCTGCTCAGGCGGAGAAGTTGGAAGCGGTAGTGATGATGGTGTCAGGGGGCAGACCCCCGCGGGCCCCCGGGAGCTCTCGGTGAGGCTGCTGCTGTCTGGCCACTCTGACTTTCTAAAGTTGGAAAGCGAGGGCAGGCATGCTGCTGAGAATACGTGAACTCTTACAAATCAAGGAGAAGACTCCAATTAAAGAATGGGCAAATGACTTGAACGGAATTTCATAAAAGAAATCCAAACGACCAATAAATATTTGTCGTTGATTAAAAAGGTACTTAATTCATTAATAATCAGAAGAGGGCAAATTAAAACAACGGTGGATGTGGCATCTTATTCACCAGATGGGCATAAATTAAAGTGCCTGACGGTTCCCAGAGCTGGGAAAGACATAGAGCAAAGAATCCTTATGCTGCAGATGGGAGCGTGAAGTGGTGCAACCTCTTTGGAAAGTGGTTGGACAGTAGCTAGGATATATATGCCCTATGCAATTTCACTTTTACGTATTTACATTAAGAAAGTGTGTGTCCGTGTGTACCCAAACTGGAAATAAGAATAGAGTGATTAATTAAATTGTGGTATTCCATATACTGGCATGCTATACAATAATGAAAATGAATGAAATACAGCTGCATGAAATGATACAGAGGCATCTTAAAAAATATAATGAGTAAAAAAACCACAAAACTCAAAATACATATTGTGTGATTTTGTATTTAAAAATTAAAACAGGCAAAATCAAACTGTATTCTGTTTATGGATGCATTCTTAGTGGAAAAAAAGCAAAATAGTGGTTTTTACTAAAGTTAGAATCATGGTCAGCTCTGACAGACCAGGTCAGGGTTTTGGGAGAGAGTGCTTTTGAGATTCTATGTCTTGACTTTTAATACTGGTTATTTTATAACAATTCATTAAGCTATACATTTATGTATGTGTAAAATATTATTAAAAAGGCTTTAAAAGAAATAAACGAAGTGTTAGTAATTATATTTACATTAAAATAGCATTAAAACCACAAGTAGATTCGAATAACTGTCTTTGACAAAGTAAGAATGCTTCAATACCAGTTGCCAAATAAATGATAGGGAGCACAGAAAATTGGGAAATACCCTTACTACTGAATTTATTTTTATCTTGGTTTTTATTAAAGTTAGTTTTTATTCGAGTTAGTTGTTTTGTTTTTTATTTTTTCGACAGCAGGGACCTTGTCTTATGAGTGCACAATAGGACTTCAATGTGTTTTGAAGAAAGGAAAACAAGGTAGCAGAAAACATTGGTGTAATTCTGCCCATGTGTTATATAAATTAACATTAGAGCAACTGCAAACATGCAAAGAAACCCCAAGTAGAAGGATTTAGTCCTCATGGCAGCTTCCTGAATATGTAATGGAATCAGTGCTGAGTCATTCACACTTGATCACCTCTTATCTACTGGTCAGTGAAAATTGATGCCATGGTTCTATCACCAGACAGGTGACTCAATTCTTGTCAACTTCACAAGAAAAAGAATTCACAGATAGACAGCGAAGGCAATGAAGCAACAGCTCAAGTTTATTGGAAGCAAAATACACTCTTAAAAGTGAAAGTACATTCTCAGACTGGAGAGTGGGCAAGCTCAGAGGGAACTCCCTTGCCTTGTTGTGGGTTTGGGGGTTTTATCTATTGATCTATCTAAAGGGTGGAATATTCATGGTTTTGGGTGGACTCTATGTAGAAAGAAGGTAGTTTTTTTGGAATTAGGGAGACACCCCTTTTCTTGCCTCTTTTGTGTTTTTCAGAACTGTCAAGGCATCAGATGCATGATGGGTACAGCCTTAACTGTAATGCTAATTTATTAGTAGCTGTATAATGAGGAAATAATTAGGGTAAAAGTGAACAAGGCCTGATCTGTGTATGCGTCTTTGTGGAAAGACCACCTGTGTCTCTGGGTCAGGATGCTGTGGGCTTTGAGCTCCTCTAAGGGCCTATCAGGGCTCATGGTGACCATGTCTGTGCCCTTATGGATTTCTCATCTTTCAGTTCATATCTGTCTATCTGCCTACTCTGACAGTTCTTTAGACTGTTCAAGTGCTTTCTGCATTATTCAGAATAGACTTTATGCTGCTTTTCTGAGTGGTTCCTATGTGACTCCAAAGTCTACCAATCCAGCAGCTACTTGCAGAGACAGACAGAACATGGAATACCCTGAGCTTGATTTTCCTCCTTCCTTCTCTGTAATGGGTATCCTGACTTTTCTTATTTAGAGTGACCAAAGACAGTAATAATAAACACAAATGGCAGTCAGAGTCCAATCAGGAGACGGAAACCACACTAGTTATTTTAACAGAAATAATTTAATATGAAGGTTCATTAACTGAAAAGTTAAAAAGGAAACATAGGTATCAAGGGAGTACTAACTACAGGAAGCAACTGCCATCCCTAATTCTGGGAAAACACAGGGGGGAATTTAGAATTATTAACGTTGAGAGCAGGGTCTCAGACTGGTACTGGTCTGTGCCCTGTTAGGAACTGGGCCACACAGTAGGAGGTGAGTGGTGGGCAAAGGAGCGAAGCTGCATCTGTATTTGCAGCCTTTCCCCAGCGCTAGCATCACTGCCTCAGCTCCATCTCAGATCATCAGGCATTAGATGCTCATAGGAGCACTGGTCCCTGGTGCCAAAAAGGTTGGGACCTCTGGTTTAGAGGCTTAGAGGAAGGGGCTAGAGCCAGGAACCAGGCTTCTAAGGAGGAGAAAATCCCAAGCTGATGGGTGCTGTTATCTTTGAAAAGGTATGATGAAGCTAGTTCTGGGAGTATTGGGAAAGGGGAATGAACTGCTGCTGCTACTGAAACAGACTGAGCTGCTGGGATAAAGAAACACCATTAGGGTGATGCTGAGAGGAAGAGGATAGCAAAGGAGGAGCAGTCCTTTTCACTTTTCCAGCCTTGTAGTCTTCATCTAGTGCCCCCGACTGGCAGAGCCTAACAAGGAGCTGGCTGGCCAAGGAGAAATGAGATTTGCAGAGGTTGCCTCAGCATCACAACAGAGAATATGAGTGTGTTTGAAGCCGAGAGATGATTTAATAAGCAGCACAGTAATACCCTGTTCTTCAGAGTTCTTAAGGATCATAGAAAGCAATCAAAATAAAGCCATAAAGTGCATTGTTTTTATCAGCTATTATGCTAATAATAGTAATGATAATTTACATATGAATATTTCTCAGGGTCTGCAAAGTGCTTTTGCATATATTATCTATTCAAAATTAATCTCGAATGGAACCCAAACTAACCAAAACACTAAGAAGAATGAGAAAAACAAGTACAGAATAATCAAAATAGAAAGGCTAGTAGTACTGAACTGATTTTAATCCTTCCCTACTCCCACTCAATCCATTCCTTCAACTCCTTTCTTTCCCTCTCCTAATCTGTAATTTGTGCTCTGCTTGCCAAACCCTTTCCTCTACCCCTTTCTCTCTTGGTTTATCTTCTACTCAGTCAACAAGACCTAGTTTCATCTCCTTCAGGAAGAAACTTTGGACAGTTCTCTGACACCGTCCTCATGTTTCTTACACTAGGATAGTTCTCAACCTGGAGCATTTCTGGCCATTTATATTGTCTTGATTTAGGGGAGTGCTACTGACATCTAGTGAACAGAGGTCAGAAATGCTGCTAAACATCCAACAACACACAGGGCAGCCTCTACAACAAAATAATTATCCAGTTCAAAATATCAGTAGTGCTGAGGTTCACAAACCTTTTGGTTGACAAATGGCCCTTGGTCTGGGCCCAAATGCATGCTTCTGTCTTTATCCATACACATGTATGGCATTGCTTTCTAATTATCTGTTAATGATTTCGTCACCTCCTTACTGTACTATAAACTCCCAGAGAGCAAGGACCAGAATTGTGCCTGGCACCCAATAGATCTTCAATAAACATTAAACAAAACCCACAATGTCCTTACATTTTAGCACTTGAATGGAAGGTAGCCCATAAGGCCTTTTAATAGAGATATTCTCTTGTTTGGCACGTAATTGAGATGATTAGATAATTTATTATTAAAACCCAGAATACAATCAAGAATTTTAAAAAGATGCTATTAATAAATACACTAAGACAATCAATATAAACTGAAATTGTCCTGGGTAGCCAGAAAGTGTCATTACTCTATATGTAACTCTAACAAGTTTGTTTATTTATTTATTTATTTATTTATTTATTTATTTAGTAACTCTAACAAGTTTAAATGCCTGGTTCTTTCACATAGATGTTAAATTAGAAGGAGCAAATTAGAAATGAGTAAGGAAGGCCACTCTGAGGACAGAGAGAAGGGACAGTACCAGCAAGTGAAGGGACAGAAATACCACAAAAATAAGGGACTAAAAAAAAGTGAAGCAACCTGGGGTCCTTTGACATATGCAACAAGCATCCTTATAGCTGAAAAGCCTGTGTGAGAATCATAGTATTATAGCAATCACAATGATTAATTTCCATGATGATTAATTTTAAAAAACTCGTATAGAATAGACAAATTTGATAAAAAGCTAACTAGAAAGGTAAAAATTACGCAATATATTTGCAAAGATTTTTATCCAAAATATTAAAATGTTTAAAGTTTCAAGAAATAAACTCTCAATTATCCCCTGCCCCTCAAAGTATTTGTTTAGAATGACCAGTGTCGAAAATTTTAGAGAGTGAAAGTTGTAATAAATATATGTTTACACAGCCAACATGATTTAAAAGACAGAAGTATAAGTAACCCTAACACTGTTCTAGAAGGAGTCAAGTGCTGGGGGAGCCCAGAGGAGGAGAGGGGAATTCTGCCTAGCTGGGATCAGAAGCTTTCAGAATGAGATGATCCTACAGCATGGCTATTATGAATACGAATTAACAAATTCTCAATTACTGCCTCTTTTCTTTATTGTTTCTTGGTTTTCTTTCTTAAGAATAATTTTAAAACATTTCTATTAAGGAAATTTAAGAACATACACATCAGCAGAGAGAAAAGTATAGTGAACACGCACATAGCCCTCACCCAGCTTCAGCAGTATCAACCTGTGAGCAATCTTGTTTTTACACATACTGTGCTCTACTCCCACAAAATTACTTAAATGCAGATCCCAGCTGTTATATGGTTTCATCTGTAAATACTTAAGGCTGTATCTCTAAGAGATAATTTTTAAATATCTGCAATAGTATTATCACATCTAAAATAAAATTAACAGTGACTCCTTAATATTATTTAATACTGAGTCAGTCTTCCGACTTCCAGATTGTTTTCTACATGTCTTTTTATAACTGGTTGGATCCAAACAAGTCTATAAAGTGATTTTTTGAAAATAACAGCCTTAGCAAGATACACATCTCATACCACACAATTCACCTCTTTAAAGTGCACAATTCAGTAGTTTTTAGTATATTCATAAAGCTGTGCAACCATTACAACTAATTCTACAACTCCCCCAAAGAAACCCCATACCCATTAGTAGTCACTACTCATTCCCTCTTTTCCTCAGACCCTGGCAACCACTAATCTACTTTATCTCTATGGATTTGCCTATTCTGGATATTTTGTATAAGTGGAATCATACAATATGTGTTCCTTTTTGTATGTATGTCTGACTTCTTTCACTTAGCTTAATGCTTTCAAGGTTCATCTATGTTGCAGCATGTATCAATAGTTCATTCATTTTTATTGCCAAACAATATACCACTGTATACCACATTTTATTTATCCACTCATCAGTTGAAAGACATTTGGGTTGTTTCTACCTTTTCACTATTATGAGTAATACTGTTATACACAGTCATGTACAAGTTTCTGTGTGGATATATGTTTTCACTTCTCTTGGATATATGCCTAGGAGTGGAATTACTGGGACACTTGGTAACTATGTGTTTAATATTTTGAGGCATTGCTAAGCTGTTTTCCAAAGCGGTTGAAATACTTTATATTCCCACCAATAATCTACGAAGGTTCCCATTTCTCTATATCCTTTCCAAAACTTGTTGTCTGACTTGTTTATTGTAGCTATCCATGTTAGTGTGAAGTTCTATCTCACTGTAGTTTTAACTTGCATTTCCCTAATGACTAATGATGATGAGCATCTTTTCATGCACCTATAGCCATTTTTATTACACAGTGATTTTAATGATGTATTTCCAATTTCAGATTAAAGAGTTAGTGTTGGAGCAATCTATAAAGGTGACCTGTCTTTAAGCTTCCTTGTTTTCTGGTATAAAATCTTTCAGGCTCATCTTATACATTTCTTGCCCTGATCTAGTATTAGCCATTTCTCCAATGGCTAATTGGATTGTTTTATCTAGAATGTTATTTAGAGGCCATGGTCTGGGCACTAAGGATGCTTATTGCTACTGGAATGATTATTATCTCCAGGCTATTTCAGTGGAAAAAGCCAGAAAATACTTTTTTTAAATTTCTTTATTCAAGAGGAAAATACATTACTAGTGATTTGTTTCCAATTCAAATATAAGAACACAAGATTTTTACTTATTCAATTTTATATTTATGTTTCTTTCATGCTGAAAATCTTGGTTCCAGTGATAGTAACATATTTTGTGTAGGATAAAGTGTATAGTTAGTTATTTTATACTTTGAAAATGACTACTAATGTTGTGACTAACAATATGACTATTGAAAACAATTTAAGATTTGTTCGTAGTTCTTTTTGCCATCAGGATATATCCTGACGGTGTATATACGTAGTCAAATGTCTTTGTTTTAAAGTAACCTGAAATAATTTTTCCCCGAGTTGCAGTTTTTTTTAAGAAATTAATTTTTAATTTTGATTTAATTTTTAAAATGATTATGTAAATCATTTACGTAGTTTCAAAGCCAAGACTGTAAAGCCAGGTACATTTAGAGAAGTCTAACTTCTACTTCCACTCAGTTTCCTCTTAGCTCATATAGGTGATGACTTTCGTTAGTTTTTAGTTTAGCATTTCTTCTTAAATAAGCCAATATGTACATATTTCTAACCCACCCTCTTTCTCAAATTAAAGGAATCTGTATACTCTCTCCTATGTCTGGCTTTTTTTCATTCAGTAATATATCCTAGAGATCACTCGATAGAAATATACAATGAACTTCCTCACCATTCCTTTCATAGTTGTATAATACTCCATGGTATGCCCAAGTAGTCTCTAATCGATAGTTACTTGAGTTGTTACAGATGGTGTTGCAATGAATAGTTGTGATATTGTGATATTGCAAATCACAATATCCTGGTACCTGGCACAGAACTTTCAAAACCCTTGCAATTTCCTAAGTGATAAAAGTGATTGAAGCATCTTTTATAATAATATTTGGTCTTTGTCCCTGGTTCCTGAAACAAGAACTTCTAAATCCTGTAGAGTTTCCCGAGTGAGGGGGTGAGAAGAGCATATTTGGTTATTGACAATAAGTGCCTTCCAACCCCCTGAGTTTATGCTAATGAGGTGACTCTCGATGGACCCTTAGATAGCTGCAGGATTGGGGCTGGTTTCCAGAGGTATCAATCATGTGATTAGAGGGCTAGAAGTTTCAGCCCTACCCCCCACCCTTAGGATTGAAGAGAGAGGCTGGACAATGTGTGAATCATTAATGTTCAATGATTTAATCAATCCTGCTTATATATTAGAACCTCTATGAAATCCCCTAAATAATGGGATTCTGGGAAGCTTCTGGATTGGTGAACGCATCCATGTGCCAGCAAGGTGGTGCAACCCAACTCCATGAGGCCTGAAGCTTCTGTTCTCAGAACTCTTCTAGACCTTGCCCTAGGACCTCTTCCTCTGGCTGTTCATTTGTATCATTTATCATGTCTGTCATAGTAAACCTTTAATAGTATAAATTTGAAGATAAGTAGATTTGAGATAGTACCTTTATCATATACAAAATTTTTATTTGATAGCACCAATAGTAAAACATATTCCTGTAATTGTTACTGATTTGTTTTATAAGATGAGATGATCAAGTTCCCTGAGTTCTTCTGTGAGTCTTTCTTTAATAACAGTCCCTTTGTGCAGTCTCTGTGAGCTTTAAAGTTAAAATGCTTCATAGCCACTTATCAAAGTGTTCTCAGTAAATAAACCCAGACTCAATGGTTTGTCTCCATGCCACTGTTTAAAACTAGTACAGGGAGAACTCAACAAATATATAGGATAAAAACACTAACATTTGTCATTTACTTATTACATATCTAATACTGCGCTGGACATTTTGCCTGCATTATCTTTTATCTTATTAAATCCTCACATTAACCCTGTGTGGTGAGAACTGTTATCCTCATTTTACAGATGAGAAAACTGAAGATACAAGAGGTTATTTCATGACCCAAACCACTAACCACAATTTGGGAATAAGGAATTTAGGGGGAATGTGGGGGTGAGAGAGAGAGAAGAAGAAGAAGAAGAAGAAAGGAATTCCCTCCATTTTAAAAAAGTAACACTGCCCCATTTATTTGTTTTAGGTTTGTCTCCACTAAAGGAGGTAATTAGAACATTTGGTCTAGATAACTGAGGCTTAGTCTCCCTCAAACAAAACAAAACATTGGAAGTCATAGAGTTTAATATTTTTCTAAAAGGACACAAGTTTTATTTCACAAATCAGGACTTCATTCGAAAGAAGTGTCCTGTCTTAATTAAAAATTGTGACCTATTAAACACACAATAGAATATACAAATGTCAAATGATAACGTACACCTGAAAATTGTATAATTGTATTAACCAATGTTACCCCAATAAACTTAATTTAAAAAAATTGTGACCTATTGTTTCACTGGGCAGAATTATTTTCTCTTTTTAAATGTCATTACATGGTACTCCCACAAATTTAAGCTTCTCTACAATAGACAAAATATCTTTTTTAAAAAATAAGAGGCATTTTATAAATTAAATAAAATGTGAAGCATTTGGGGAGAATATAAGAAGTCTTTGTTGCCTTAATTTTGGTTTGCTTCCATCTGAAAATAAGACATAGAGAAGAAAAGGTAAGAAAAATTAACGTATTTCAACAAGTCTAGAGAGTAATGATGACAAATTTGTTCATGACAAAATTGCTCATGAATGCATTACAGGAAGGAAAAAGGCTTTTCTCTTAGAAGTTATAATATTGTAAAAATAGAACTACATTTCATATAGACCAAAACCCTAGTATAAATATAGCAAATTGTCATGACTTCAAACAGAGGAAGTAACATGCAATTATGTCGTTTGGTTAAATCAGTGTATTCGTGAATGATCAGCAGTTCAAACCATCTTCATCTGTAGGGAGCCTCGCCACTTGATGTGTGCTCAGTCTTTGGGTAGTATAATTTTCTCTCTGTTATGTTCACCTAATGATAGATGGTATAGCTAATACGTGGCACCAGAAAACTTTGTTTTGGGTGGGTTATTATTATTATCATTATTATTATTATTATTATTATTATTATTATTATTATTATTTTGAGTAATTTGAGAGAAAGCAATATAAGCAAACTTTTAACTTAGTCTCCAAAAGGTAAAACTAAGAAAGATCATTAAATAGAGATTTTTATGTTGCTCTTTAGCTCCATCTTCCAATATATAAGAAGATGTGAGCATGAAATGCTCTTTTGGGGGATTTAAGTTATATGAAAAGAAAAAGGCATAATCCTGCTTTGGTCTCTTTAGGAGCCAGGAGACCAAAGTTCTAATCTCAACTGTTTTACTAATTAGTTGTGTGGTCTTTGATGTCTGATGAAACCCCTCTGGGCCTCAGTTTCCTCATTTATAATACAAAGAATTGCTCTAGATTAGTATTTCCTAAATTGTGTTCTTTAGAACACTAATGTTTCCTAAAACAACTATTTTATAGTTTAGGAGCTGAAAGTAATTTAAAATCCAGTTTACCTGGCCTAAACAACGAAGTGGGGCTCTTATTTTATTTACCAAGAAGTTCTGAAATATTCAGCAGCCTGAGGAAATCAAGGATTTTGTGTCACTCTGTCTCTTTTCTATGGCACCCTCACCATGTTAGCTCAAATTCCTTGATGGGGAGAAAATGCTGGTGGCAGTTCCAGGCATCACTTGCAGTTATGACAACAACATGGATAAAGCAGGATGCTTTCAATCTGAGTGTCTCTTTTTATCATAAAGAAACATCTTTCCCAGGTGTCAGCTAGAAATTTCCACTCCTGTCTCAATGGCCAGCACTGTTTTATGTGCCCAAACCCAAACTAATCACTAGCAAGTGGAATGGGACCATGACTGGTTCGAACCAATCATGATTTCTCCTTTTGGATGGGGATGAGGCCCATCTCCTCTAAAGTACAGAACAGTAGTGGGGGGCAGATACTAGAACAAAATTAAAGATCCGCTAGAAAGGAGGAAGACATTGGCAAATGGTCATTGGGTGGGCAACAGTCATGAATTATTCTAGCTGGTTAAGTTTGAGCTTTGCTGGCTTAAATAAATCTAAACTGATTCCTTTATGAGAAGACTTTGAGAACCTTTACTCTGTTAATATGCATGACCTCTATGAGAGAGAGAGAGTGTTCAACAATTTTCAAACTTGACCTCAGACAATTTTTTGTTATTTTCCCCCCACAGAACACCTGTTAATATTTCTAGTCCACCAGAGTTCCTCAAAATACATTCTAGGAAATGCTCAAAGTGAACACTAAGATCCCTTCTAATTATAGTATTCTGTGTTTACCGATAATACTTGATTTAGATTTGTTGAGATGCAAGAAATCTGTAAATATAGCTATTGTATTGGTTAGGGTCTCTGTAGAACTCAAGCTGGGCCATTTGAGAAGATTTAATAAGTGAACTAGTTACAAAGCTTTGTGGGAACCAAAAAAGACAGTGCAGGATCCCTCTAGGCTTGATGAAGTGAAGGAAGTACATAAATTCCAGAACCAGAGACAGAGAGAACTGACTGACAGAAGCTGTGACCTCAGGTCAGGAAATACAATTAGTTCCTTGAAACCTTGCACACACATTTTCTGCTCACCTGCTGGTATGCCACATTTCCTAACTGGAAGCCACAGAGAGGGCAAGGGACAAGGGAGCCCTCTTGACATAGCCCAAAGTGCCAGTGTTCTAGGGTACCCAGCAGGTAGAAAAGAGTGGAAAGTATGGAGGGGCAACTGAAAGGTATTGAGTACAGCTATCTAACATGTCATTTCTTCTTAAATCCCCTGGAATCATCCTACTATGGCATTAAAACCAGACAGGCCCATGTCAGCATCTGGGCTCTCTCCTTAATTGGTTAAATAATCTTGGTAGCCTCCTAAGCCATTTCATAGAGTTGAGAGCATTTGTCATGGGCCAAATGTGTATTATAATATCTGCTTTGCAAGATTGTTATGATGCTTAAATTAGATACCCATAAAAATTGTCTGGCTCATAGTAGGTCCTCTATAAATGTTGTTTTGTTTTTCTGTCTTCTCTCTGCTACTTGCTAAATATAAATTGAGAAACATGGGCTAGGCACTATGTAAGTTGGATGTTCTTTGTCCATAGAATGTGTTCGGCCTCTGTAACTGGGGTATAGTTCTACACCTTGTAGGACTAGAAGACTCATAAGGTCCTCTGTCTCCAGAAAAATATAATATTTCTAAATATTATTTCTAATTTTGCTTTAATGAAAATATTTTTACTTCAGCTAGATTTGAAAAAAAAAAATTGGTTTGTGCTACGTTAGGGCACCCCAACCTGTTGGAACCACTCAGGGAGCTTTAAAAAAAATGCAGATCCAAAGCTTCACTTTTAGGTCTGCTGAGACTAATCTTTGAGGATAAGCCTGAGAATCCCTGTTTTATGAAATCCTAGGTTTAATTAGCTGCGATAAGCACCATCTATGAAGTAAAGCTATTTTTTCCCTCTGCATTGTTTTCAGAATATGAACGACTTGGTGAATGATTTCTGTCTTAGAGCTGCTACAAAACTATAAATGATGTGCTTCACCTTGGTGTCTTAACTCTCTTGTAAATCAGGACATTTGGCTCATTTCCATTCTTCTAACTCTTTTACTTCCCTTCTCTCCCCAAACAATTCTATCCTGACATCATTAGGTAGACTATAACAAAGTAGGTGTCCATAGTGGTGCTGGTGGGGAAGTTATGGAGGCCCAGAGAGGGGTTGCTGAGCCCCAGCCCTGTGAGGAGTTAGCGTTCCTAGGAGGACTGCCCAGCATGTGGTGTCCAAGTCTGAGTGGGGTGCAGGGTCACCATGAGCAGTGTGTGTATTAATGTGCAGATAGGGCTTCTATACAGTGGGGCAACCTGTGTGGGGTCAGAGCCCAAGCTTGGTGAGGACAGCATCCACGTGGCAAGATGGGAGCACAGTGTGAGAAGTCAGAACTTGAGCAGCAAGAGGAAGACATCCTTGAGGAAAATGGGATGACAGCAGAGATAGAAGACTGCTTACATAGAGAACTTTGAGCAAATAGATAAATATTTAAGGATAATGAAAGCCAGGTTTCTCAGAAAGCATAGTTACAAATACAGAAAGGAAGAAGACTAGAATAAACTCAAGGTTTTCAATAGACAGAGTTCAATACACACAAACACACACATAAACACGTATATACTTATATGTATAAATACATTTCATGGTTCTATCTACTGAGATGACTTAAACAGTGATATCCCCAAAGCAATGAGAACACCTAGCCCTTGAGTCTTGGCTTTTAAAAAAATATTTCCCAGTAAATGAAACCAGAGATCCTTGGAGAAATGGCTGATTATAGGGCCAGGGCAGGAAAAATTTAAGATAAGCCTAGAATATGCTTGTACCAGAAAGCAAGAAAGTGCTCAAAGACTGAGGACAAGAAGGACACAAAAGCCTGTTTCCACAATTTGATCATCAAATTAACAACAGATTAATTTGATAGCAACAAGTTATAACCTAGTGAATAATATAAGATAGTAGCAGATTGTAACCCACTGAATAACAGAGGAAAACATGAGTCCATGCAGACATAAGTAAATACATGAATAACTTGAAAGTATGATGAGAAACAGGATAGCTACATAGTTTTAAAGCATTTCTCCACAAAATATTATCTTAGAAAGGAGAGAAGAGTAACTGTTACATAGAGAAGTTTGGCAGACACCGCCTTAATCAAGTGATCAAAGTGAACATCATCAATAATGAGATAAATAAAATACAATGTGATAAAACAACACTTCTACAATAGTCCTGTCAAAATTGTGTAACCTGAATCTAATCATAAGAAAACATCAGACAAAGCCAGACTTAGAGACAGACTACAAAATAATGCCTATACCCTTCAAAAATGTCCAGGTCATGAAAGTGAAGGAAAGATTGAGGAACTGTGCCAAAATATATAAGACTAAAATGTGATTCTGAACTAGATCCTCTAGGACAATTGGAGAAACTTGAACAGAGTCTGAGAACTGTCAGTAGAAATATATTAATGTTAATCTGATTTTGATGGTTGCATTGTAGTTATAAAGGAGACTGTTCCCGTTTGTAGAAAATATACACTCACGTATTTGGGGTGTCATGGAGCATCATGTCAACTTACTTTCAAATATTTCAGAAGGAAAAATGCTTTGTTCTCTTTATGACTTGCAGTAATTTTGTGATTGTTAAAAAAAGTTATCAAGAGAAAAAAATCAGCACAGCTAGATCTGACCTCTGTAACAAATTACAAACTAATAATTTGAGTGTATATGGTAGAGTGTGTGTGTGTGTGTGTGTGGGGGGGGAGTATTATTTTAGAATTAAGTTATTCAGATCCAAACAATCAGAAATGTCACAAATAAATATCAGAGTTTGTTCTACTTTAAATAAACTGATGGGAAGGGGGAAAAAGATATGCCACATGTCACTTTCACATGTGAAAGTAGGAATACCACCACTAGAACTTGGAATACCACCATTAGAAAAAGAAATAGATGTATGTTCTGCTCTAGGTTAAATAATTTTTAAAAAGTATCTATTAGGTCATTAGTAAATTAAACTCATTATTTTTCTTTTGTATGCTTTTGTAATAAAGTGTCATTAAAAAAAAAAAAAGTCACCAGGTCAGCTTGCGTGATTTAGCAAGAAAATCTAAGAAAATTGAATCTTTGGGCCTACCTTGAACTCACACTTGTCTTAGGGTGGTCATGCTCATCTGACTGATTAGTTATTATGTATCACTTCTCCCTGACAGTGTACCTGCTGGTTACATCTTCAAGTCCATCTTGAAAGTAAGCTCCCAGGACTAGAGACCTTCTTTAAGTCCTTTTCATCCCAAAGTTCTTTATTTGGAAACCAAAAGAAAAGATTAAAAAAAAAATTTTAAATAGTTTCACTAGTTCCATCTAAAAACTGTTCCTTCACAGTAAGATGTTAGTTAGTCATGCAGACTTAATCCCAAGGTTTAGTAGACTCTTCCTGCTCTGAAGTAGTGTCAGGCATAAGAGGTTATTTACTTATTTTTTTAAACTACGCAGCTTTATGTCCATGGTTTGGTCCTCATTTTGCTGCTTTTAATCTGGGGCAGATTGACGAGGCAGGACACCATCTTGCATTGCGCTCAAAGTATGTTTTTTCTGTCACAGTAATCGGGCTTCTTCCCATAGGCTGTCCACGGAAGTGATGATGTGATTGCTTTGAAATTATATTTTCTATTGCAGGGAGCACTACACAATGCTCTCTGGCATCTGAGCATACTCTTCTTTTAATTTTGAATGGTGTGCATTTTCCTTCTGCTTTATTTTTGCTTCTGAGTACAACTGTGTGATATAGTTCATGCAGCTCTTAGAACGGGTAGCTAAAGGAAAACCATTTCAAAGATGAAAATTTATTTGAACAGCATTGCACCTCTTTATTTGAAACAGTGATTGCACATGATATTTTTAGGTCCATGTGTTATGTCTTAAAAAATTGAATCTGAATTTCATTGATGCCTATAAATTATCTAAATGCATTGTTATAGTTTAATTTTGAAAAAATCTTGTTACATAAAGAATACACTCATAAACCTGACATAAACATATAGATATTTTTGCTATAAGATAACACATATGTTGCTAAACAAAAACCGCATTGCCTTCAGCAAAATTTTATACTATATGTCACAGGGCTTATGGGTAAAATAGTGTTGCTGCTGACCATTCAAAGCCTATGCAAATCTACACAGACTGTAGTGGCTCCAGAGAGTGAGTATCTTTTAAGTGAGCACAACAGAGTTGAAATGCTGTATTTGAGGGCACTGAGGGAAGGGGGATGGAAGTGGATATCAGAGCCCAGGAGAAAGTGAACCTCCTTGAGCTGTGGCAAGCCCCTGGGGATAGACCTTTCTGGGGAGAGAGTCCTGAGTGCAGGTACTCACTTTAAACTTTCTTAAGGTGTAACTGCAAGGACATCTGCTTGTTCAGCAGCTTAGAGCTTTTCTTTTCCTGCTAAAGGTTGTAATTTTACTGCTTTAGTTCCCCTTTCCTAGGAAAATCGGCATAGGAAGCAACACATTTACACATTATAGTGACATCATTTACACATTATATTGACATCCTTCTACACATTATATTTACACACTATATTTACACATTATATTGACATATGAAGAGACTGATGTTATACAAACATGGGTTGCAATACAACAGACTGTATGTAGCTTACACATTTTCCCCTCCCACCCCCAGTTCTCACACAGTCTGATCCCTTGTACCCCTTTCCATGCTAGTACAGCTATTCTTTCTTTCAATGTCACACCCTATTAGGTCAAAACAAAAAAGGCCGAGGTATTGTAAAGACACACTTCTGACAAAAGTCTCAACAAAACTGACAGAAACTAGTGGCAAAGCTTACTGCATTTCTTGGAACTCTTAGCAGATAGAATAAATTAATTTGAATGGAGGAAACAAAATGGTTGGAAGGTATAAGGCTCTTGCCTTATTATAATTCTAGCTTCTGTGTACTAGATCTTTGTCAGGAATTCTCTCTCTCTCTCTCTCTCTCTTTCCTTTTAAACTTCATTTTCTTTACATATTTTGCTTGAGAAATTGCAATGAAGTCATTCAAAAAATTGGAAACATTTCTGCTTGAGTTAGTTAAGTCTTGTATTCATTTATTCTATACAAATTTATCAAACTCCATTATGCCAAGTCCTGTGCTAGAGTCTGGGGATACACATAAAGTAAATCCAATTATTTACCACCTGAAAGAGCATCATGGTAGCTAAATCAACACACCAAAAATAACAATATGGTGTGGAAGAGCTTCATTGGTGAAGATGTTTATAGGCTACTCTGGAGCACAGGAAGGACATATAGTCCAGAGTTGTGCCTGTATGTGTCACTGAGGACTCAGGGATAGCTTCCCAAAGGGGCTTACCTTCAGCTACAAGAATTTGAAAGCTACTTTTTATTTTTTTTTAAGATGCAGTTCCTTAACTTCAACAAGATGATTTAGACAATTGACTTTCTAGTGCTAAAAAATAAACTTTGATTTTTTACCCTCTCTCTTAAAGGCAATAAATTAATGAACCTCATTTTTCACATCTCAGGTCACATGGTTGACTTACTTTGGCTATTTTTCTCTTGGGATGATGTTTCTTCATTATTTGACCTTGATTTGTAACTTTCTAGAGTGTGTTCAGAAATTTCATTTTCTGCAAATAAAGAAAACTAAGTTATTAATTTCAGGTGCCATGAACATCACCTATATGTAGATATGTATGTTTGAATAAGATTATACCTCTGTTTTTATATAATAGTGGACTTATCATTCCCCCATCCATACCTCATGTCCTTACTCATTCAACGAATCATTTTTTATTTTTTTGCCTTGAATCCTACAAACACTGTGCGAGGCAGTATAAGAGTTGCAGAAGTCAAATGATGGCAGATTAGAATTAAATATTGTCCTTTGGGAAAGAATGATTTCAGTAGCCCTTAAAGAATTCTGGGGGTGAAGCATTAATGGGAAATTTCGGAACAATACAATGACATTTGTCTATTGTGCAGGTAGAGTTGAAAAGGCAGATCTTGTTTTTCAGTCTACTTATCATGAGAATTTTAGTCCATCCGAAAGCCAGAGAGACTGATATTAAACTCAGAGAAGTGGTACTTTTAAAAGGATTGTAGCTATTCAAAGATGTAGTATTTTGCTTTGAGAAATAATGGGTTCTCCGTCACTGAAGGTGTTCGAATCATATGTGGCTAAATCAGCACTGTCCAATAGCACTATAATGTAAGTCACACTGTAGTTTTAATTTTTCTATTAGCCATGCTCGAAAAGTAAAAAGAAGCAGGTGAAAATAAGTTAGTAATATATTTCATTTAAGTAGTAGATCCAATATGTTATCATTAGATATATTATATCTGTGTATGTGTGTGTGTGTACTGAGTCTTGAGAATTGGGTGTGTATTTTATCCTTACAGCACATCTCAAGAGGACTGGCCACATCTTGAGTGCTCGATAGCCATTTTGTGGCTACTGTATTGAATAGCACAGGGCTAAATAACCACTCAGAAATAAGGAGGGGATTTAATCTGGGCATACACTTGTGGAATGAATCCAGTAGATGGCTATTCTGGATAACTTCTAAGTTCCCTTCCGGCTCTGAGATATGTTGAGTCTACGTATTTTAATAGGTATTTTTTATGTTAGTTGTATAATACTTTTTTCTAATGATAACTTTTTAATCAGAATGCTTAGGAAAATATTTCTAACATATTATGGGTGAAGGAAGTGGAGTGCATTTTTTCAAAGTAAGAATGGGACTGAAACAGTCTGTTATATTCAATCTTTGATTGACCATTCCTAGAATATGAACTCCTTGAGAGTAGGAACCTACTCTATCTTGTTAACAGGTGTGTCTCCAGTACCCGGAACAGTGCCTGGCACACAATAGGTGCTCAGTGAATACTTATTGAATAGATGGATGAATGGATGAATAAATGAGCTCTTTACTCTGTATCTTTTTATGAGTAGAAGCTTCTGTAATTTAATTCTAATTCCTGGAGCTACTCTAGTTTCTCTTGGTTATGCACTCTTTTACTATAGTTCCTGGAGATTCACAACCCGTGTTTACTGCAAAGCAAACATTTGCTTATTTGAGTGACAACACCTGTCAAATAAATTGTGCAGCATGGAGCAGAAAAACTTTAATTGACAGAATTTTCTTGTTTGCCAGCCTATTGTTTCAGCATCTCAGTCTCCATTAGGTGCTCTGCCCACTCACCTTTTTTCCATATCACATGTGCTTTCCGAAGCTTCATTATAAAGAGCTGGACGATAATAAAGAGTATGAAAATGAGAAAGGACACAAGAGTGAGGAGCAGTATGCCACTTTTCTTCTTCATCAATCCTGTATACTGAGAATTTGCTCCTAGAAGGAAAATAAAAGGATTTTAGACAGTTTGAGGGTTTGTTTAGGTCACTGAGGAGAATACACAATACTTCTAAAATGTAGTATAGGCTAATAGACAGCTCAGATGAAGAGACAAAGAAGAGCTTTACCCTGATGGTAAAGAGGTTCATACTATTTATTCTCCGAAAACAAGAATACAAATAAAGCAATTTTGTGGGATGATTTTAAAAAGGTTTTTAAGTTACATAGATATTAAACTAGTTATTTTTCATTTCTGGAGAAAACGTGAGAATATTGACTTAAATTATAGTCTGAGGATTCAAATTGATTTTTTTTTTAGCAAAGTGTAGTTTAGGTAGTAAAAGAGGGTGTTAGGGAATTTGAAAAACTATGTGAATAAAATGAATATTTATTATTCTTGGCTAGCTTAAATGTGGTCCTACATGAAGGCATTTGGAGATAAACTGAATGACCCCTTACATGTAGCAAACCTAGAGCCCAGAATTCTAGGTCTTTCTAAACCTAGAATTCTGGGCTCTAGGTTTGCTAAATGTACTGGTCCCCTCATCTCAACCAAGAAGCAATTAAGTAGTATCAGCTATGTGTAGAACATTGTGCTTGGAGCTGCATGAGACACAATCCTTATGATTTAGGTGATAGTTGTCTATATATGTAAACAAATAGATTAATAAAAAACAAACAGAAGGAAGCTATCTATGCCAAATTTTAGATCTACATGTGTTAATATAATAATGTGTTCAGGGATTCAGAGGCAGGAGTGGCCCCCAAGTTTGTCAGGAAATTTTTCAGTGAAGATATTGACCTTGAAAGAGGTATAGGGAGAGGAGTGATGAGGCCTTTCCTTTCATCAGAGCTGGTTAGAATAAACGAGGGCAGGGTAATCAAAATGAGATGTTTTCAGGAAAAAAAATGTGCATTCTTGTCAGGACTTTACAGAGACAGAACTGCATAGGGAGGTGGTAAAATACACCTTATGGAGGATTTAAGGCTTATGCTCTACATTGTAGACTATGGGAAGTCACCAAGATTTTCTGAACACAGGTGTAAAAAGTTCAAAGGGATGTTTTGATAGTTAAGTGCTAAAAATGGATTATAAAAGAAGACATGAAGGTCTGCATCAGAGTGGTGGCACCTGAAAGAGAAGACTCAAAAGTCCTTGGAAACTGACTGAATTTATATGTAGTATAGGCTAATAGACACACACACACATGCATGCACACACACACATGTACACACACATACACATGCACACATAGTAATGAAGGATGACACCAAGGTTTGGGTCTCCGTGATGCTTTAAATAAGCTGTGGGTAAAGATGCTGTTCAGTTTTTAGTGATGTTGAGTTTGAGGATATAGCAGAAGAATCAACTAGAGATATGTAGGAAATGGTATGAAACAGGGACTGATGCTCAGGAGAATGTTCTGGAAATACAGGTATAGAAATCTCCTGCTGGTAGCAACAGGAACAGTTTTTGGAATGGGTAAATTCTTTAAGAATTGTGGAAAGAACCAAGGATGAGGAAGGAAAATCAGAAGCATATCTACATATAAGAAGGAAGAGGAGGAAGGGAAGCTAGTTAATGGACACAGAGAAGGAGTAGTTAGTAAAAAGTAACAGGACCAAGCAGAGTATGTCAAATAAGCCAGGGAGGCAACTAAGTCAAGGAGCACGGGAGTGATTAACCAATAGAAAGAACAAGAAAAATGAAGATGGAAAAACATCCTTAGATTTATTGATTAAGAGGTTAAGATGTCAAGTGTTTATTCTAAATGCGGTGGGGGACACTTACCAGTGGTCAAGTCAGGGTCTTGAGTGGTTTGTTCTTCCTCTTCCATCTCTGATGTACTAGAATCTTCTATTACTGTGACTAAGGTGAATGAAACACATGAAATATACATATGACTATATATGTATAGTGTGTATATATACACATAGTCACCCCAAAGCAGCTTTGGAAACCAAATGAAGTGATCCTCATCAAAAACCAACAATGAGGTCATTTTAAAACTACTGACTTGGCCAGGGTTGCAAATGGCCAGGGTCAATTTGCCTCATTTTTTTTAAAGGTAAGCGTTTATTGAACATTTAATTTGTGCCAGGCCTTAAACTGAGTATTTGGTTTATGTAATTCCTCATCACAGGTCTGAGCAAACAGAGTTTTGAATAAGTAAATAAATTTTCTAAAGCCCTGCAGCAAGTAAGTGGCAGAGCCAATATTGAAATTCAGAACCCCAAATTAAAACCATTATTGTATACTTCCTTCCTGAATCAGGCCTATTAGTGAGAAGGTCCTTAAGATGCTTCAAGATAGCAATTGAACAGTGGAGAGTTTTATGGATGGAAAACCTACAGCCCCAAATGCCCAAAGCAATGGTTTTTATGTTGAAAAGTAGGCTTGGTTTTTATGTTGAAAAGTAGGCTTAGTTGTTATTCAAAACTGTGCATGTCTCCATGTCAACCCTTGCCACAGAAGTGGGATGTACTATGATGCTTTTGCTAGGTAAAAGAAATTATAAAAATAAGAGGTCTCTTTTTCTGATTTTGCTGTTTATCCTCCCTATTTTCTGTTTTCATTGTTTTTGTTGCGGTCTCTTGCTTTTTAGCCCGATGAACAGTGCCACTGTGTGGATCCTGAGGGGAATGAAATCACCCATTCTTCTACTGAAAATGGCTACTATTAACAGTATAAGATTGTAGAAATTGAAAGCTGAAAGGAAGTTTAAAAATCATATTTTAAAAATCTTACATTATATTTTAAAATGTAGGGCAGAAAATTGAGTTATTTAGTAGTGACGAAAGCCAATTTAAAGACAAATAGATTCTAAATGTGTAAAAATATTGGATTATTAAAGCAAGTAATGTGGCTGCTTCACTTCAATTTCAATTTTCATTGTCCTTCAAAAAACTGTATGGCACATATTGTATTTATCAGCATTTAAAGCCCCAAACACTTACTTTTAAATATTACTTAAGATAAAAAAAAATTGTTAAATGCGATCTAATACTCAGAACTATAAATATAATGATATGAAAGCACTATTCCACCAAATTAAATTGTTATAGAGACACTATATGAAATAGAAAGAAGACATGTAGGAATTTATGAAAGCACCATAGCAACTGCATGCATTCATCCATTCACTCATCTATACTGCATTTTCTGAGTACCAGCTGAGTACCAGATACTATGCTAGCTAAAAGATAAATTAAATATATGATCATTGTTCAGAGTTAACCATCTAGTGGTTCACTGTGTAAAAAACTGGAATTATAATTTAGGCTTTCTAAATGCTTCTGCATTTATATTTCAAAAACTATCTGAATTCTTGTCGACGAAGTAACTGATGAGCCTTCAAAGAGGATTTTGTTATTCAATGACAAAGAACACCAAATCTCCAGATTCTGCTTCTTTGCTTTCTGTTGATACCAAGTCTTTATTTTGTGTTTGTTCTGTTCTAAACTGAAAAACAAAGAAACGATTCTTTCTATAAATGAATTCAACCTTGCCCTTTACTATAGTGAAAATTCAAATGTCACAATTGTGTGTGGTGTGTGTGTGTGTGTGTGTGGTGTGTGTGTGTGTGTGTGTGTGTAAGAGAGAGAGAGAGAGAGAGAACCTAACAAGGCAATAGTTACCCTGAAGCCCATCCCACAGAGTGAACACTCCTGATATGGCACTTCTCTAGGTCATCACAAAGCTAGAATCAGATGGAGAGGGTCCTGTATGGTCTTGTTACAAAGTCGAAGAAAAAATGTAAAACTTAGAAATGAATAATCGACTTCCTAAAGAGTCACCATTTTTTTTTTGTTTGTTTTGTTTTAACGATTTCGACACTTACCAGTACTGGTGGGCTGCTGAGGGTCTTGTGAGGATGAAGAGCTTTTCTCCAGGGCATCTGAAGCTGTCTCTTGATCAGTAACTAGGAAAGAAGAAAAACAAAATTCTACAACTACAGAGAACAATTTTACCCACATCGTACTCAGTACAATAGGCTGGAGAATGTATTTGGCTGCTACCTGCTTGTGGAGGTTTTGCAGAAACCTCAGAACTATGAGTTCTGCGGCTCTTGTGCTGTTTCGTGAATCTGTATCCTGCTGATTGTCCATCTGCTAAGCTGCCTGGCTTAGAAATACAGCACGCTGGACCTCTGAAGAGTGGTGCATTTGGCAGTGATAAGCAAAGCGTATTCGCTATCTCTATCTCTATCCATCTACCTGTCAATCCCTCTTTCTATGTACCCTTTTACATATAGGCCTACTTATTTGTTAGGCAGCTTTGCAGTCAGGCTCCAAGAAGGACAATATATTGCATGAGATTGAAAGTAGTAGTTATGAGAACCTAATTGTTTTTTGTTAAGCCAGACATTGAGGAGATTTTCAAGATATAAAAGAATGCCATTTTTTCTCACATTTTTTAGTGTTGCAAAATACAGCTATTTTTCCATAAAAATATGCCATTTCTATTAGTATGTAGTACATTATTTTTGAATAAAAAACATTTAAAGTTTTTTCAGTTTTAATTTCTAATAGATAAATTTCAATAACTTTATTTCACATAAGTAAAAGTTCTTTGGGGTTTTTAATTACTCGTATGTTTGTAGAGAGGCCTTGAAATCTAAAAGTTTGCAAACTGTGGCTCCACTTTTTGTTTTTATCCCATCTTGCACTAAATTATAGGAAAACAATAATCCTCATTTGGAATACTAAAAAGATAAATCGCTTTGAAGACAGTCTCATCTATCCCTGCTCTTCTGTTCTCATCCAAGCACCACTGTGGGTTTTCTAAGGATGGCACGTTTCTTTTCCTAGATGCTATGCTCGCCTGGTCCTCATTTCTCCCCTGTTCCACTGTGCAGAGTGTAAAGATGAAAGGGGTCAGAATGCTCATTTGTAAAAGTGTTTTAAAGCATCTTCAGTAAGCAAAATTTTTAAATCATTTGATGAAGAAAATATTTGTAATATCTGTGTATCAATGAAGTAGCTTGCCAAAGAGAAGTCATAACTAAATGGAAGCCACCAACAGCTGATACTGGAGTTGGTCTTCAAATACTAATTGGAGATCCGGCAGTAGGTGCTAAATAATCGATAAGTCATAAATAAAAATAAAGTTTTAACCTATTATTATTATTAGAAATATTTTATGACTATGATTTTGAGTCATATAGGACTATAGCTAGAAAGGAGAAATCGATTCCCTCTGCAGTAGTAATGATTTGTAGGTTGTTTGAACAATTGCTGAAAAGAAAAAAATTTTTTTCAATATTGTTTTTTTTTTTTAAATTTAAGATTCTGAATGTCTTTCAGAAGCATTAGATAAATAAGGTCTAATTTTCTCTTTGGTGATCCTCCTACATCCCCCGGATGCCCTGTGCTCCCATTCCACTGATGAGGGCGGAGGCTGGAGAGGGGATGGATCATAACGAGGCAAGAATATTTGTGTCAGATTATTGTGGGTTCTTGAGTCTTCTAAATGCAGCTGCTTCAAAAACTACTTTTGGTTTGATGAGAAAGTGACTGGTGTGGTTCATGCTGCTTCTTATCGGATGCCTTTTGGCTCAAAAAGTTTTATATAGTTTTAAAATTGTTTCTTTAACTTATAGTGAAGGAATTAGAGAACAGAGATTCTGTAAATGGACGCAACTCCTCTTCACATTTAATATTTGATGTTTTGTTTATTATTATTGTGTTTTACTCAGAATATTAACATGATTAGACTAAAATATTTAAAACAGTTATAACAAAATAAATCTAAAGAGCAATCATGACAATCTGGCTGTATGAGTGCTTTATATTAACATAAAACGATATAGACAAGTTTATATTTATTTCAGTTAATATTATGTCCTTTGGGGTCAAATATAAAGATGCTTCATATAATCTTTCCAAAAACATGACTGTAATAAAATGATGTAAGTTCAAGTTATACTAGCTGTCACTATAAAAAAACAAGCATGACACTGCCTATGACACTGTGCTAGGCTTTTGGCACAACTGGGGTCCTTCCAAATATTGAAACAGTTAGATCCCTCTCGCCCAGCTGGAGACATTTCAACCATTAAAAGAGTTTGCTATAAGGAGAGCTTTGTTGACAGTAATCTCACTCTGAAAGACTTTTCCCACTCCATTTAATTTTGTTTGATAGTGTAATACTAAGGTAAATTAAAAATGATTATAGACATAATCATTAGTTCTTCTTACCCAAATCTTTGAACTGAAAAGATGCTACCAGTTTTCTTCCTTGCAGGCCTTTGTGTCGAATAATGCAGTCCACTGTTGAGTTTTTGCCATATGCATGGACTCTGATTGTGCTGCTGCTATTACATTTCTTGCCATCATTTTCAAATTCATGGTGGGTTTCACCTGTGGAGAAATTTCAAAAGGTGTATGAGCTTGTGGCTATTTAACATTACTAAATGTGTTTGGTTCTCTCAGAAACCAAGGACCTTCACAGCTTGACAAACCTGTTAGATTTCTAACTTCATTCTAATCACAGATACCTGCCTTGTACATACTTGGCCCTAGTTACAAAGGGAAGCAGGCAAACAGAATAAATAGGTTTCTATAAACCCTTCACTACTGAAAAAAAATCCAAAGCTTGTAACAGTTATATAAGAAGGACAGTCTTACATTGTTGTAAAATGCAAAGACTCTGGTTGAATAAACAGGGCAAATTAAAGGAGAGATGTTTAATGCAGTAGAATTCGTTCTGGCCTGGGAATCAGACTTGGGTTTTAGGTTTTTTCTCTCTAAAACTCCATATGACCCTTGGTTTCCTCAACAATAAAGAGTTCCTTCCAGCTCTAAGAATCTATGATTATGTAAAATCAAATATAATGTCTGTTGAAATATAAGCGAACTATGAATAGTTCCCAAGCATGACAATTAATTGTTTGCTTCAATCAAAAGACTTAAAGTTTAGATTCTTTGTTACCATAATATTCTTATCTGTCATTGTGCATATGACACAGTACTACACTATGTAAGAAAGATCATGTATTATGTTAAATGTGTTTTCAATTTTATGCCTACTAAAAAGTTTATGCTCAGGGTATTAGCTCTATTTTACCTTTTATTTCGTGAAATTTTGTCAAATTTTAAGGCATTGTAATACATATCACATTTTAGATTTCTACCTTGTTTTAAGTAAAACACATATTCATGCTATTTGTGATTAATTGTTCAAGATTAAGGGGTAATATTGATTGTTTATAAGGATAATTTGTCTGAAAAAGAACTAATGAATTATTGAATGGTGTTTTCTGGCAACTCCTGCCACCAGAGGGTGCCAGAACATTTAGAAATCCCTTGAAAATTTAACTGGGAAGGAAAATGAAGGAGGAAAGAAGCATTTTCTTCCCTTACCATAGAGTTCTATGTCGTTCTCAAATAGCCAGGTTATCTGCGGAGGGGGCTTGCTTCTCATGGTGGAGCATTTAAGTATAACATGTTCTTCTCCATTGTGCATTCTGACGACTGAAGCTTCCAGGATTGGCTTGAAAGGAGTTGCTAGGAAAAAAAAAAAGATTTTTCTGTGCTTACTTAGCTGGTCTACGATATCTCAGCAAAGCACAGAGCCTAATATCTGCTGGGATCATTGTAAGGTATGGTCTAAATAATGGCCATATTTTTTTTTACTTGACCTTTCCAAGAGTACAGTTAAAAGTCTTTTATGTACTTGTAAAGCTACTTTGCCTCTAGTCAGAATGTTTGTTACCCAGAGAGTGATTAGTCCCTGAAAATTCCCAAACTGACTATGTTACAAAAGCAATTCTTTTTTTAAAAAAATTAATTAATTTTTTATGGTGACATTGGTTAATGAAATCCAATAAGTTTCAGCTGTACACTTTAATAGTAAGGCATATATATGTTTATACTGTGTGTTCGCCTCCCATAATTAGATTTCTTTCTGTCACCACATATTTTATCCCCTTTAACCTGTTCTCCTCTCTCCTCCCCCCATTCCCTACCCTCTGGTAACCACTAGTCTATAGTCCACGTGCATGAGTCTCTGTTTGTTTGTCCTGTTCATTTGTTGCTTTTAGGTTTATGTTTCACATATCAGTGATATCATGTGATTTTCAACTTTTTCTGTCTGGTTTATTTCGCTTAGAATGATTATCTCGATGTCCATCCATGTTGTCGCAAATGGCTGTATTTCATCTCTTCTTATGGCTAATATTCCATTGTATATATGTACCACAGCTTCTTTAGCCAATCATCTAATGTAGGACATTTTGGTTGCTTCCATATCCTGGCCACCGTGAATAATGCTGCTATGAACATCAGTGTACAAATATCTTTGGGGATATGGGTTTTGAAGTCTTTGGGGTAAATACCCAGTAGAGGGATTGCTGGATCATATGGTAGATCAATTCTTAGTTTTCTGAGGAAACTCCATACTGTTTTTCATAGTGGCTGTATCAATTTGCAGTCCCACCAGCAGTGTATGAGGGTTCCTTTTTCTCTGCATCCTCTCCAGCATTTGTTATTACCTGTCCTGTTGATTATAGCTATTCTAACAGGTATGAGATGGTATCTCATTGTGGTTTTGATTTGCATTTTCCTAATAGCTAGCAATGTTGAGCATCTTTTCAAATATTTGTTGGCCATTTGACAAAAGTAATTCTGACATTTGATATATGACACATTTGATTGGTTGAGCACTAGGTGAGAAATAGAGGCCTGAATTCTAATTGTACCTTTGCTACCAACTAGTTATAAGAACTTGGATTCGTTCCCCAATTTCTGGTTTCATCAGCTTCCTTGTCTGTAACATAAAGGAGTTGGTTTATGAGTTGGCTGTTTCAGCTCTAAACTTTCCTGGATATATGACTCACCTCCAGGTCAATTACTTCTGTCCTCTCCTAACATCAAAGATGCATGTGCCTTATAAAAGGCCCATTGGCCTTTTTTTTTTTTTCCCCCCTACTCCTGTCTTGAAAATACTTTTTAATTAGGCTTACTTCTTTTTCTTTCACATTCTACTTCACACTTTGGTCCAGACCTACACTCTTCCACATTTATGTACTCATCCACCTGCCATCAAGACACTGTAAATCCAGCTCCAGGTATGTACTAGATGTGTCAGATGCTGCCAATATAGATATGAAAAAGATAAGGTCCTTCAAAGAACTAATAATCTGATGATAAACTCAGCCCTTAAACTGTTAATTAAAAGGTCATGTGTTAAGTTCGATGATGGAGGTATAGATAGGTTATTAAGAGACCCCAGAAGGGCACACAAGCAGCCTGAGCCAGAGAGCTGTTGAGGTAGCCAATAAGGTGCAGGGAAAGAGCCCGTGAGCTGAGTCACATTGGTTCTCAAAGCCCCCAGGAGCCACTTCTTTCTTGACACTTTGTCACCATGTCATTACTTGAAGGTAGCCATCACACTATACTAATTCAAGAGAAGTCTAAGAAATTCATTTGTGTGATATGTGGAATTATGTTATTTAGAGACAAATAAAAAGCAATGTTTTTAATTGATCTGTCACAAAAAGCAAAAAGTAAAGATAGTAAGACTCACATTGAACGCAACTGACTATCTACAGAACTGAGCAAGTCTCAGATGATCAGGAGTCTATCACTTCCTATCCATGTCTCTCAACCCCACCTCCCAATAGAAGAGAGAAACTTGTTTTGGCAGAGAATGTGAGCTGATTGTCCAGTGCAGTTACATCTGAATTCATTTTATCTTAGGATGTGCTGTCATAATGTTCTACTTTATGTGCCTTCCTAAACTAGTATGCAAACTCTTTGTGGGCAGAGATTATTGTGCTTAATTCATCTCTGATTCCCTAGAATTTAGCACAGTATTTGGCACATAGTTGCAGGTCATAAAATATCAATTCTTTTTTTTAGTTCCTTGAAGAGAAAATTTAGTTGATGCCAAAGATGAATTTCACAAATTCACATTTTAACCTAGGGCTTGCAACTCAAAATGTCTTTTTCTGTTTCCTTCCATCAGAAGATGGTAGAGGTGCCCAGGAAATGCTTTGCTATAGGTAACATTTTAAAATTAAACATTAAGTTTAAAAATGTTCTATTATGTTCCTAAGTATACTGTTCCCATACTGGGTTTACTGGCTTTCAGGCACCTACCCAGCACGATCACTTTCATTTCCTTTGTTCTCACGGAGTTGCTGTAATGTAAACACTTGTAGGTGCCTTCATCTTGTGGTGTTACATTTGTCACGCTGATAAAGAGCTGATTGGGGGAGTGATGAAGAAGCTGGTATTTGGAATTTTTTAAAGCTGTACAGGAGGGAAAAAGAGCTGTTATGAGGGAAGGTATCAGATGAATACAGACTCTCAGTAGATTGATTGTTCACAGGAATAGCTTTTGATTTTCACACTTTAAAGGAACAAATGTCACATCTTTGATTGAGCTGACTTTCAAATTCTAGTGTTACCAGCTGGATACCTCCTAATAGCTTAAAGTTAGTTTAGAAAATGAAATATTTTGATACTGTTATCTGTGAAATAAACGATTTGCTTTATTTGTGTTTGTAGGAAATTAAGAATACTATGCTGGTGAAAAATTCAAGTCGCAGGAGAATTTTAAATAATTTGTTTTTTACATTATGAAAAATGCCCCACTAGGATTTACCTCTTTGAAATCTGATTCATTTGATGTTGTCTTGCCACAATGAATGTGAAGAATGGAAGGTAAATGCATTGATATTCATTGCTCCAGCTGGGTGCTTTTTATTTTTAATTTTTAAAAGTCATTATTATTTGAAGTTCCCCAAAGGTTATGAGTTAGTCCTTCCAAGTGTTTAGAGAGAGAGAGGGAGAGGAAAAAAAAGCAAGCTCCATGGGATGTCCATCTCAGGTCAAAATTCCCTTAGCAGAAATGGGTGATTTTGTCTTCCTCCTTTCTTTCCTTCCTCCCTCCTTTCCTTTTTTTTTTTTCTGTTAAGATTTATTATATGAACAAACGTAACATAGTTAAACTTTGAATGGCTGACGAAGAGAGGTTGTTTCTCATCTGGAACAATGGTTGTGTGTCCTGGGACACTGATGCTACAGGAACTAGAAATTCTAGAATCTAGGCATTCTCAGCATCAGCACTACTGACATTTGAGTTCATAATTCTTTGTCGTGGGGGCTATTCTGTGCATTTTAAGATGCTTAACAGCATCCCTGGCCTCTTTACTCACCAGATGCCAGAACTCTCCTCCTTCTTTTGCCTTTTTCCAGTGATAGCAAGCAAAACTATGTTGAGACATTGTCAAATGTCTCGTAGAGGGCAAAAATTAGCCCCGGTTAGGAACCACCAAACTCGATCAAGGTTTTCTGCTGTAGACATTTGAGAATATCCATCTCCTCCAAGTTTAATGAACTCAAACCAAAACAACAGAAAGCATAATATAACAGAATTATCTCTAAAGCTTTCCTCTCTGAACTTTTTAGTATCTACTTATTCTATTAGAATCTAGTATTAATAGTTGATTTAGCTTGGAATAATTATATAGCTATTTTATATTTAACATATCAATATTTAATAATGTTTTTAAGCATATTAAAATTTTTAGAGGCTCTGCTTTGACAAAGTGGAATAAAATTTGCTGTTGTAGAGACTTTTTCAAGTATGTGGCAGTTAGAAATGTTAAATGGAGATATAAAATAATGTCATTATGAAGGAGAGGGTTTAGTAAAATCCTGTCCAAAGAGATGAATTAAATAAATTTTTAAGAATCCTGCAAGAAAAAATATATATAATAATGTGAGGTAATGGATGTTAACTAAATTTATTGTAGTAACCTTTTCAAGTATATCCATATATCAAATCACTGTTGTATACCTTAAACTAATATAATGTTATATGTCAATAATACCTCAATAACACTGAAAAAATAAAAAATAGAGTCTCTTTCCTTCTCAGGCATCTTGGACTTATTTAATGTGTGTTTACAAAGAGAGGAGTGGCCACCTTTCTTTCCAAAATAATATGTCCTATCAATTCCTATTGCTTAGTGATATTGATTTTATGTTAAGACCAACGAAGAAGAGATATCTGGAAAGTAGCTTTGTGATGTGAGTTTGGATTGCTCATATGGAAAACGAAGCAGCTAACACCAAAAGTGGGGTGATGGTGTTGGTTGCATGAGCACAAAGGGTGCCAAATCTTTTGGCTACCTGTCTATCACTGTGTTGCCAGTTGTTTCAAGGTCACTGAAACTCAAAAAGTTATGTGGAAGTGAGGTGAAGACATGGCAATGTGCTTTGTAATTTGAGCCCCTTTTACCAATCATTCTGGTGGGGTTTCCATTTCAGATTTCCTGTCAGAAAAGGAGCCAGGTGTAAAATAATAGGCTTCTGAGTACGATTCATGTATAACAGTTGGTGGGGCCAAGCCCACCCTTTGCATGACTCATGCTGGCCTTTTGTCCCACCAACTTGTCTGTCTGGAAATTCCTTCAGGTTGAGGTCTTGTGGTAATTTGTTTTTCTTTCACTTACCAGGATGCTCATTTAAAAAAATGGTGAACCCTGACGGAGCAAGCCACTGCAGGGAGGCGGTCTTCGCTTGAGAAACAACACACTTTAGAGTGAGTGTCTGGCCTTCCTCCACGGTGATGGTTTCTGTGTGGTTAGTTAGAAAGGCCGCTGCAGAGGAAGAGAATTGGGGACAATCAGGCTGGCACAAGCCATGTCACTCCCAAGTGTAGGCAGAGACTTAGTCTCAACCCAACCTCTTTTATCCATTTGATCATTTATCACACATTTCTTATTGAAACAAAATGAAAACTGCAAGGAAAGGAGCAAGCACTGTGTGAGTTAAGACATCTCTTGAAGGAGGTCTGAAGGAAAGGGTGGGGGTCTTAGAAGGAGAAAAGGGGAAGTTGAACAATGTCTATTGGGCACTTGCTCGGTCATATGCCGGGAATTGTTACCTATATTCAATTTAACTTTAAAAGTAACTCTATAAAGGAAGAATTATTTGGATCATTCTACAGATGAGGGAATAGAGTCTCAAAGTCACACAGGTCCTGGAATTGAGATCTGTACCCAGGTCTGTGCACTACAAAGTCCATGCCCATGTAATTTGGTTAGAGTATCTAAGTGATGAGACCTAGAAACGTCAGCCTTTTTACCTTGGGTTTATAAAATGAGCAACTTGTACCTTCAAGTACAAGTTGTGTGTCTAGGTTTCTAAGATAGAATGTTATAACCCATGGTGATCTTGTGAATTATGGCGCTGCTCTTCACAGAGAGCAGTTAAGTACCATCTGCAGAAGAGCTTCTATACCAGAGGGAGGATGGTCTCAGATCTCTTCCAATTTAATATTCCACAGCAGCACTTTCTCCAAATTTGAGAATCTAATTTCCCCAAATCACAATCCCCAGAGAATGGTAAACAATTAGTTCTAAACAGCTATAAGTTTATCCTCCCCAAAAGGAAATTGATAGAAAAATAAACTGGCTTTACAGCTGATTCGGCACATTTATTGCTGTTCATTATTTCTTTAAGTTTTAAATTAAAAAAATTTTTTGAGGATGACGATTCTGATGAATGAAAGGACAGAGCACTTCCATAAACATAAGATACCATGAGGTTAGAAATTATAAATAGCAAATGTAATGAGTTTTTCTGTGTTATTTTAAACTTTAAAAAAAGAAAGAAACAAGAATAGTTTATTTTCTTGTGATAAATTTTAAGTATTAGGAAAAAGTGCTCTGGAAATCTGTGGGAATTAATTGGTGCAGCCTTTTATTTTTCCATTCTTAGGTCACTAATTTCAATCTAGCCTCTGGCAATAATAAGCCAGAATTACTGTATTGTATTCATTCTGACTTTCATGGGAAAAGTTTGCTGGAGTTGTAATGGAAAAATACCCATATCATCAGCCAATATTATAATGAACAACAAAGTGTCAATAAAAAGAGATCGTGTTTTCAAAAAGGCATTGAGGCATACGGCCAGAATTCTGCTTAGGTTGAGTCACGTGGAAATATTCTCATCTATAAAATCAACCCATAATTGAGTAATAAGAGTATTAGTAGAATGCTTTGAAAGGACAACAGAATTTCTTCTAAAGTGAAGCAGCGTCTGAGCTAAGACTTTGACTTTGGAGCTGTCGGACTTCCATTGTTTACATAATATTCCAGTTTGATTCTTGCTTTACTCTAGTTCTTGTGCATTATCTTGCTTCCCAAAAACAGACTGAAGTTTTTATGTTTTATATTTCTCTAAAATTCATTCCTTATAGAAACTATCACAGCGTGAGCTTGAAGAGTAATGGTTTAATGCCAGCTTTCAAGATGGCACTAAAATGCAGGCAGTGGACAGATATCCTTGCTCTCCTGTTGTTAATAGGAATATCGAGAGACAGGAGAGAAATTACTACATTTAATCAATGATGGAATAAATACTAGTGTTAAGCAATATACTTTGATTTCATCCTTCGGGCCAGAAGTTGAAACTTAGAAATTTTGCCAGTGTTCTTCCCTTTAGTAAAATGATTGTCTAGATTGTCTGCATTTGGGGAGATGGGAGTGATAAGATGTATCTGCAGCCTGTTTATAAATAAATTTCTCCCATTTTAAAGATGTATGTATCATTACCTTTTTCTTGGGGTACATGATTATTAATTAAATTGTGTCATTTAATTCTTACAATGTCTTAAAAATTGTAGTGAAATGTAGCATGGCTTTTTAGTGATTGCTAAAGAATTGTACCTCTTAAGATTAGTGTTTGCTCTTGCTGTTGAGAATTCAGTATCAGGCTGCTGACCAGACTGACCACAAGTATAGATGCTTGAGTTTTAGATGGAAAGGGCTTTGTTTGAGGCATAGAATACTGTTGTTTTTTTCACTTTTTTTCTCCAAGTCTTGCTTTTGGCTTTACAGGCTTATTTATTTTTCAGTATTTTCATGTAGACCCCATGTTTGATTTAGAGACAGGAAATCATTGTAGAAAGGAAGAATAGCCTGAATGAGAAGCCACAGACCCACATTGCTTCAGCTGTAGTGCTTACAAATATTGTTCAATATGCCTAGGTCATGTTAAAGGGTGGAAGAGGAGGATAGCTGTACTTAGGTTTTGATGGCACATCTTCTAAGGAAAAGTTCCCCATGATCTTCTCATTGCCACTGAAAACTAAACTGGAGCTCATCTTTTAAATTGTTTTTCATCTAAGTTTGGAGTCAAACTTTCACCTGCTTTGTCAGAGGGATGGGGTGTAGGGTATCTTCTCTGCTTACCACTTCCTCCTCTGAAGGCTTTTAAAACATGTATATCCTTATTTACCCTTAGCCTTTCTTCTGTAGACCAAGAGTGCTGTGTGCCTACTGCTTACTTCTCCCTATCTGAGCTTCAGAGTTCCAGTTTTCAAATTAGCTTTACGTGGTTCCAAAATGTTGAGTGTACAGAAATCAGCAATGATTGGCTGTGGTTTTCTCTCCCGGGGGGAGGTCACCACTTAGCACTGGTAAATCATATTTACTGAGCTGACTATTGACTTCTGGGCTTGGTCATTACTTCCATGACTAGATTCATCCATTATGGATAGCATGTGTTATGAGGCTGCTCATTGAGTCTGGGGCTATTGATTGTGACTGGTTTATGTATGGAAAATGAACCTGTGACCTTCACCATTATCTCCACCCCCAATCTCATGAACTAATTTTCCTATCAGTGGAATGACTTTACGCCAAAGCGCATGTGATCAACCCTTAAGCAAAAGGGCACACAGCAGTCACAGCCACCTACAAAAGCACAAATAAATAAAACCTGTGTGTTTCTTAAGATTCCTTGTTTTTATTTTTTTGTTTTTTTGTTTTTTTTTTCCTGAAGGTTTTGGCAGTTGCAGTGTGTGATCTCCACTTCTACTGTAGGTCATCACAGTAGACTAAAGAAAGAATAGAGTACTCTTTCTTTTTCTCAATTTAGTAGCCCAAATTATTACAGATGATATTTAAAAACTGTATAACAGAGCAAGCCTGTTCTGCAGGGACCCTAAATTGGACAAGTGGAATTGGAACCCATCATTTCTACTGCTCCTTATACTCCTAACACATATCTAACACAGATGTAGCTCCTGCTCCGTTCAGGTGTTTTCTTGTATCTGATAATGTCATCACCAGCCACTGCATACCAGATATTTGAGAGACACCCTAGTCTCCTGTCTCTTCAACACATCTCTTTAATCAATTTCTTCTTCTTTTTTCCACTCCTGTTACTGCCTTAGTTGAGGCATCCATTGTTTCTTTTTTTGGACCATTTCGATAATATCCTTCTAATCTCCCCTCCCTCTAATTTATCATTTTCATCTGCTTCTAGAATTACATTTTAAAAACATAAATTTGATCATGTGTGTTCCTTCATTAGAATATTTGTTAAGGCTCCCATTGCTTGTAAGATTCAGGACAAAATTCCAGATACCTTGACTCTTCTCTTCTTCAGTATCCTTTGCTGATACTCCCTTCCAGATGCTCCATGCAAATGGCCATTTGCTGTTTTCAGAAGGTTCCAGGCTCAAGAACATACTTTCCCTTGGTTCACACTGTTCTCTTGGCCTACAATGCTTTTCTCATCTCCTTCAAGACAACTCAGATTACACCACTTTTGTCAAACCTGCCCAACCAGCCGTTAGGCCCTGTCCTCCCTAAAACAACCTACTTAGTCTCTCCTCCAGATTCTCAAAGGCTTTGGAAAGACTTCTGTTGTAGTGCTTAGCATAGTATTTTATAATTATTTGGTAACAAGTATTTCTCTGTGGATAGGTTGCAAACTGCTCTTGGGAAAGTCATTTACCATTTATTCACTTGGTTGAATGGATGACAAATGTATTCCCAGGGCCCAGCAGAAAGAAAGATTTTAAGTGTTAGTTGAGTTAATGACTAAACATGAGTAAATGTATATATTCAGAAATAAATATTTTAATAAGATCTTAACTTTGTAATTGTTCTGTTGAGTAGTAAAGACTAGAGTTAAGTTAAAACCAGAGATGCACTATGAGTTAATTCTTAAACCACTGTTATTAAGTAGCAGGCAAAATGTGCTTTCATTCAAATTATTACAAAAATGAATTATTATTAAATAGAATCAACAGAGAAAATTGTAAGTGTGAAAATGAATCTGACTTTGTCAAATTCAAATGATTTCCAGTGTAGCTTTAATGAAATTGTCTCAAATATGTGTCAACAAACGAGTGACTCTTTTTAGGTCACAAAGAAGAATCAATAGGACCGCACTCAATTTGTCACTGTTCTTTATGTTTCCTTCATCTTACTCTCCACTTAATAGCCAGAATAGAGGGTGCGAGTTGGTGGATTTTCATCATCCACAATATAAGTCAGTGGGATAAGTTTTGAAAAATTCTTCATTCTTATTGTGTTTTACCCATTCTAGTAGCTATTTATGCCAATAGTAGCCTTGAAAAGAGTGCATTCTCCAAGATTATAGAACTTTTCTAGTCTATAGTTTTTTGCAGCCTTAGAAGTTGCACAGTAGAAGAAGATAGAGTGATCTTCCCATTATTCGGTTAGCTAAAAACAGCTGATAATTTTTAGCGGTGCTAAAATTGATGATTTGCTTCCTTTTTACCAACAAAAAAGAAACATGGCCAGTTCCTTTCTTATTTGGAACTCTAATAGACTTGAGCAAGATTAAGTCAGAGTTGGCAACCAGTGCTCAAATACCATTGAACCTAGATGCCCTTGGGGTGGCTCTTTGGATGAGATTTAACATTGGGATTTTTAAATAATGACTCTTCCAAGTTGTGTAAATCAGTGGCTTTCTAACTTTTGATCCATAATAAGAAATATATTTTCTCTTATAACCCAGCTCGCGTGAACACACACAAACATACACATGCAGAAACAGCAATTAAAAGTTTATGAGATAATACTTTTATTGTGTGTTTTTCAGGCTGATAATTAATGTTGTCATTTACTAGCCGTGAAAACTTGGGCAGGTTATCTAACTTCTTTTAACCTCAATATGTAAATTAGGGATAGTGATACCTACCTCAGTATCTTTGCTAGAATTAAATATAATTAATACAAAGTACTCAGCACTGTGCATTACACAATGAATATACTTATTGATTCTCTTTATGCATTATATTTGAATATATTCTAAAAAACTTGTCTTAGGTTTACCAGAAGACATGGTTAGTGCTGCTTGTATTTAAAAATTTATTTTTGTGAAGTATTTTTATGAGACAATAACTTGAATCCTGAAAAAGTTAAGATCAGTTAAAGGCTTTAAACTTTGGAATAATTGAAAGCATTCTAATTTTAGCTATGTAAATGAAAGCATTCTAATTTTAGCAATGTATTTTTTCTGAATATATTAGTTATACTTGAAGCCACTTATTAAAGAAACTAATATTATTTATTACCAAAATTGAATACTTATCAAGTGTCTCAGAGTACAGGGACCTAAAAAGAAAGCTTTAATCAAAGTGTATAAAATAAAAAATTGAGGTACAAGTAAAATAGGAAATCTAGTTTTTTTTATAATAGCATCTTTCTGATGCAGTTCTATGGTGAGTGCAGATTTAGAAAGATAGATGGATTACCTGAAACATAACTCCAGAGTCAATATTTAGAAGCGCGCGCACACACACACACACACACACACACACACACAAGCAAGCAGTACTGTTGTTTATGGTTCCCTCTGCAAGAACCTGATACAAGTTGCAGTTGGAGATTTAGGGCCACCTCTATTCTGCCCCCACTTTTGAGTAGGCATAATTTGACCTGTGCTCAAAAGATTACTGAGTCTTTTTTTAAAATTTTCATAATGCTACATTAGAATTAAAAATCAGATGTGAAATTATAATAAAATTTAAATTATAACTGACTCTTAAACACAAAGTTTTCATTGGGCTCTTAATTATCTCTGAACTAATTAGGAGCTGTAAAGCACTTTGCTATTTAAAAGTGCTTTCACATTTGAAATTTGATCTTTATAACAATCGAACATTGTTATCATCTCCATTTCAAAATGCAGAAACCGAGTTTCAGAGAAATTATTTGATGAAAGCTTATACAGCAAGGAAGTTTTTTAAAATCCAAAATTGATGCTCTTTCAACTGGTATACTCATAAAAGACAGATCCAGTAAGCTTGTTACATTTTGCCATAATGTAGATCCCACAGAGACACACACTACAATAATCCTTTCTATGACCTTTATCAATTGAGCAAGAGAAGACATAAGTGAATAACATCCCTCTGATGTATAATTTTGGCATGGCTTGGAAAGCGTTAGCAAATTTACCTGGGTTGTCTTCTGTAGTAGATCTTATGAGAATGCAGTTGACTTTCACAGATTTGGCAAAACATTAGGTCATTTGAGCACTAGAAAACATTAGCTCTAAGTCCTTACCTTGTAAGGGGAACCAAGCCAGCAAGCTGCAAACTCTCCACCACATATTGTGCTGTGCTGTTCTCACACTATGTCAACTTCCTCTAGATTCTGAAATAAAAGGAGCAGAGTGGTTTTTTTTGAAGGGGAGAGGCAGTAGCTCTGTGACCTCATGTGTTTCAACTCCTCCATCAGCTCTGGAAGCCCCATTCTTAGTTAGCTGCCCCCCAAACACCTCCTGGTGGAACATTTAGTGGACCACATGTGTCATCTCGATTGTGGAGAGATGTGAGTGATGTGTTGGTGGCACAAATCATTCTACCGCATGTGGGTAGTACTGGTAAGTCAACTAGTTGCAAGGCTTTTTTTGGGGGAGGAGGGCTGGGAGAGATATTAAAATGTCCCTGTGTAGTGATGTCACCTTATTTTTACTTTTCTAACTTATTAAACAATTGCAATTAGATGACTTTTTCTGAATCCTTAGGAATATTTTATATTTCTAACTCTGGCAACAATTTATAATGGTTATCAGGAGCAGAATTCATTACTTTATGTATTTGCTCATTTAAAAAAAAAATCTGTATATCTACCCATCCATCATCCATCCATCTATCCATCCCTTCATCTATTCAGCCATCTAGTCTCTCACTTGAATGAGGAGCCACCTTTATGTTTAACAGGCTTTCCAGGTATCATAGGGCAAGTTTGAAATACTGATAATGAGAGTGTTCTGGAATAGAAACCAAGATATGTGGGAGATAGCCCTGACTCTGCTATCAGCTGGTGTGGTGAGGGTTATAGAAGGTTCTCCTAAATGCTTGTTGAAATATTATGGAAGCAAGGAGTGAGTAGGTTGAATTATACCATTTTTAAAAATAGAGAATTAAGGAATTTGCCTGAGGTGACACAGTGAGTTTGTGGCAGAACTGAGAATACAAACTAAGACTTTTGAGTCTTTGGTCTACTTATTTTTTTCCCCATAAGATTCTCTCCAGGGACTCCAGTTTTTATATTTAAGGCTCATGGGTGTCTAAGCATTTGATTTTTCTGCTAATGTCGTGTCCTTGCTTTAGGGTGATGCTATATTTTTGTACCTGTCTTCTACCCTCTTAAGAAAGCCCAAAGAAAGTGCATATAGAGTCCTTTGGCTCTCCCATGGAAGGTGTGATTTGCCCATGGCTTGTTAATAATTTCTAACATTTTCACTTAGAAGAGTGCTATTCTTCTATGATTTTCTAACACTTTCTGTTGAAGCACAAGAAGGAAGAGCTTTACTTCCAGTAGTGTCAGATATGACATCATGGAACCAGCAAAATGTCTGGATGTAGATATCGGTTGAATTTTCAGGTCTTGAGCTTATCAGATAACTTGAATGTATGAGGAGGTTAAAAATAACTTATGAGAAACAAAAGTAAAAATGTCATCATGGGACTTTTCATGTTAAGCCAGTGGGGAAAAATGTTGGACTGGTTCTGAACTGAATTCAGGTAAGAGGCCTGGAGAAGGTCACTTTGATTCTCTGTTTTCCAATTGTGAGAATGGAATATTCTGTGATTGAAACCTGAATCTACAGTGTAGCCTATCCCAAATCTATTGATTTAATGTGGTTTTAGTACAATGTCCGTGAATGGATTAATATGAAATTTGCCAGGTGTTCATTTAACTTAGACAGATTTTCTTTTTGCTTTCCATTCTCTTTCTAAAACACAAATTTGGTATTCTCTACTCTAAAACTTTCATTGGTTTCCTTTTGCCTGAATGTTGTAGTCTTAACTCTTTAGCAAATCATTCAAGGCCATTCACACCCTGGCTCCAATCTATCTTTTCAGCTGCCTTTTCCACCGCTCCCCAATATGTACCCATAGAAAATTCTTGTTATATTTTAAGCATATAGTACATTTTCACAGTTGTAGTTATACCACGTCATAGTTTATATTGCCCTCTCTGCCAAAAATGGCCTTCTTTTTCTGTGGAGATTCTATTCATCTTCCAAGGCCCAGATCAAACGTGTCACTTCTCAGAGAGCAGTAGTAACTAGTGATTAAGATCATGGATTCTGGAACCACAGCCTCAGTTTCCTCATCTGTGAAATGGGTATAATGACGCACTCACCCATATGATTGTTGTGAGAATTAACGATGTTAATGTACTTAGTGCCTGGCACATAGTAAATACTACATGAGTTTTTACTACATGAGAAAAAAATCAATTCTCTACTTTTTTTGCTCCATAATAGTTTTTCTTTTTATCATACTTGTTTTTATTTTGATTTGCCTTATATTTAGTTGAATATGCATGTGTCTTCCTTGTTAGACTGTGAGCTCCCTGAAAGCAGTTTGTTCCTTATTTACAGTAGTGTTCCTGAGGCCTGGCACAGAATCCGTAATAGTACAGTTGTTTTTAAAATAGCTTTAATTGACATAATGAACTGTACATATTTGACATAATGAACTGTACATGATTGAAGTGTATAATTTGATAAATTTTGACATATGCATACACCTATGAAATCATCAACACAATCAAGATAATGAGCATATCTGTCACTTTTAAAAGTTTCCCCTTGCCTTTTTTAATCTTCTCCTCTCTTTGTTTCTCTTTACTTCCCCTTTTAAAGCAACCGCTGATCTACTTACTGTCATTATAAATTAGTTTTAATTTTGTAGAATTTTATATAAACAGAATCATATAATATGTACTTTTTTTGGTCTGAGTTCTTTCCCTCAGCATAATTATACACACACACACACACACACACACACACACATACATATACATAATTATATAGGTTTCAAGTGTACACTTCAATAATACATCATCTGTATATTGCTTTGTGTGTTCACCACCTAAAGTTAAATTTCCTTAAATCACATATATTTAATCCCCTTTACCCTTATCTACCTCTCCCCTCCCCGCTTCCCTTTAGTAACCACTAAACTGTTGTCTGTGTCCATGAGTCTCTGTTTGTCTTGTTTGTTTGTTGCTTTCAGTTTTATGTCCCATATATGAATGAAACCATATGGTTCTCAGCTTTTTCTGTCCGACTTATCTCACTTAATATAATAATCTCAAGATCCATCCACGTTGTTGCAAATGTCAGTATTTCATCTTTCCTTATGGCTAATATTCCATTGTATATATGTTTCACATCTTTTTTATCCAATCATCTATCAAAGGACATTTTGGTTGTTTTCATGTCTTGTTCACCGTGAATAATGCTGCAATGAACATTGAAGTGCATATATCTTTATGGATAAATGTTTTCAAATTTTCGGGGGTTAAATATCCAGAAGAGGGATTGATGGTCATATGGAAATTCTTATATTGAGGTTCATCTATGATGTAGCACATGCTGAAAGTTCATTCTTTTCTATTGCTAAGCAGTAATTTGGTATATGAATATACCAGTTTGTTTATCCATTCACCTGTAGATGGACTTCTGGGATGTTTATGATAGTATAGTATAGTTTTTAATACTTGTTTATTAAATTAAATCAGTTGTAGGAAAACTTCAAATAAAAGGAAACTATTATGTTCCTACATTTGCCTTTCACGATAATCTCTTAATTCAGACTAAAAAGTTTGAAGTTAGCAGAAGTAGTAAAATGCTGCTCTTTCGTTGGAACTTGAGGTATATACTCTGATGCGCCACTCAGGTTTTCCCTTGATCTCTTAGTGGCTGGAAAGATTGGACATGTCAGCCGGTTTTTCTCTAAGAATTGCATTGAGTGGAAGAGAACTATCTCACCCAAGGTCACACCTCCTCTAAGGAGCTCCCAGGAGGGGACTTAAAGGTCCTGCCTCCTTGCCAAAAGTGGAGCAACTCTGATGGGAAAGGTTCCGGCTCCAGAGCTCCCATGAAATCAGGATCAGCTGAGGCCTTTTTTTCAACTACATCTCAGTTCAGCTCCTCTCTCCACCTGATTTTGCTTCCTTCACAAATATTGTCCCCAAGAACACTCTCCTTTAAACTCTCACACAAATCTCCATCCCAGCATCTGACCCAGGAAACCTGACCTACAACAGCATTTGAAATATGAGTGACTCAAATGAGTGAGTGAATGAAAGCATGAATGAACTCTCCAATTGAGATATAAACACTGATCTTTTTTGTTTTGAAATCTAAAATGATATTTAACTTATAATTCTTCCAGGGCATTAAAGAAAATCTTACTTTAAATTTCACGTTGGGCAATGATAGGTATATCTCTTTTACCTATGGGTATGATATTCACCTGGTCACAAATCTTGAGAAATGTCATGAAACTCCACTGGACTCAGACATTAAAAATGATTTGTGGGGGGAAATGCTGCAAGGCAGGCTTGTGAATGACATGCACTTGTGGTTTTCACGGTCCTTCCCACTCTTCCATCACCCCCACTTCAGCCTGCAGCCCGTAGGGGGTTCAGCGGGGGACAGCAGCTGATGTGGTTGCTAGCAGGCTGGAAGGAAAAGATGAGGCCAGAGGGTAGTGGTCAGACAGTGACCTTCTATTTCTAATGGAAAAGTGTCTGCTGACCATGTTGTATGTGGGAGGCCTTTCAACTGAAAGCCAATTTATTATTTTGTTCTCCATTTTGTCAATGTAGATTGTCAGGGGAAAAAAAATTGAAAAAAAAAAAGATGTTTATTAAGTAGGTGAACGACTGACTGTTTTAGGGATCAGAAAAGAGGGGATTTCCCCATGTGTAAAAGCCACTGGGGTTTTTATCGTAATTACAAAAGGGGCCTAAACTTTCTTCTTGCCCTTTTACGACTCCTGTGAAGAATTTGTGGCCTTTGCCAAGGCCAGGGCAAGAGAGGGCCTTGCTTGTGTTTCCTAGTAGATGCCTCAGATGGATAGTTCACACCCAGTGCTGGGGTTCTTTAAGCACTATTGTAGATTTACACAAAGTGGCTGTGAGTTTCCAAGCTAGAGCAGCAGCTTTTGTAATTAGTTATTGATTGAGAAAAAGGTTTCCTATGAGCAGCAAAGCTTAGTGGGCTATCTATGGGAGCAGGAGGTAGACATGCAGCCTTGAGCAGACTACTTGCCTCTATCAATTTCCTCATTTGTACAATGGGGAGAATAATTATAGCATAAGGTGACTGAGAGGTATGAATTAAATATAGTACCCAAAGTGCCCAGCACAGTGGCACATAGATCCTCCATCGATCTGCAGACCTCATGTGGGTGGGGCCACATTTCATCCCCACAGGAACCATGTAGGTTAGATGTGCCTAGAAAAGAATAGGAACAATAAACTTTCTTAAGGTTTCTACCTAGAATTTAATCTAATTAAGCGGATCATTCCAAAAACAGAATCCAAGTAAGAGCTGATTTCAGAAGAAAATTGTGGTTTAGGATGAAATCAGATGGCAACTGAGTACAGGGCTTGTGCTGCCTGCACCACTCAGCCAAAAGACCAACACAGACTTGGGCTAATCAGTGGCCCCAAACATTTTGGCACCAGGGACTGGTGCTCCTATGAGAATCTAATGCCTGGTGATCTGAGGTGGAGCTGAGGCAGTGATGCTAGCGCTGGGAAGCAGCTGCAAATACAGATGAAGTTTCTCTAGCTCACCCGCCACTCACTTCTTGCTATGTGGCCCGGTTCCTAACAGGCCATGGGCTGGTACTGGTCTGCAGCCCTGTGGGCTGGAGACCCCTGGGCTAAATATAATAAGTGTCTACTGAAGAATTGCAAGTTCCGGAGACACAGGCAAGCTATTGTGCAAAGGCCTGGGTCTCTGATTATCTAGAGAGTACAGATTATACAGAGAAAAATCAGTAGTGATGGAAACTAAGGGAGTTGGGAGTGGTCAAGGCCATCTATGTTGCCTTTTTGGCTTTGGCTTGTTTCCTAGGTCACCTGGAGGGGAGGCAAGAGTAACAAGGTAAAAAGCTATGTTAAAGAAACGAAGTTTGTGTGCAGTTACAAACAATAGGGTAAGAAGAAGTGAGACTGGGAACACCGTAAGCCCATAATACGAGGGTCTTTATATAAGGTCTTACTTCAGGGAGACTGTACCACAGAACAGCAAGAGCTAGCTTTAGGTTTCAGCTCACAGATTTCTCCCAGGACAAATGACTTCCCTTTTTGTCTTCATCTGCAAATGAGGGGATTGGATAAAAGCATTAGTTTCCAAACTGTTCTGAAGAACCCAAGTATCTTCCAGGTTCCTTAGAGTTCTGCAATTTTTTTTTTAAATTTCTTTAGGAAAATATTTTAAACTATTAATCTAGATTCCGGAACCAGGCTTACATGGATCAAATCTCAGCTCTAACACTTATTAGCCATGTGACTTTTGGCAAGTTGTTGAACCCTTCAAACACTCAGCTTCCTCTTTTTGTAAATTGGAAATAATAATAGTATCTATTGAATAAGGTTTTCAAGATTAAAGAAGTTTATACATACAAAGTACTTAGAAAAGTGCATTCAATAAACGACAACTGTCACTTTGCCAGCCACTGGACACAACCAATCTATTAATTTGTTATGCTAGGTAAACTAGTTTCTGTGCCAGACTCATTAGGTTTAGAACAAAATTCAAATTCTTCACCCTGGTCTACAGTAGAGGTTGGCAAACTTTTTCTGTGAAGAGCCAAGTAGTAAATATTTAAGGTTTTGTAGGCCATATGGCTTCTACTACTACTTCTGCTCTTGTATCCTAGAAGTAGCCATAGGCAATATGTAAATGAATGAGTGTGGCTGTGTGCCAATAAAACTATTTATAGACACTGGAATTTGGATTTCATATGATTATCATGTGTCATAAAATAATATTCTTCTTTTGATGTTTTTCAATCATTATAATTATAAAAAATTCTTAGCTTGTGGACTATACAAACACAGGCTGTGGACCAGATACTGCTTGTGGGAAATAGTTTACTGATTCCTGGTGTACAGGACCCTGTGTTTTTGAGTCTGCCTATCTCTCCAGCCTCATTTCCCCCACTTTCTGCTGACCCCTTCCATACTAACCCTGCTGGCTCCTTTCCTCTGGGGGACTTCTTTACTCATTCTGTCTTTTGAAATCCTCCTTTCTAGCTTTTCATCATGACCAACTTCTACTCAGCCTTAACTATCAGTTTAATTGCCACCTGCTCAGAAACATATACCTGACCATCCAATCTAAAGTAGTACCACCTGTCCCACATCCCTCTCACAGTTACTTTCTCCTAAACAGTATTGATCAGCATCTGTAATTATGTATCTTGTCTATTTTGTGTGTTCTTTGTCCATCTCTCAACTCCATAAGAGCAGGCACATTGCTTTCTTATTTGCCATGTAGCTTGAGCCAGCTACTCTGTTAGGAACATAATGTTCAATCAATATTGTAGAATGCTTAATGAGTCTACAGCCTTGGTATATTAGTTTCTTTCATACAGGGAATTAATATCTCTTTACCTTGTAAAAATATGATGAGGATCAAATGAGAAAGTGTTTTTAAAACCATAAAGTTATATGAAAGGAGATTTGTAAATCATTAAGGCAGCCTCTTAGACAAACCACAGAATTCAACCAACACATGCATTTTTACTATTCTCTTGTTATTACAGAAGCTAACTTATGGGGAGAATAGTAAAGGAATATCAGTACGAATGATTATAGTTATTTTCATTCCTTGTCCTTGATATTTCACAAGACAAGAAAATGGCTAGATGTGTAATTTTTATCTTGGCCTTAGCAAAAGTGATTATTAGCATGTAGTATCTTATTATTAGCATGTAGTATTGGGTATTTTATATTTGTTATTCCATTTGATATTAACAATTATACTGTAAAAAATCATTACATGCACATTATACAGGTGAAATGAGTTTAAGGGATTAAGTAAGCTGCTGAACCAGGATCAAAACCTAGCTTTATCTGACTTGTGAATTAAGGCTTTTTCTCTGAAACAACATGAGGTTCTACTATAGTAATACACAGATCTTCTGGATTGCCCCATCAACAAAATATCAACCAATAAACTAAATAAACCTTAGCATTCTTTTCATGGCCAGGAGCAAAGCATCTGGGTTTTACATGTTTATTTCTGGTAAAGTGAAGAATTCTCTTTCTTCAGAAGAAAGAAGGTTTTTTTGGTCCTCGACTTAAAAAAAAAAAAAAAAAAAAAGAACTTTTTGCTGATTTCAGCCGAAACAAATCCAAAGCACACTGATTCATTTTCTTGGATATGTGCAGGGAGCCTTTACACACATCAGAAAAGGGCAAAATGAGTTTGGGAATCTGTCAAGCAGAGAACAGCTGAGAACCAGCTACAAGGCTAAACATAGCTTGGTCTTTTGTCAGACATGAGCATTAGCTGTTATGTTTCCTCAGGAAGTATACCCTGCCAGGGTAGGAACTGGTCATGTCAATGAAAAGCTGCATTTATGTCCTGGGCATAAATGTTCATAATGCATTTAAAAAACCTATCTGCTTAAAACATCATTACTTTAAAAATGGGGTCTGTGGCTTTTAGCAGTGTGGAAGCTAGTTCGAGTTGGATTTCCCCTCTCTCTTAACCAAATTCTTACTCTATGGATGGTTCTTAGTACACCTCTTTAAGGTGGGTAGTGGTGAGAAATGAAGGCTTACACATGGGCAGTGGAAGCATTTTAGAGCGTGCTTTTTACTCCTGGGTGGGTTTTCTCCTGTTCAGCCTGGATGACTCAGAGGGATACCTGACTAGAAGGGACCAGGGGCCAGCAGTGCCGCCAGAGCATCCTTCCATTTCCACAGCAGCAAGTGTCTCTCTGGCCCTTGGAGAGGAGAATCACACTCTTAATAGACATTTAGAAAACAATTATGACCACCATAACACCTGAAAACATGTCAGGAATAGAGAGCACTAGAATTTAATATGAGATCGCTCTGGATTGACTGAGGACACAGTTCCTCTTTATTAAATCATTGATGAACCACTTAATAAATGGAGATGCTCATGGAATGAAATGAACTAATTACAATGGTGCCAGAGCTATATCTAGAGAAAGAGCACACAGGCAGGAAAGCACAAAAGCCACAGGTAGTTTACAAGGAATTTGGCAATACAATTAGGTGTGTTTTCTTTTTTACACAGACCTCTTTCTTCAAATAAATACACCTGAATCACAAAGGAAAAATTATACAATAGCCTTATAAGTGAGAAAGAAACCAATATGCCTCCAAAAACAGTAGGTTTAGAATGGTTTATGCATAACTAAAATGCTTTGGGTGGTGTTCTTATCTTGAGTGGCAATCAAAAAAATAGAACCAGTACATATTTCCCATTATACATATGTATCCTATACAGAATTCAAGAATAATAGTTTAACAGCTGCAAGATTCCAATTTTGTGGGAGTAATGGCAGCTAAGTGGTACTGTGTAAAACATTTGTAAGAACTGATTGCATATTAAGTTTGACTACTCATCATTATAATTTTAAACCTACATACACTGAACATAACATTATATGTATTTAAAAATTGTTATTTCTTCTGTATTTAGAGGTATTTTTTTCCTTTCCCTCGACTTTTTGTTATAGCTAGTTACTTCCCTAGGAAAATTCAATATGTTGAAATAGTAAAGAGAAGCAAATCCAATTTTAATTCTATGTTTAAAGATGAAAAGCATCTGCCATCACCTAACAAAACATCCCCCATTACCTTTATAAAGCGAATATTAACCTAAATAGCTGCTAAATCTCACCTTTACCCATCCTCCTCTGCCAGTTTCGTTCCTCCTGGCAAGGCAGTCAGCTAGTGCCTCTTAGTTCTCACATGTGTACAGGACTACAATTTAAATGCAAATAACCCTGTGCCTCATTATCTGAGATGTTTGTGCAGACACAGTACAGTTGTGACTGTGCCTGTGAAAATTAAAGGACGTTCATCTGCATTCTAACACACTCATTACTTTGAGTAAATTCAAAAGAGCAATTCATCACTGCTTTCAAATTAAACACTGGCACAGCAGAGTGCCTAGGTTACTGAGGAATGCCTCCTTTTTTACAACACAGGAGTGCCTTTCTACAAAGGAAATGAGATAGGAACTTCTCTCACTGTAGCTCTTCAATTAGTTCCCGATGACACTAGGTGATTGAAATAAGAGGCTTTAAAAAAAAAAAAAACGCAGCTAATTGAGTGGAAAAGATACATTATGGTAATACTAAACACAATTGGAGGACAATCAATATGCATTCCAAATACTACTGACAGGAAAATGACCACATCAGCCTAAAATGCAAGAAAATTATTGACAGTGATTTACCAAGCTGATATCACTCCAGAAGATATTATTTTTTATTTTTTATTTTTATTTTATTTTTTGCAAAATCGTCTTTTAAATATAAGGTTATTTTAAAATAATTCTTTGGTTAAAGTATAATTCAAATAAAAAGTAGCAATTCCTGGAAGCCTTTTGCTAGAGGGTGAAAAATACCTCCTTCTTTCAGCCATCAGATGGCCATTTAATCAGCTATTCAGATTCTATGAATGTAAATGTAATAGAAAACACTGTATTCTGAACTCCATAGTGGGGTGAAGCAATAAGCTCCTAGCTACCAATGCAGTGATGGAGAAGAGAGCCTGGGAAAATGAAACTCCCAGCTTGTGCATTAAAATGTGCCAATTATTCTAGTCCACAGAGGAAAAGATGTGGCATTTTAAAATCATGGAAACCAAAGTCCCATCTGTGAATAATACTAGGGTATTAGTGGATTGATGTGGCACACTTGTGCAAGCAGCAAACTGTTTCAGACTTTCAATCCCCGATTAAATCCTTTAGTTAATTTCATCTGTTTGTCTCAGATAACTTTCTACCTTAAAAAAACAAATCCTCTCTACAAGAAATCATCTGGTTCTTCTTATCTGGCATTTCCTTCCTTCCATCTTCCCCTTATCAACAGTTGTTCTTAATAAGCATCAGACTAAAATAGAAAAGAACTAGCCTGAACTTCAGGTTGTAATATCAACCTAGAATGTTTGGATGAATATAAAATTTTGTTTCTTCTTTTACACATAGAGTCAACATGATTTCTAAAGAATTTCTCAATTGAAGTCCAAGTTTAGTTGTTTAAATAGGTAAATGTGTAAAAAGAATTTAATGTGAATTCAGATTGTTCAGGTTATTTTGATAAACAATCTGGATAACTAAAGCAGAGGAAAAACCTCTTTGTTTACTTAGGGTTTTCCACCTAAATTATTCAGAAAATGATTTCAGATCTCTGCCTCCTTTTGATGGAGTAGATGATAGCCTAAGGCTCTGTCTGTATTGGACTCAGGACAGTGGATCGTAGTCCAGCAAACTAACCTATTAGGTCATTAGAGGGCTAAGACAACTTGGAAGGAGGGAGAGGATAACCTATTCAGTGTAAGCACAGATACAGCTCATGGCATACTGCTACTATTTTCAAGGAAATCTTGTGTGGTGTTCCAGCATTATTCTGAGCATTGAAAGTCCATGAACAGAATCTAATAAACATTATAGATCTGATTAAACAGTAGATTTACTTTCTTATAGATAAAAGAATGAATGGCAGCGCCACTACATTAGCTGTAATGTGAAGTTTCTCTTGAAATCTTTAACAGGAGTCTTTCCCTCATTTTAAGGTTAAAACATTTATATTAATCAATGATGTCAGTGTAGAGTTATTTCTATACCCAGAAGCTGGATCAGTGTTTGTGCAATGCTAGAAGACATTAAGATTTCTTTCTTAAAATGTAAAATTCATGACATATTTCTCTGACCTTAAAAAACCCTGACTATAATCCTATTGCTGATTAACGTACACAGCTGGCACGCTTTTGAGCCCTCTTCTTTTCAGAGATCATCAAATTCCCATTTCAAATAGGAGCAATGATTTATTTTTATATACCATATGTTTTATGCACTGGGGTTTTGAAGTTTATTCAATGCTACAATGTATATTGATTTGTTTTTACATTAAAGTTCCATTTAAATGGCTGGGATTTCATTTTGCACACATATTCTACACAGTGAACTCTACTACACCAGACCATTCATTGTCTGCTGCCGTCAGCAGTCAGCTATTCAGACAATTAAATAGACATTGATGACTGATGTTTTGGCTTGATTGTCATTTATTTTTCTTTTAAATAAACTCCCTCTAAATTTAGGAAGCAGGTATGATGGGAAACCACAGGATGTGGCTCTCCCAATTTTCCTTAAGTAGCCCTACCTACATATTTTAAGTTATCATAGAAAAACAAACAAACAAAAAATGACAGCATAAGTAGCAGTGCAGTCATGACTGTCATTTAAATTAGTTCCCTGACTTCATAATACTTCCCTGGTATAACTGATGCATTTGTGGATGTCCTGTTATGATTGACATATTCCATAGATAAGTGGACAATGATCTGACCCTTGGTATGATTTGTAAAGGTGTCCATATTGCACAAGAATGAGCACTTTACTGATCAATTAATGTGTCTAACATACATCCTTTCAAAATGTTAACTTCCTTAACTAGTTACCATAGTCCAGACTCTAGGGCCAAAGAAGTAACCACAATGATTCAGAAGTGCTGTGGCTCTTTCAGTTACAACATAGATAATTCCAAGTCACTTTATATTTTACAAGTTCTTTGCTCCTACAATGGAATACTTTACACATTTATCTTATCTTCCTCCTGAGTATCCAAAAGTGCTTTGGAGAGCAAAGTGTTTTGTCTCTCCATTTCACATATAGATGCAAGGGGGAAGGGCTGTTGCAGAAAGCTGTAGCCAGCTGCTCTAGAGAAAATGTGGTGGTACCAGAGAGAGTAAGTGTCAGATTCCTCAAGCAGGAGTCTAGAGCCAGCAGCACTGGTGTATGGGTCATATTGAGGGCAGAATTTGAAGTTTAACCTAAGAATAACTCTCTGCGGGGCATGTTTTCTGATAACCTGAAAAAAATTCCTCTGCCTGGCTTTACCTAGCAGGAACATGGTGTTAAAAAGAAAATCCCAACACCAAACTGGCAGCTCAGTGTCACTCCAGCTGGATTCTGGACATGTCCTTCCTCCTGCATCCTTCCTCTGGATAGGCTGGCAGCTCCCTTTGGGAGTACTCAGGGTGGTTGACTATGCATAGATGGAAGGAAGAATACATCCTCTGCCGTAGTGGTGTCTCAAGTTAGGAAGACAATTTTCAAAAGAGTCCAGAGAGAATGGATTTTATCCCTGAATCAAGTCTTTCTCTTATTCACACAGTCTCATCACAAGAATTTTAAAGCATGAAAGGAAATATGCTAAATTATTCTGAGCTGTCCACTTAGAATATGGTGCAAATTTTTCATCGTTACTAAACACAAAAAATGACACTTCTCCCAAAGGCTTTCTAAAGCCTTATCTTTTTGTTCACTGGTGTGGTTTATTCTTGTAGCAAGGTCTCTCTCCAATTGAATCCCCCAGTTGGTCCATGGGTAAGAGGAAGGATAGGTGGATCTGTCAGCTGCCATATTCCAGTTTCTCCCAATTCTTCACAGGAACAAAATCCCAAGTATGGAATCTGAAGTAAGAGTAGTAAAAAAAAATGGAAAATAGAAAACAGAGGTTTAATGATTTAACTGTTACTTAGACACAAAGAAATTCAGGTGGCCCTTGAGAATAAGGAATAGGCATAGAAATTAATAGGGGCTTTGTAGACATGCATCCCTTCCAAAAAATCCATAAAGAAAATTAAATAGATGAAGTGGATAGAGGAAAGACTATTTACATCGCAAAAGGATTCATCAGAAGGATTCATTCAATGGTGAGCTTCACTACTGCAATCAAGTAATTGTTTACAGCTTGCTTCTTAATAGTGGGAGAAAAGAGGACAATAATATATAAAGCTAAGGTGCTGCAAGTTAATTCCTACTTTCCTAATTGCAGGTAAAGCTAAAAATGCAGCTCAAACATTTCTTGAAATTATACTTAGACAATGGAAAAGATTATTCAGTTTTTGAAAAGTTGTTAATTTGCTTCACCCAGCTTTACTTAGTTATTTAATTTTTTTTGCATGTGTATCTGTAACATTCAAAATTGAAGCTGTGCCCTTCCTAACTTCAGTAGTCCTGGCATTTAAAAGTTTATTTTTGTGTGTGTCTAGAGCTGCATTTATAAACAAGACAACAATCTCTGCCTTCAGGTAGCTTACAGAGTAATGGGAAAGAGAGATGCATAAATAAACTTTTAAAAAATTAGAAAAGAATTACAATCAAGTTTGAATTAGGTTCTCTGGGGGCAGATAAAGGAAGCATATAAGTCAGCCTAGAGGGAAGTGTGTGGGAGGGAGGCTGACAGAGAAAACTCTTTCACAGGCAAGAGGAAGAAAGAATCCAGATGTGTCGGTCTCATGGGTTTTGTGTCTCACTGCCTTGTTCCTGGGTCTGCCTTTCAGCCTGACATTTTAAATCACTGCTTCCTTTGGCCTACCGGCCAGGACCTCTCTTCTGGCTGAGCTGTCAGATGCTGCGTTTTGGGCCACTCACTCTTCTTTATCCAATCCACAGTCCCTCAGGGAAATCCAGAAAATTTGCTTATAATTCTTAGCTACTTAGCTCTTAGAAACTAGAACTAGCTCAGACATGCCTCCTTCTCTCATATACAAGGTCTAATAAAGTGCCTCACACAGAGTACCACTCAATATATCTTGGTTGAGAGAATCAATAAATGCATCTTCCCAGCTCAGAAAACATGCTTCAAAGAATTTAGCTATCAGCCAGTCATTGAACTGTTCTAGAATTACTGGGCATCACAAACCCTTGAAATGCAAGCATGAATTACCTTTCGGACCATTTGTACAAAGTCCTTGGAGTTCTGAGGTGACAGGCCCTGAAGTTGGCAGGTACATGCTTCAAGGGAGGATGCATGGGCCACAATCAGGATGTTATTTCCTGGATGAAAAAAGCAAGGACTGGGAAGACCATTTCTATAAAGACATATGTAAACTTTGTAAGTACTAGAAGCCAAGCGTTTCAGGGAGGGGCAAACATTGTCAAGGAGACAATTTGGCCAAGCAATATTTTGAAAATGCTTTGTATTGTTAAGGCAGCCTAAGGTTATTTTAAAAAAGCCTTTAATTTTAAATTAATTATAGATTCAGAGGAGGTTACAAATATACACATGTATATATAAAATTATAGTTCACCCTTCAACAACATAGGTTTGAATTGTGTGGATCCACTTATATGTGATTTTTTTCAATAAATGCTTTAAATGTATTTTCTCTTCTTTATGATTTTCTTAATAATACTCTTTTCTCTAGCTTAGTTTATTGTAAGAATTTAGTATATAATACATATAACATACAAAATATGTATTAATCAACTGTTTATGTTATCAGTAGGGCTTTTGGTCAATAGTAGGCTATTAGTATTTAAATTACAGGAGAGTCAAAAGTTATATGTAGATTTCTGACTGTGTTGGGGTTGGCGCCCTTAACCACTGCATTATTCAAGGGTCAACTGTACATATAGCATATATACAATACAATTGTATATTATATACACTATATATATTGCACTATATATACAAGCATATTTACATATTGTGTGGGTATATATATAGTGTATATATAGTACAATAGGCACATGCACTCGCACGTGCGTGCATACACACACCCATACATACACCAGGAAGGTCCCACACACCCAGCCTCTTCCAATGGTAACATCTTGCTTAACTGGTACACTATCAAAATCAGGAAATGGACACTGGTACAATCCACATAGCTTATTTAGATTTTACCAGGTTTCACCTAATTCTATTTCATGTATAACTTTTTGTAAACACCATCACTATCAAGATACAAAACTTTGCCTACAGTGCTCTCTGCTGCTCCCAATATAATTTTCAGTAACTGTAAGCACTTGAGACTTTCCGGTGGCTAGAACATGCTGAGTATCTACAGCAGGGGCATGGAAGTTGTCATGAAGTGATGGGCTTTCTGAGTGATAACTAAAAGGTGGGTTTCATCCATATACTGCTGACCAGGGCTATCCACTGCTAACATTTCGGTGTATATAATTCCAGTTTTTATTGTATGAAGGCAAATATTTTATCTTAAAAAAGCTATAGGAATGTACATACTCTTTTGTAATCTGCCTTTTTCACACACAAAAAAATTATAATGAACAGTTAGTTCTACATCTCATCAAATATTTGAGTTCAGTGTTTATAAAATCAATAGCAAACAGACTCGAGTCTCACAGAACACTCTTTGTTTGGTGGTAACAGTAATGGCATGTGTGTTTGTGTAGGTGTATTTGTGTGTGGGTATCCACGCTCCTGGATCAAATCATAGACAAAACAATGTTATACTAAAGAACTTTTTGAAATTGTAATAGAAAACCTTCTTCACAGAGTGCAAGATAAATAGATGGAATGCAGAATCTAAGTTATTTCATAGAGTAGCTAAGTCTGGTGCATTCCCACGGAATATCTACCATTTTAGGTATCCAAGAGAATATTACAAATTTAACAGAAAGCATCTACAAGAAAAGTCTGGAAATATTTTTTCTTTCTTATTAAGTAAGTCTACCAAAGCAAGTTGAAACATCTTGAATAGCTTATTAACCATGATGGAGAAACAGTCACATATTTAAATATGAAATCCAAAATAATACCACTTACCTTTACTTTTACATTCACTTATTATTTCTTTTGTTACTTGGAAACTTCTACTGATATAAGTGTCATAGGATTCTGAAACCACTAATTTGCTTACTGGAATGTGAGGTCTGTAATAGAAAAATGAATAAAGACAATAAAACATTTTGATCCCAAGACAAAGGAATTTATATTACTCTAAACTTTTAAGGCCTTTCTAAAGTTTCCATAATTCTGTTTATCCATTTCCCTAGAAAGGAAGGAATTAGAGGGAAGAGAATTTCTGTTATACAGAAGTGGGGTTGAAATGTATAGACTGTACATAAATAAAGGATTTGAGTGCATGGTGGCAGAGTGAACAGTTGAAAAATGAAATATTCAGTGCAGGTTTCACTTGCAAGCTGACTCATAAGCAGTTTGACTTATTTTACTGACCAACAGTCCTGGGCCACAGAGCCAATAGCAAGCAAAGTGGAGAGTAGATCTCATTATCTATTTAGATCACCAGATATCTCCTAAGCCTCTCTACCATAGCCTTTAAAACTATAAGCAGAAAGGATAGGTTTTATTTTTAAATTTTGTTCCAGCTTTAATGGGATATAATTAACATATAACATTGTATAAGTTTGGGGTGTAAGACATTTTCATTTGATACGTATATATTGCAAAATAATAATCACCATAACCTTAGATAACACCTCCATCATGTAACACTATTCTTTTTCTTTTTTTTTTTTTGTGGTGAGGACATTTAATATGCACTCTCTTAGTGACTTTCAAGTATACAATATAGTATTATTAATTATAATCATCATGCTGTATGTTAGATCCCCAGAACTTATTTATCTTATAACTGGAAGTTTGTACCCTTTGACCAGCATCTCCCCATTTTCCCCAGTCCCTGCTAACCACCACTCTACTGTCTGTTTCTCTGCGTTTGGCTGTTTTAGATTCCACATAAGTAATAGCATGTGCAGATATCTCTTGGAGCTCATGTTTTTATTTCCTTTGGATATGTACCCAGAGGTGGGATTGAAGGATCACATGGTAGTTCTATTTTTAACATTTTGAGTAAACTCCATACTGTTTTCTGTAGAGGCTGCACCTATTTACATTCCCACCAATAATGTAGGAGGATTCCCTGTTTCTCCACTTTCTTGCTAACACTTGATATCTCCTGTCTTTTTGATGATAACCATTCTAACAGGTGTGCGGTGATATCTCGTTGTGGTTTTGATTTGCATTTCCATGATTAGTGATGTTGAGCATCTTTTCGTGGTCCTGTTGGCCATTCGTATGTCTTCTTTGAGAAAATATCGATTCGGTTCCTCTGCCCATTTTTAATTGGATTGCTTTTATTTTACTACTGAGTTGTGTGAGTTCTTCATATATTTTGGATATTAACCCGTTATCAGATATATGATTTGCAAATATTTTCTCCTATTCTGTAGGTTGCCTTGTCATTTTGTTGATTGTTTCTTTTGCTTTGTAGAAGTCTTTTAGTTTGATGCAGTCCCACTTATTAATTTTGGCTTTTGTTACTTGTACTTTTGGTATTATATCCAAAAAATCGTTGCCAAACCTAAAGTCAAGGAGTTTTTTCCTATGTTTTCGCCCAGATTTTTTATGGTTTCAGTTCTTATGTTTAAGTCTTTAATCTATTTTGAATTAATTTTTGTGAGTGATGTATGACAGGTGTTCAGTTTCATTCTTTTGAAAGTGGTTATCCAGCTTTCCCAACAACATTTATTTTAGAAACTATCTTTTCTCCATTGAGCATTCTTGGCTCCTTTGTCAAATATTAGTTGAGGGTTTATTTCTGGGCTCTTGATTCTGTTCCATTGGTGTATGTGTCTATTTTATGCCAGTACTATATTGTTAGGACTACTATAGTTTTGTAGTATAGTTTGGAATTAGGAAGTGTGATGCTTTCTTTCATGGTTCCATACAAATTTTAGGATTGTTTTTTCTATTTCTGTAAAAAGTGTCATTAGAATTTCAATAGCAATTACACTTAATCTATAGGTGGCTTTGGGTGGTACAGGCAGTTTAACAATATTAATCCTTCCAATTCATGAATGTGGGATATCTTTCGACTTGTTTACATCTTTGATTTCTTTCACTAAAGTCTTGTAGTTTTCATTATATAGATATTTCACCTACTTGGTTAAATTTATTCCTAAGTATTATATTGTCGTTGATGCCATTGTGAATGAGATTGTTTTATTCTTTTTTCAAATGAGTCATTGCTAGTGTACAGAAACACAATTGATTTCTGTATGTTGAATTTGTATCTGCAGCTTTATTGAGTTTGTTGATTAGTTCTGATAATTTTATGGTGGAATCTTTAGGATTTTCAATATATAAAATCCTATCTGCAAACAAAGACAATTTTGCTTCTTCCTTTTCAGTTTGGATACCTTTTATTTATTTATTTTCTTGCTTGATTTCTCTGGCTAGGATTTTTAGTACCATGTTAAATAGGAGTGGTGAAAGTAGGCATCCTTGTCTTGTTTCTGATCTTAGAGGAACAACTTTCAACCTTTCACCATTGAGTATGATGTTAATTGTGGCCTCATCACATATGGCCTTCATTTTGTTGAGGTATATTCCTTTGACACCCAATTCATTGAGTGTTTTTATCATGAATGGATGGTGTATTTTGTCAAATGTTTTCTTCTTCATCTATTGAGATGATCATATGATTTTTATCTTTCATCTTTCTATTGTGGTGTATCATGTTTACTGATATTTATATGTTGAACCATCCTTGCATCTTAGGGATAAATCCTACTTGATTATGATGTGTGATACTTTTAGTATGCTGTTGAATTCATTTTGTTAATATTTTGTTGAGAATTTTTTACATCAAGAATATTGGTTTGTAGTTCTCTTTTCTTGTAGTATCCTTATCTGGCTTTGGTATCAGGGTAATTCTGGCCTTGTAAAATGATTTGGGGAGTTGAAAGGATAGGTTTTAAAGCTGACATTAGGTTCCTTTACTATTTAGGATTTCTGGTCTATGAGGTATTTATCTTGTTTTTTTTTAGTACAACTATGTCATATTTTCTGTTTTCTTATTTTGTCTTTCATTTTTGGTATTTAGAGCATGGTGGGTAAAATTGGTAGTGAGTTCTCAAAGTGAATTCACACAAAATCTTGATCAGAATACATTACTGCTGCTACTACTACTATTATTACTACAAAGAATTACTGAAAGTTTCCCATGTGTCAGGCTCTGTGCAAAGCAGCTTCTTGCATTCTTTAACTAGAGCCCTTCTAGCAACTATTTGGTAAATCTTGAGTTTATGAATGACAAAAGTGAGGCTCAGAAAGGCTACAGATGACTTGCCTATGCTCACACTATTAGCAACTTTTAGAGCCTGGATTTAAACTTGGGTTTGATCAATGCCTGTAAACTTGTCCTCCACTTTGGACCATTTTTGACAGGATCCTCCTCAAGGCTGCCTCTCTGTGTTTTCTGTCCAGAGAGGAAGGATGCTGTTCTATTTGAAGAAAACCTGCCCTCATCTAAATAACTTTCTCTCAGCAAGCCTATTTCTCCTAGGAATCTTACGACGCCCTGGGGGCCAGAGGAAGACATGAATCACCACCTGTTAAGGATGTACCCTGGTGTTCTGGAACAAACTTTTTCCCCCATCCAAATCTCTCATCTAGTTCTTTTATCACTTATGTCACCTGGTCTCCCACAGGGCTCCTCCCTCACCTGTGACAAAAGGCTTCTTTGTATGGTCCAGAGAATAGTTTCAAGGGTGAGACCATGTTGTAATTTATAAGACTTGTTTAAGTAAGAGCAGGTAAATGTTGGGATCCAGTTCTTTACTTTGGCAGTTCTTGCCTTGAAGTGGAACCTAGGAATGGCTTCCATGTTTGAGCCACCAGTCCTGATGGGAATAGGACAGAGTCAAAGCTTTCTCACCCCTGTCAGCAGCACATACCATGCTCTAGCCACACTTGCAGGACTCATGTACTATACTGAGAGTCAGGTAGGCCTCCAATCACCAACTAAACCTGGGACCCTGAGCTCTAGGTGCTCAGGGAGCATTCCTGGAACAATTTTCTCCCCAGTACACTCTATTCCTCACCCTGCTTGAGTCAAGACTGTAGAGCAGGTTTCTGTCTTGAGCCCCATACGACATTTTGATTCATTGCCCCTCTAACACTTCAGATCCATGCCCCCACTAATTCTCTATCATCCTTAGCCAAGACCCTGTTCTGCAGCCCCATCCAACTGGTGTGTGTGTATATATATATGCAGTCCCATCCAACTGGTGTGTGTATGTGTTAGTGGTATTGTGTGGTGTATACACACACACACACACACACACAATATACATATATATATATATATATATATATATATATATATATACACAACTGGTGTGTGTATGTGTGTGTGTGTGTGTGTGTGTATATACACACACACACATATACATATATATATATTTTTTTTCCTGCCTTGCTTCTTCTAGGCCAGCTCTCTAAGACCCAAGATGCTTTCTACACCCAGCCCCTGTGCTGGGTCTTGATGCCTGTGGATGGCTCTTGGCTATGAGTCACCAGCCTCCTTAGTTTCCCTCAACCCGGCTTCCAGTCTTGTCTCCCTCCTGCTCTAAGGTGACAGGTCTCTTTAAGTGATGCTTGCTTGACTTATAATACCTTGGCTATCAGTCTTTGCCTATCTCAATGTTTCTCCGACCATTTGGACACCACTACTTGCTTCAGAAGGCCCGCTCACTTTGCATAACTAATTTCAGAGGGAATTTGGCTCTAGAGGTGGTGCTTCTCACATGCTTTATCACTGACTTTCTCAGTTGATTTACAAAATTAGCATCTTAACCTTTTTATCCCCCTTAAACACAAATGACTGAATTGAATTTTGATTTTTCTGTAGAGGAAAAGAAAATCTGGAATAAAGACCACGTTCTGACCCCCACATTCCTGGCATTCATTATTCTGCTTGTACTGTTGATGGGATGTGTTATCGGTGTGTGCCTGGATGTGTTTGCGTGCACTGAAAGGATCATATGGAACGATTCTGGAGACCTTTGTAAATCAGCTTGGGAAGAACTGCAGGACACACTTAAAGAGGAAGCTGAAGACATAGTTGGCCCAGGTTGGTCTGGGAGGTGCTGGGTGGTAAGTGAGGAAAGTCATTTTACCAATGTTGGCAGCAACTCACCTACCTTCTTTCCAGGCCAGAAGGATGATGGCCATTGGCATGGGATCAACAATTTATTGCTGTTTTCCTCAAATAATAGAAAAATAGTGGCCATAGCTTGTAAAGGACAAATGTAAAGGATATTAGTATGGAATCTGATTGATATAATTTTATTTTTGAGGAATGCAAATTCCTTTAAAGCAAGAAAAAGTAGCACACATTAATTTATGGGGTTATTTGAGGTCTTATTTGCAGAGCAGGAAAATGAGTATGAGAAAAAGATATTTTCTTCTTCCTTAGCCGGAAACTCACATGGCTTTATTTGTGGTTTGGGTATGTATTTGAAATGAAAGGTCAAGGGATATCACAAGAAAGAAATTTATGCTTACATTGGTCACTTGCTCCAAATTCTGCCCTAAGAAATACAAACTTTATTCCCCACTATATTGGTTGTGAATAGCTGTTCCTCCTCCAAGATATTTTACAAATGTCTGAGTAGATTTTTGATAGTTAATGTAACTATATTATTGTTGGTTAATTCTTGTTTACATGTGGATTATTCACCTGTGAGCAATGTACAAACATTTCTTTTTAATTCCAGTATAGACAGTCTGGTACAATGGTAAAAAGCAAAGAACTAGGAATGAGAAAATTGTAAAGCAGATCACACAGTGCTTCACATGCAGAAAATAATCAATAAAAGTTATTGTTACTATTATTATTATTATCATGTGTAGTCACTAAATGTACAACTTTAGGCAAAGCCACTTGTACCCTCTTATATATAAAAGTGGCTTGCCTACATTCTGGGGTTATGGCAATAATAAATAAAGATAAAGAAAATTAAAAATGCTTTGAAAAATTAAAAATGACAATCCAAGGTAAGACATTATAATTTCCTTTATCTTCCAACAAGCTTCTGGAAATCTGTCTTTATTTGCTGGTGCCTGCTCCTGGAACACAAAGTGGCTTTATTATTTACTGAAAGAGTTGTAATAAAGTCAGGAAAATCCAATGTGTGTATAGAGATATAATGTAAACTATGCTAAATACAAGGGAATGCTGGCTTTTTTCCAGTTTTGCTTTTTCAAATTATAGCTTGACCTCCTCCAATATGGAGAATTGCTTGTGGGCTATGTTTGGTCCTTCATCTCTTTAAGTAGCCTGGCCTGGAGTAGTGAAGTACTTCTACTCTGGCCTCAGGAAATAGCAGTTTCAGAGGGTTACCTGTAGGTTGTATCAACACTCAGGTTGGCTGCAGCTAACTCTGATGGAGGTATCCACGCAGGTAATGTGTTCCCAGCAACCCATTTTGTCCACTCAAATAAGCCAGGCTCTACACGAATCTTCAAGTGATTTTCTTGTTGTAAACCTTAGAGGTAAAATAATAGGAAGATGATGGAAACACCACCATGTTCTCAGTGGGAAAGTAAATTAGAGGTCAAATTGTTATAAAAATTCTGGTAAACCTTCTATTCTCTTTCCTACCAGATGCTACATATAATGAAAAGAAACTGGAAATGTGGGTTTGGACCAGGGTTTTTAATTTTTTTTTGTGTTACAAATATATGAGTTTAATACTCTGGCTTTAAGTAGTATCTGGCTTAACGAAAAAACAAGTCATTATCCATATAATTTATACAGTTCCGTGACTAATATCATCCCTTTTTCCAAAGTAAGTTCCAAGATTGCCTTATGAAGAAATTTCAGAAATTCTTTTAGCATCCACTACTCTACAATAGTTTACATTGTATTTGAATATTGTGTAAATTATTCATTTTCTCTATGAGATTTTCTGATGTTGAATATTTACAAATGCCAGGGCACGAGTCCCACATCATAGTGTAATCACACTCAAGACAGGAATTGTCCTTGTTTAACTCTCTTTATATTGCCTTAATTTTTCTGTACAAATTTAATATATAATGCATTTTAATACATAAATGCATTCTGGTTTACTTAAGATTAATGAATAGAAGTCTCAAATATAGTGTAAATTCTTTGTTGGCTCAGCTATTTCTGGCTCATTTGTTTGTTCGGAATAGGTAAACATTTCAACACTGTTCTTCTCGTTTTCTTTCCAGGGGAATGAGAATGGTGATCCCTCTATCTTAAGCCTCCATAGATTTTATGGCAAAATTCGAGTATCTTTATAGCAATGGTGCTTTTAAAATCATTCCAAATAACTAAAGAAATAGGGATGATTAAGATGGGCAGATACTTAGAAGCACCACTGCTGCTGAAAATAAGAGGCAAACAGAGCAGAGTGGGAGGAAGTGGCTTCGCTATTTCAGTAAAGAGAAAGGATCACTCCGTAAACTTTAAATTATTACCAGGCAACAATATTTTACACTCCCACAATTCATTCAAGAAAATAATATTCAAGAAAAAAATTATTTGTATACTTCCTTTCATAGTGCTTTTGCTGCCAGAGTACTGTTTTGGGACTTTTGTAGAGACATACTCTGAAAGAATCATTGCTAAAAAGTCCAAATTTGAAGGTTTCAATTGGCTAATGTCCTACAAATCTGCCTGGAGACAGAAGAATGGACTAGCTGACCTTTAACAAGTCTTACCTTTCAAGATGTTGTATGCAGTCTGAACACAGCGCAAGGATGGGGAGCAATAGATGTGATCAATAATGGTGTTACTCTCTAATAAGGCTTCCCCTGCAAAGAAAACCAAAGGGGAATCAATTTGATGGATTTACTCAGCCTTGGCTTAACCTTCAATGTGGGAGAGGGTACCAGGTAGATGCTGCAAATCTCCCTTTTTCACTGGGGGCTTACACAGAGCCAGTAGTTTCAGCCTTGTTTCCAACAAATCCCTTGATCAGAGTTTCTATGAGAGACCAAATGAAAGGCCCCTTCTTATCTTTTTCTTTCCTTTTCCCTGGTGCTGATAAGTGGCAAAATGTCCATCCGAGAGACCTAGAAACATGATAATGCTAATCTCAAGTTTGTGATAAAAGTGAGAGAGTCTATATGGTGAAAATTAGGTCTTGTTTTAATTTTATCCTGTGCTAAACAAAGTTTCAACTATTCTTGGACACTAGAAGTAAATCCCAACACCTGATACTTCAGCACATTTCTTATGGAATCCATGTCTTTTCTCTACTGGATAAAGTCTAAACACCTTAATATGGTGGTCAAGGTCTTTTGTGAAATTGTCTTTATTCGTTTTGCCAGCCTAATTTTATGCCTTGCTCACAATCTATGCTCTAGAAATAAGATAACTTGTTTCCTCCATACTCTTTATGCTGTTTCTCATGTGTATGACTTTATGTTGTTCTCACTGAGAATTCCCTTCCACACCCTCGTTCCTTCTTTGCCCAGCTGACTTCCACTTCAGGTCTCAGCTTACCTCTTATCTCTTATGTGTCTTTTTTTGTGCTTCCATAATTCTCTACACATACTTTTATTTTTGAATACTATACTGTAAGTTATTTATGTACTTATAAGTTTGTTTCCCTGAGAGTGGGGATTCATGCTTAGATCCCCAATATCTAGCACAGTACCTGCACAAAATAAGTGATCAATCAATATGTGTTAGGTGATTTTACAGGACAATGCTGCTGTCTCTGTGTGGCACATTCTCTGCATAGAACTGAGCATCTGAAAAGGATCAATTGGCCTCCATACATTCAGCCACTCCAGGGTTCCCTTCTCCTTTCCCTTGTGCTAGAAGCTGACCTCTCTGCCACACCAAGTCTAACCTTGCCCCATTACTGGATCATATGCCCCTCAGTAGGAGTTACACCTTGTTCACTTTGGTAAACCATGCCAAACGCAGTGCGCTCAACTTAATGGTTACATAAGAAATCCCTTGAGGAAATTTACTGCTTTTAGGAAAGTTATGGAATTCCCGAGAAGTGTGCTGACATGCCTATTGAAACCAGCATTCTGAGGACGTGACCAGGAATGGCTGTGCAATCACTCCAGGACACTTACCCACTAGTCTTGCTTGCATGCATCCAAACACAGTGATAGGAGCATCTTTCTCGTAATCCCGGAAACCACCACTTCTCTGAGGTAAGCTATGAGGCATGTTCAAGTTGGTGCGTATATAGCGGCCTAGAGAAAAGTCAAAGGCTATGTGAGTTCCTTATTTCCTTAAGACTTCCATTGCTGATCCTCATAGCCTCTCCATTTTTATTCCTTTTTGGCCAAAGGGACTAAATTGAGCTCTCTAGAAAATACCAAGGCTTACACTTTTCCTTTGGTGGAGCGTCTTAGGATCTACTTCTTCATTCTGCTGACAAAAGTGACAAGAGTAGAAACCAGACACTCTAAAGCAGGAGGGCTTCTTTGATATGCAAGTCTCCCTATCTTAAACATGCCACTCAAATAAAAAAGGAATTAAAATAAGCCAGGGTGATTTAATGGTGGGAATTCTGGCTGTGAAATGAGGATACCTGTCTCTAACTCTGAAATTGCTACAAGATCATGGTAAAATATTTGCCTTCTTTGGTCCCTGGTGTCCCAGTTTATAGAATAGAGACAAGAACATTTACCTTTTTCTTAACACTCAAGACATACAGGAAGGATTTACGAATGTAACAGATTACGGATTTTTCTATATCCCACGTAACCATATGACTCCATCTAGATAAATGTAGCTTGACTGTGCCCCCTAGAGGCCATAATAGGAATGCCAATGCTGAGCAGGCCTACCAGTTACTCACCTTTGGCATCAAAGCACTGGGATAGCCAGTACTTCCCAAACACGACATCCATCCTCTCACCATGCCGACACACAAAGAGGCATCTCTTTTGAGGCCCAGGCTGGCTGTTGACTCTCAGAGGCTGCAGATAAAGAAAGGCTATTAGTGAGGAAAACATGAAAAAGTTGACATGTCCTGGAGCTTCAGAGTAAGTTCTGCCAATGTATGACTTGGATAAGCCCCTTACCTACCTTGTATTTTGGGTGGCCTATCTGTAAAATGGGGATAGTAAGACTCATTCTACAGATCTCACAAGTTATTTTGAGGGTCAGATGAGTTGAACTGCAGGTGCTTTGCAAAATAAGAAGGGTTATGAAAATGGTATTATTGTTGCTGCTACTATTATTAGCAGGAGTGGTGTTTGGCCAATACTAAAATGTGAAAGCCACTTGAGTTACAGCTCAGAGATAAAACTAGCCAGTATGTAGAGATAGCCATCTAGTGGGACAACTTCTTGCCCTAAAGAGCTGTTTCATCAGCTTCTTCAGGGAGTGAAGACTTTTATTGTCACAAATATGTCTACCTTATTTCTAATGTGTGGTTAGAGCACATGGTTCAATGGTCTCCTCCAGCAATAAGGTCTGGTTTGTCAATTCTAATCACAGTTTAGGCTCTGTTGTCCAACTACATACACATTCGTATTCCCAGAAATGATTCAAGAAGGACTACTGCTACTTCTGGGTGATGAAATAGGCGAGTCTAGTCAACAGCGTGTCCAAATGACTTTGGTTTCTATAACTGCAGAGTGGATTGTTATAAATGTTTATATATTCCTTCTTTCTGATAGAGTCAGCTATTCCCAGTTTCCTTAGTGCTGCCAGCTTCATGTTGGTCAGCATTTACATTTGTTTCCAGTTGCCCTGACAAAATTAATATGTAACATGGTGGCATAGTCTTCCCCATCTCTTCTCCCACTGTTCCCTAATTCAAGCCCTGGGCTCTAGCCAATGTGATCTAGTCTCATGATTCTCAACATGTTTGAACTTTCAACTTGCCTTTGTCTGTATTGTTCAAAACGACTCTTCCCACTCTCATTCTGCAAACTTTCTGGCATATACGGAGCACTCCAACATACACTGAACACTCACTATGCACCAGGTACTGTGCTAAGAGCCTTATTATTTATATTTCCTTAAATATTTAATATTTAATATTTTTCATTAGTTGACATACAACATTATATTAGTTTCAGATGTACAAAATAGTGATTCGACATTTATATACTTTACGGTGTGATCACCATGATAAATTTAGTAACCATCTGTCACTGTCCAAATTTATTATGATATTATTGACTATATTCCCTGTGCTGTATATTACATTCCCGTAACTTATTTATTTTATAACTGGAAGTTTGTACCTCTTATTCTTCTTCACCTTTTCACCCCCTACCCTATTTCCTTTAATCTTCACAATGGCCTGCAAAATACATACAATGATTACTTTTTTACAGGTAACATGTTCTCCCCTCTGCAGCATACCCCTCCTTACAAGACCAGACCCAGATGCTGGTAGTCATTGTCAGGGTCATCCATTTGACTCTTCCTAGTCTTGAAATTTTGTGTATCTTAGCAGCCTCACACTTGGTTCATAGGTAATCAGTGACTCTTGAGTAGAGTGGAGGATGCGATCCTGGCAGTCAGCCTTACCTGTGTGGGCTGGCAGATGATAGTCAGGGGAGTCATCTCTCCCAGGCCCTGGTCCTCATATGAGCGCCTCTCCAACATGCCATCACCAAATGAGAGAGCATTGGAAGATGATGTATTTAAGATCGAGCAAGAACTACAGAGGAAGATAAGGAAGATATTAACTGCTTTGGCTAGAAGTCATCAGCATGTCATCCTTGGACTAACAGGAACTGCTCCCTGGGCAGTGCAATGGTAGGGAAATCTGAGTAGGGGGTGCCCCACTCCTGGAACATCTTGTTTTATGCTGAAATCTTGCAGTTAATAAAGGAGGTAGATGGATTTCTGTACTTGAAGCAGATGAATTCATCTTTCTGGGAAAGGATGGAGCCTATGATTTTGTGCTTATTAAGATGCCACAGGCATGGTTGGCACCAAAGGCATTTTAAAGAATAATGAGGTATCAATTTTGCACCATTGTTCTCAGCTATTTTTCTGGCTCTAAAGAAATAATTCCTGTTTCCTTTAATCTTTTCCATGGTGATGTCCATCTAAACTGACAAATTAGAGGGAACATTTTTATTGTCTCTATCACTTTGCCTGCAGCTCCTAATGGTCAAGGAAACCTTATAGCCATATACCCTATTCTACCTTCTTCAGTCTCTACATACCTGGTGAGAATGACCTCCTCTTTAATAATTAAATAACTTAATAGTTTAAATAATTCTGTATTTAATCATCTTGTTGGAAGTGAGATGGAGAAAGGGGTTTAAAGTTGTGAGCCAAGAACTCTCATTTCTGGGTGTAACAATATAACTACAGAAGCCTAAAAGAGGTCTTGTTGAAAGGGAGGCAGCAAATCATTTCACGTTGAAATTATTTTCATTATTTAAGACCTCCAAAAAGCTTTATCTAATAAACATTGCAATTTAAGTATGATTATTAGGCAAATCTGTGAACAACTCCTTCTGTATCACTGGGTAGATCAAGGGAGAACACTGAAACTTTTGATTTCTTGCTTCTTTACAACTAGGCTAACATGCAACCCAGTTTGCCCAGCATAGCCCTGGTTTTTATCTGCTGACCCAGCAATCTGTGCAGTTTAACACATCTGTTCTTGATTGTTCATTTTTAACACAGTATTATTCCTAGAATTTAATTTTGCAAAGAACTTTTCATAGTTACAATAAAAAGCTAATTGGTTGTTAGTACAAATTCTTTCAAAAAACTGTATGGTTTTAGCACCCTTTTCACTCTTTGAAGTATCCCTTTCTTTGACTGTAAATACACAAAGGTCACAGAAGACACAAGCCCTAAAAAATGTGAAGTTTCAGCCCTTGTGCATATCAGAATCACCAGGGAAGATTTAAAACATACTCATGCTTGGGCCCCACTCTTAACAGATTATGATTTGCAAGTCTGGGGTGGGACCCAGGGACCTACAGTTTAACAAAGCTGTATCAAGAAGTGTGATATACAGTCAAATAAGATCTATTATGGTAAAATTTAAGCAACTGTAAACCAAAGAAATCTTATGCCCTTCACATAGTCTAATAGACCATCTGTTCTCCTTTATTTTAAACTGAGACTCTCCCAAACATCACACAGTTAAAGAAAATTCACTTTCACTGTCTGATTCATCAAAGCTTCAGGGCGTGAAATGTCTGGATGTAATTGTCTTGACATCATGCTTGTACCTGCCCCTTAATTTCATTTATTATAGCTGTGAAGACACTGATAGAATCCCGTCTCTTTCTCCTTTAGCTCAGTTGGCAAGGAGAATGCCAACCTCCTTCTCTTAACTGTCACTGTAATCAAAGGGCCTGACTCACTCTGAGACAGTTTGGGGCTGTCAGTTCCAGTAAGACAACAGTCAGACGCTTTATGTTGAGAGAAGCATAGGGAGGAAGCTGACTCCCGAAACGTCTTCTTAAGTACCAGGAAGGCACTGGTACCTCCCTAGGACACAACAGTTCTATATGTAAGCCCAGAAGTACCAGCCAGACCACCCTGATTCAGAAGACATGATGTGGCTTTACCAATTGACAAATATCTAGGGATACTAAGAACCAGGCAAGATGCTCTAATAAAGGGTAGAAGGAGAATATTTCCTTAGGATGGACTCAGACAACTGAGGACTAGGTAGGAAGGATTGTGAAGGGTCAGAGACCCTAAGGCTTTACTTGTCGCTTGAATCCCCTTTACAACTTCCCATCAAGTCAGCCAGGTCATGCTCCATCACTCCCTGAGGCTCTACCTCCTTGAGTCTCTCTTTGGTTAGAGGTGAGAGAAAACTCACCTCCCTGAGTCATTTCCACTTCCAGGGTTAAGTAGGAAAGGGCAACTCTTCTGTAGAATCATTTTTGTAGAGGAGACATTTGATTTGAAGAATATATAAGAGTAGTAGAAAACACAAATTAGAAAAAAGACCCCCCCAAAGATCATAAAGTTAATGACTACTTTAGATTAAGTGCTATTATATATGTGGCACTGATCCATGTAAAGCTGTCTTTTATTGCAGTCTTCACAACACCCCTGTGAGTTAATTGCAAATAATTGCCATCTTCATTTTATAGATTAACAAACAGAGGTTCGGAGAGGTAATGTAACTTGGCCAAGTTCACACAGCTGGTAGGTGGGAGAGTTAGGATTTGAATCCAAGACAGCTGGAAGAAAACTTCAAATTCTTAATTATAACATTCTAACACCTAATGTTAATATTTCCCCACTCTCAGTAGGGTTGGCTGTGGAAGCTGATAGTTTAATTTCAGACATGGTTTCCTGGGAAATAACATCACTAGTAATTTTTCAAATTAAAAGGAGATAACATACAGACCTCCCTGTGATCCATGGACTGAAGTCGCTTAGGTTTACCCATGTTTCAGCCTGACCTCTAATTTGGGCAAGAGTGGGCTTGGATATAGTGATCTGAAATAAGTCAGCAGGGCTTCCCACATACTATTCTTTTATATGTGACCCTACTCTTAAGAAAGTAATCTAAGAACAGTTCATCAACAAGAACCTTTTAATTCTGTTTATTCATGTATATTATGCTTCACTTGTTTTCATAATGATAAAATAGTAACTTTGGAAACCCAACTTATTTATTTCGATGTTCAGAAACATTTCTGGAAAAAAAAAACATTTAGGGAACATAAGGCAGCTTCAACCTTCCAATTTGTGCCACACAACACTGGATGTTCATGGGGCAGGAGTTAGGGGTGGACTGGAAGGAAGAGGAAGGAGTTGCTGGGTACTGGGTGACTAAGGAAGAAGATGTTCTTTTCCATCTTCGGGTTTGTGGTTTGTCTGCTGGCTGCTAACCAGGGTAGGGGACCTTTTTTCCTTTTCTCCCTCCAGGCAACGTACTCACTGAAATCGCACCACTCTGCTTCTCTTTTATGGTGGCAATAACAATGTTAGACACCATGCAGCTGGAGCTCAGAGCTTCCGGCCCTCAGCCACACTGGCACATGGAAAGAACAAGAGGGAAGGAAAACAAACCAGCATGCACACCCTGGCTAGATGCCTGAGTGCGCCAGGGAAGGGCTGGCTTTGAATTTCTTGGATTAGGAAAGAGAAGGTGCCTTTTATTCCTATTTTATCTACTGAGAAAAAGCTGGCCATACAACACAGGGCACTCTGAACATGAGAGCAGTTTGGTTTAGTGAGAAATGAGTGACTGCGGGGGCGGCGGGGGGTGGGGACCATGTGTCATTTTAGGTTCTGGCAGTTGCCCATTTCCTTATACATACTCTCTGTCATCTAGGCATTTGTGTGCAAATTCTGAGGACTTGCTCTAAGGGCCACCAAGTAAGTAAGTGGCAGTTAGGACTCCTAATGCTTGCAAACCCTTTCATTACTGATCTGGATGGTGTAGGGGAAACTACCTTGCTGCTGTGGGGAGTCAGACCACTCTGAGCAACGACCCAGGACAAAGTGGACAGAAACCTGAAAGCCATGAAAATTCAGCACCAGGATGACCCACACTTCAGTCATAAGAGGTGGACCCCTAAGCAGCCCCGATTTAGTCTTTGATCTGGAACTCAGACAGGTAGTTACATCAAATGAGACAGGCAGAGTGAAACAGAGCGATCCATTGCTCATTTTTCCTGTGCCCCAAGTCAGTTCCTTATTGGAGATCTGGAACTAACAGACTTTCTTCCCCATGGACTCCATTTACTGTAATTACTGCCCAGTGTGTCTAAAATGAAGTCCATTTCCCTGCCACCTCCTGAAAATCCACAATGTTCCTCAAAAAACAGCAGGCAAAGAACTTTGAGTCAGCTTACCCATGAAATATCCAGGTGCTACATTCATCAGCCTTGGTGATGTAATTCTCAGGCAGTAGTCCAGAACAGCCGGTGGTTAAGGAGGTGCCATAGATCCAGCCCTCACTGGTGCTGGTCTGCTCCATGGGAGACATGAAGATGAAGTCCCCAGGGACCAGCTCCAGCTCATCGTCATTCTGTGGGGTGTAGGGGTAGATCACCTGTAATGTCTGAAAAAGGAAGAGAGGGATGAGAGAGGCCCACATGTGACATGTTTTTCCAAGTGCCTCCAGGGCAGATGTGTGTTCTGCTTTCACAGTGCCTACGTCCAGATGTTGACATTTACAGGCACCCCTTGGGGCTGCAGGCTCTGAGTAGATTTAGATTTAGATCAGAAAGCATTTCTTCTCTTTTCAGAGTATTGTGGGTATGTGCTTGGTGCTACTGGATGGTTACAGACTTTCCTTCAGGCATGTCTTTGCTTCCCTTCAGGATTCAGATATGGTTTTCAGAAATTCATCTGTCTAAAAGCCCATAGGCTCTCCAGTAAACTGCTATACAAATGGGGTTGGACTTAGTTTCTCCTGCTCCATCACTGGAGTAGGCACCATAATAGACACCTGAAATATAGCTCATGAAAAGCTAGTCTTCCACATGGGGGTAATGAATGGGCCAGCTGGAGAGACTATCCTGTAGGAAAGCTTTGAGAATGAAGTATTTCTCTTTTTGTAGATGCAAAAGTCAGCTCGAGTTTGACAGATACCAGGACACAAGCCTGGATTTTACTACCTTATATTTTTTCTTTTGTTTAATGTTTAGCATCTACTTGTAAGAATTCTTGAGTCTATCTCAAGTATGCTTTTCCTCCCTTCCTACACAGGGACTAAACTCAAAGTTTGCTATGTGATTATAAGAACTGAACTAACTGACCTTCATTGCCTTTGAAGCCCTTTTACTCTTAGTAACAATAATAGCTGTATTATTTTTTTGTTGTTGTTATTGTTGCACCCGCTCTGTGCTGAGTATTATCTTAAGGCTTTTCCATATACTCTTTGTGGTATACACAACAGTCTAGCAAAATATTATCACCATTTTACACATAAGAAAACTAAGGACTGGAGAGTTATAGAAGTTATAAAAGTGTATCAACAACTGTTAAAGGCATGGAGCCAGGATTTGAAGCCATGTGTGCTAGAGTCCAGAATTTATGTTTTTTGTATAACTCCGTCCTTCCTCTAGATTTCTATTGCTTGGCATATAAAACTGGCTTGACCCAAAGTAATCTCTAACATACAAGAGATTACATGAAGTACCAACAGGCATTTCTAAGTCCCAATCAAGTGAGAATGTAAACAGCAGAGGGATGAGACCTAGGAGTTTTCCTATGTATCACCTGCTGAGTGTCCCTGCCTAAACCACTTTCCTTCTCTGGACATCTATTACCTTACTGGAACGACCAATCAAACTTGCCTCCTGGGTACAGAAGAAAGAAGGCAAGAAGAAGTTTATATATGCAGGGGAGTGCAGGTAAAAGCCAAATGACCTCAGAAGGAAAGCTTTATCAGAAGGAACAGTAATAAATGAGCTTTTACAAATAAGAGATAAAAGAGGCCAAGTTATTTTTAGAAAATAATTCATGCGGGCACTTGCTGCCTCTTTCCCTCAGTGCCAATGTAGGTCAGGCAGGAAAGCAATTACCCTTTAAGTTAACTGGAGGGCAGTGTTGATTGGAAGATATTTCTTGTAAAATTCCATTGAATTCACCTTCCTTCTCTTAGAAAGGTGACTTTTCAGAGTCCAGCTGCATACAACCCTTAACTTCTTTTTCTTTGCCCTTGGAAGGAGTCCAATCAGCCACACCTTTCCAGTTATATTTAGGACTCATCCTAAGCAATTCTAGGAAATATCAGAATTCTTAAGTAAGATCAACCCATTCTGCTAGTGTTTTCACAGAAACTTGCATCAAATGACTCAGAAAAAGGACATGACATTCCCATCAGCAGAGTCAGAGAAAGCTGCATGTCCCTGACACTCACAGGCCAGATCATTAGGCCTGGACCTGGGGTTCATAGGTTAGTTCTTCCCAACACTTCCAAATCAGTGATGAGGTTACCTGATAGACCCTGAGGTTTTAACTTTTTTCACATTGAAAAAATATCTAAAAGAGATGTTAAACTAGAAAAAATCAGTTCTTTTGCTGTTCAGAACCTGATAAACAAATACAAATATTATTAAATAAATGTAGTTAATTGGATAACAAATTTTTCATTAAACTATGGAAGGATTTTTTGGGTGGATTTCCTATCCTTACTGGTCAGAATCCTTGGATTCTGGGTTCAGCTGTGGTCCTGAATTGCTATTTAGCTTTGGACCAGCCACTTAATCACTTTGTCTCAGCTTCTCCTTTGGAAATGAAAAAGGACTATATTATTTTTCAGAGATAGCACATGCTTCTCCTGGAATGTACTATGGATTCCCTCAAAACAAGGACGCCAGAATCATGCCAACTTTCCACCTGCATTGGGATTCAAATTTTCCACTGATGTCTCCCATGTGACACACACAAATTCTCACCATGTTTGGTCTGTGCTTTAATTTCATGTGTGTCTATTCTTTCTCCCTCACTGGATTCAAAGCCCCCTGAAGATAGGATCATAATTTAAAATTCTCCTATGTTCCATGGTACTTTGCATGTCATAAATAGTCAGCAAGTAGCTGTTGATTGTATGTTCACAGATTTTTTTTGTATATATGTGTTCTTCTCTTCACCTAAGATCAGGATGATGTGTTTTATCTATTAACACTGTGAATTAATATAATATTTAAAATTTTTCCAACATACTTTTCTCCCATATCTATTCTCCCATTCAATATCTATATCATTCCAATAAGGTTGGCAGGGAAGACAGAACAATGAGAATATTACACAGATGAGCTACTTGGCACCCAGAGAGGAGGGATGCAAGCTCAAAGCTTCCTAGTGAGTCTGGCAGAACCTAGACAAAAGCCTGGGCCAAATGACTCCTTGTCTGGTGCTCGTTTCATTGCCTTCATTTGGTACCCATCACCCTGCGACACCGAGCAGCAAAAGCGCTCCTGGTTCTGATTGCACCCCTGCACTGCTGGTAGCGTCAGGAGCCACAGTGAGCCATTACCTCATGGTTAGCAAATCGGATATCCCGAGAGAATATGGTAGCCACCCAGTCACACCCTAGTTTGACATCAATACTCTGAGCTAGTTTCTCTAGGGTTGGTAGGTGGCTAGCTTGGAAGTGGTAAGCCAGGGTCACATGCAGCTGCTTCTTATGAGGTTCCACATGTACTTCTGGAAAAAGGAAGGAAACAGTCTGTTATTACAAAGTGGTAATCATAGCAATGGTGGAAATTTAAGGAAGAACATAGAATTCTGCTTCCCAAATAACAAAGGAGGGAGTCCTGCGGTCAGACAAAGCTGTTTCTCTCCTTCACAGCAGCAGAATAAAGGTGTGCAGGGAAGGTGTGGGAGCGGGGTAGGGGGTATGGTGGTGGATAATAAATCCTGAATCGACCTTCAATTTGAAAGGTAAGGAGCCACATATCTGTAAGAGCTATGGATTAGCTGAGAAGGAATCGTTTTGGTTTGCTCCTCCTCCCAACTCCATTATCACCAGCCCCACTATTCAGATGAAAAAACTGAGGCCTAAAGTGATGAACTAACTTATATAGAAACAAAGAGCTAATTTTATAATCGTGTGAGTCCCAGAGCTATACTAACTTTGTTTTTAAATAAAGTCTCTTAGCTTCCGGGTGGCGCTGATGAGGAAATGAAAGAAAATAAAATAATTTTAAACATGGTTTCTTGACAGCATTTGGGTCAAGTAATTCTTTGTTGTGGGGCTGTTTTGCACATTGTGGGGTCTTTAGCTGCATCTCTGGCCTCTTCCACTGGATGCCTGTAGCATCCCCAAGTTGTGACAACCAAAAATGACTCCAGCCACTGACAAATGTCCTTTGGGGGGCAAAATTAACTTAGCTAAGAATACAGACTGTTATTCTAAGACATCCTAGAAAATAAAACAAAACCACCCAACCTACCTTCTCAAGGGAATGGCTTTTACTTCTCTTTTGTATGTCTTTAAGTGGAGGAACATTTCATCTACTGTCTAAGTTAGGCCCTGAAGAAGATGCAACTAGGCGGAATTTTGGGACTTTGAGAAATTAAGGGTCTTGCTCAAATCACACAGAGATAGAAATAAAAGTTGGATCTTTTGGTTTTGAGTACAATTTCTGTCTTGTTCTTGTCTTGTCTTGTTCGTGTCTTGTTCACGCTGTGTCCCTAGTACTCAGCACGTGATAGGGTTTCTGTGTTTGTTAAATAAAAGAATACACATGAACGAATCTTCTTAAAGGACCTTGGATGAAGGATGACACTAAATCTACTTCTAAAGAAATCTGGTAATGCCAAAAACTCTAGAATTTCTAGGCACAAGTTCTAGGGCAAAGACATGAAGGCATGCTTTTAGGTTGCAAGGAACTGGGCCATTTACATATAGTGGGGCTACCCAGTTCTCTAAATCACCACCAGGGGGCTGCACGAGGGCTGAGAAGCCAGCCAGACATGTTCTTAAGAGAGTGGTAGCAGATTCCTGGAGAGGAACTGACTCTCCCCTTTCCTACAAGGAAAGCAAGAAAGGGCCTGATTACCTCTCACTCATTTTGCTCTTTAAGAATCAGCTGCAGTCCTGGCCAAGACCTGCTTTACTCACTTGTGAAGGGTTTGGCTTTTGTGGGACATTAGTTTTGGTTCTTGTGGGCGTTTTAGTGGTTTTGACAATAGCTGCTGTGGGATAAGAAAGGGCCATTTCCCTGAGTTTGAGGGATGGGAAGAGGAAATCGTTTGTCTCTCTATTATGCCCTTTTTCTAAAGTATTAAGCTCCTCTGAAATGACAGGTTCCACCAAGTCATAAAGCAGACACTAGTCCCTGGGGAAAAGGGAGTTCCTGGGGAAGAGGTGTAAGGAGGCCCCAGTCCTGAAGTAGAGGAGATGTCTTAAAAGCCTAGAGTTCCCCTGAGAGTAGAGATCTTACTGTGACCCTGTTCAGTGATGCTGGGCCCTCATTACATGCTCCCTAGAGTTCCAAGCCTTATTTGGGGCTTTTCTGGTAAAAAACTGAGAGCAAAATGTCCCAAGTTGGGCATAAAAACAGCAGCAAGGAACAAAGGCAGGTGAGGTATAGGCCAAAAGTCAGGAGACCAAGGGGCAAAAAGTGTGGCTCCATTCAAGTCTTTCCCTCTCTGGCCTCTGACTCTCCCTGCAGTGTGGGGTTGGCAAGCTCAGGTCTCCTCCAGCTTTGCACCCCATCACTCAGATTGAGTTGTGCAGCTCACACCATCTGCTCTGGGCAGGCTGGCCTCCATACTGTCCTCTGCACTCTCTACTCTGGTCAGGGTGGCCTCCATACTGTCCTCTGCACCCCTGTTCCTTTCTGCCTGTGCTCATGCGGCCCACCCTCCTGCAGGGCCCTTCCTCCACTGGGATCAACATTATCCTAGTGTGAGTGTCCTTTCTTCTGTGAAGGTGGAACCACTTCATCTCATGATGGCCTCTCTCTTCTCAGAGCTCTCTTAGCACACGGTGCTTGAATCAGGTTTCCCCACCGTGCCTCTAGCCAGGAGGAACCACTTCTTACTTTTTGTCGCATTCCTCATGGATAAACACATAGCAGGTATCCAATATATACCTGCTGATTGTGATTGTGTTCTTCAGGAATCCAACAGAGACTCCCCTCACCTCATTGTTAGTCTTTCTTCCTGCAGATAAAGTTCATGTTGAGCTACGTGAGCTTGCCTGCACCTCTAGTCAGACAGGAGAAACTTTACCCACTTCTCCCTCTTTTCCTCTTTCCATGCCTCTACCACTGTCTCTAAATCAACACACATCCTGAGCATCCCTTTAAGCTAATTCCTTTGATGGGAAATTTCAGTTGCTTGAACTAAGAGATGCCATAAAAAGAGCAGGAGACATCTTGAAGGGATGACATTTTTGGATGACTTCTGAGGCTTAGGGGCCTGTCTAAATGGTTTTAGTAAGTTGGAGGGAGTTTGGCTCAGTGGATTTTATTATTATTTGATACTTAGTGGTTCTGCTTCACTCTCTGTGCTATGCTACCCTCTGAGCAAAGCTCTAGGTCCTCAAGGAGTGAACTGCGAGACCTAGATAGATGCTTACTTGAGAGGGAGTTTGGGAGGAAGAAAGATTCTTTAATTCGGAAGTGAGAGGAGATGGTGGTACTACTATTGGATACATTTATAGTTGAATGAGGAACAATCATTTGTATACTTTCGACTTGGAACAGCCATTGTGTTAGGGAGTAGTCACTGGATATTCTCTCTGGAAAGTTAGCAGGACAGTAGTTCAATATTTCTGAGAGGGAGGAAAGAGGTGTGGGGTGCTGCAGGAGGGAAATGGCTGTATTTTCATGTTCTGCCAATTTCTGTAGGACCCTCCACCTCCTGACTCCATCCCACTCTTTCCACAATAATTTCCTATCCCCTTTCTTCCCAACTTTTTGGTTAACAGGACCCAGGGCTGGCCTGGAAGCTGTGTTGGCTCACCAGTTTTAGATGCAGCCTCTGCAGCAAAGTCGGCAGCAAACTTCTTGAGGACCTCTGCGCTGTCTTCCTTTACGAAGAGGCCGATAAAGTTGGAGGAGGTATAGAGCTCCAGGGGCAGGGGAGCTGAGAATTTACATTTCCAGCGACTGACAGTGGTCTGCAGGGCTTCCCCTAGAGCATCCACCTTGCTGTCCTCACACTGGAAGGGGAAAGCAAGAGGCTACATTCAGAGACAAGGGGAGATAGATGTCTGCTACTACTTAACATTTGGCATCCTCTGCCCAGAGCTGGAGACTGATGATGCAATTACTAAGCCATCACTTCTGTCTGTGAGGAAGAAGAAGAGCTGCAGACTCCCAATTATCTGGAAACAGATTATCCAACTAGTAAATTAAACTGGGGCATGGTTGACATCTTCCCTCCCTCTCAGCTCTGATGTGCCACTTCTATCCTAGCCAGAATGCAGGAAGTCTGGTCCAGCAGAAAGAAAGAATGGAGGAATGTACCAGGAGAGTAGGATGAATTCTTGTGTATTTTCTACTGTTTTACATCACCTGTGCCTTTTCTATTCCTCTTAGATGATCAAAAGTTGACTCTACTTCCACCCCCATGTGGCTGGGAAGAATGAAGCTCAGAAAACTGTGACATCATCCTCCTACCCTCTTTAGAGAACTGGAAGAAAGAATGAGTGTCTCTAAACTCTGAAAGCTTTTGAGAAAGATCCTAGGATGACTAAGAGGAAATAATAATCATTTTAATTTTCAAAGTGAATGGTACAAGAGAAGGTGTTAGGAACATCTTTTTACAGAGAGAGAGAGAGAGAGAGAGAAATATATATCTCTAGGGGAAAAAACCTAAAATATTAAAATAAAATATTGTCTTAAAGTGCTAGCATTCTGTCTTGTCTTGAATATATGTGGATAAATCAATTCTTATCCATCTATACAGAGAGCTAAAGTAGAGTAATATATTACATATAGTGAGGGGGATTTAATTTAGTTATTAAATGAACTTTGTGATAGCTGGGATTCTGGACTAGGAATTATGGCAGGTGAAAGGTATCTGTCATCTCTAGAAAGATCCAGAGAGACAAAAATCTGTGGACGGCATCCATGTGGCTGAAGTCACTTTCTCTGTCTATAGATTACATTTCTTATTCCCAGCTCTCTAATACCTACTCCTTCCTGTTGTAAGAGTAGAAAGGCAGATAATATACAAAGGTGAAGCGAAGTTAGTGAAACTATTCCTGCTGTGCCTTCCAGACCAGTGTATCACTCAGTGGGTCAGGCTTGTCGCTAGGGTTCTGAGGAGCACACAGTCATCATGATGCCACACCAAACATGGCATGTGTCTGGGCCTTGGCAGATATTAAAAAGAGGTTCTGGGTGAGTAGCCATGAGCCTCACTGACTCCTTGAAGGCCTGTCCAACTCTAGGAGCCCATGACTATTTCTGCCTAATTCCTGACAGGCTTTTAGACTTTGGCTCCTGCTCACAGGGCGCTGGTTGGAGACACAGGGCACCAGGCTCCCCAGGTCAGGGGATGGGGGATTGTAGCTCACCATAAAGAATTGACAGAGGGTGATGTGGGGGAAGATGTTGTGTGCCTTATTCTTCCCGCAGATCTGCTTCGACTGTTGCCAAAAGTCAGAGAGCTTCTGTGCTAAGGGGCCAGTGGGACGGAGGTAGAGCACGTACTCCCGGGGCAGGGGGTCATCCAGGAAGGGGTCGCCCACATGGGAGAATAACCTGAAAGGGAGAAAAGAGCCAGTCAGGCCTCACTTGAGAATAATGGAAGGGAAAGAAGAACTTGAAGAGAGAGACCCACCCTATGATGCTCCACACTCAGGTACCACAAGGAGAAAGGTTTTCCCTTTTGCGCTTTAAAAATCTACCCTTTGAAGCTCACACTATATAACCAACTCTCAGATACACTAACTTCTTTTCTGCCTGTCATATTGCAGCCTACAACTCCCTAAAAAATAAAAACAAGCAAACCAAAACAACAACAACAAACACCCCCCCCCCAAACCAAAACTAAAGCCACTATCCAGGAAGCATTCTTAAATAAACTCCAAATCCTTTCCTAATCCACCAGGACAGTTCCAACCCTTGCCTGTTCCTTCAGTTCAGTCTATGATTAAACCCTGTACCCCAAAAGACAAGGGAAGCTTCAGGAGGGTTGACTTGTAGGCTCTACCCTGGGTGATAATATCCCGAAACATAAGTAGGTTTTTACTAAATTGGTTTCCCACCATCCACGCACTTAAAGAGTATCTTTAAGTGCCTGAAGGGAGGGGAGATACTATGATAGGGACTCTATCTTGGAAATACTTTAAATTTCTTTAACTGGTGTTAAAGAGATGCACGCCCTGGGGCCAGGGCAGAGGAGGCAATTGGCTTGATAAATGGGCTTGTCACAAGATCTTTTAACTCATCTCTCTCCGCTCCCCTTCCTCCAAGAATCCATTACTGAAAGGCTGCACATCCCTGCTCATTCACATACACTTAGAGTTAATAATATGCTATTTTCTAAATTTATTTATTTTATACCAACCAGTCACATGCTGCCTGAACACTTCTTCCTCCTGTGGATGCCAAGGCTTTTTGTCTGGAAATAAAAATCAAATTTCTATTGTTAGCATTTTTAGCTTTAGCTTTTCTTATTGCCGTGGCAAGAATTGAATTCAAAGAAAGCAACATCAAAGCCTCCTCAGTGGTGAAGGGGGGACACCTGCAGCAGGATTTCCCCCCAAGGGTCACAGCAAGGCATATGGACAAAGAACTTGTAATTAATTTCCATGTGATTAGCACTGGATTTGCATTCAGCCTGACAGCCCATGCAGTCTATTTTCAGCAGGTTCCATATTGGGGTTTTCTTTCTACTTCCCTAAAAGTTGTCAAGGAGAAGGTTTTTCTCCTTCCTTTTTATCCAGTCACTCTTACTGACCCAGATCCCCCACAGAACATTGTGCTTTTTGTTGTTGTTTGTTTTTGTTTTTCGTTTTTTTT
>NW_024345861.1:5473684-5635059 GCF_902729225.1 Pteropus medius | reverse complement strand
TTCCAGTAAGACAACAGTCAGACGCTTTATGTTGAGAGAAGCATAGGGAGGAAGCTGACTCCCGAAACGTCTTCTTAAGTACCAGGAAGGCACTGGTACCTCCCTAGGACACAACAGTTCTATATGTAAGCCCAGAAGTACCAGCCAGACCACCCTGATTCAGAAGACATGATGTGGCTTTACCAATTGACAAATATCTAGGGATACTAAGAACCAGGCAAGATGCTCTAATAAAGGGTAGAAGGAGAATATTTCCTTAGGATGGACTCAGACAACTGAGGACTAGGTAGGAAGGATTGTGAAGGGTCAGAGACCCTAAGGCTTTACTTGTCGCTTGAATCCCCTTTACAACTTCCCATCAAGTCAGCCAGGTCATGCTCCATCACTCCCTGAGGCTCTACCTCCTTGAGTCTCTCTTTGGTTAGAGGTGAGAGAAAACTCACCTCCCTGAGTCATTTCCACTTCCAGGGTTAAGTAGGAAAGGGCAACTCTTCTGTAGAATCATTTTTGTAGAGGAGACATTTGATTTGAAGAATATATAAGAGTAGTAGAAAACACAAATTAGAAAAAAGACCCCCCCAAAGATCATAAAGTTAATGACTACTTTAGATTAAGTGCTATTATATATGTGGCACTGATCCATGTAAAGCTGTCTTTTATTGCAGTCTTCACAACACCCCTGTGAGTTAATTGCAAATAATTGCCATCTTCATTTTATAGATTAACAAACAGAGGTTCGGAGAGGTAATGTAACTTGGCCAAGTTCACACAGCTGGTAGGTGGGAGAGTTAGGATTTGAATCCAAGACAGCTGGAAGAAAACTTCAAATTCTTAATTATAACATTCTAACACCTAATGTTAATATTTCCCCACTCTCAGTAGGGTTGGCTGTGGAAGCTGATAGTTTAATTTCAGACATGGTTTCCTGGGAAATAACATCACTAGTAATTTTTCAAATTAAAAGGAGATAACATACAGACCTCCCTGTGATCCATGGACTGAAGTCGCTTAGGTTTACCCATGTTTCAGCCTGACCTCTAATTTGGGCAAGAGTGGGCTTGGATATAGTGATCTGAAATAAGTCAGCAGGGCTTCCCACATACTATTCTTTTATATGTGACCCTACTCTTAAGAAAGTAATCTAAGAACAGTTCATCAACAAGAACCTTTTAATTCTGTTTATTCATGTATATTATGCTTCACTTGTTTTCATAATGATAAAATAGTAACTTTGGAAACCCAACTTATTTATTTCGATGTTCAGAAACATTTCTGGAAAAAAAAAACATTTAGGGAACATAAGGCAGCTTCAACCTTCCAATTTGTGCCACACAACACTGGATGTTCATGGGGCAGGAGTTAGGGGTGGACTGGAAGGAAGAGGAAGGAGTTGCTGGGTACTGGGTGACTAAGGAAGAAGATGTTCTTTTCCATCTTCGGGTTTGTGGTTTGTCTGCTGGCTGCTAACCAGGGTAGGGGACCTTTTTTCCTTTTCTCCCTCCAGGCAACGTACTCACTGAAATCGCACCACTCTGCTTCTCTTTTATGGTGGCAATAACAATGTTAGACACCATGCAGCTGGAGCTCAGAGCTTCCGGCCCTCAGCCACACTGGCACATGGAAAGAACAAGAGGGAAGGAAAACAAACCAGCATGCACACCCTGGCTAGATGCCTGAGTGCGCCAGGGAAGGGCTGGCTTTGAATTTCTTGGATTAGGAAAGAGAAGGTGCCTTTTATTCCTATTTTATCTACTGAGAAAAAGCTGGCCATACAACACAGGGCACTCTGAACATGAGAGCAGTTTGGTTTAGTGAGAAATGAGTGACTGCGGGGGCGGCGGGGGGTGGGGACCATGTGTCATTTTAGGTTCTGGCAGTTGCCCATTTCCTTATACATACTCTCTGTCATCTAGGCTTTTGTGTGCAAATTCTGAGGACTTGCTCTAAGGGCCACCAAGTAAGTAAGTGGCAGTTAGGACTCCTAATGCTTGCAAACCCTTTCATTACTGATCTGGATGGTGTAGGGGAAACTGCCTTGCTGCTGTGGGGAGTCAGACCACTCTGAGCAACGACCCAGGACAAAGTGGACAGAAACCTGAAAGCCATGAAAATTCAGCACCAGGATGACCCACACTTCAGTCATAAGAGGTGGACCCCTAAGCAGCCCCGATTTAGTCTTTGATCTGGAACTCAGACAGGTAGTTACATCAAATGAGACAGGCAGAGTGAAACAGAGCGATCCATTGCTCATTTTTCCTGTGCCCCAAGTCAGTTCCTTATTGGAGATCTGGAACTAACAGACTTTCTTCCCCATGGACTCCATTTACTGTAATTACTGCCCAGTGTGTCTAAAATGAAGTCCATTTCCCTGCCACCTCCTGAAAATCCACAATGTTCCTCAAAAAACAGCAGGCAAAGAACTTTGAGTCAGCTTACCCATGAAATATCCAGGTGCTACATTCATCAGCCTTGGTGATGTAATTCTCAGGCAGTAGTCCAGAACAGCCGGTGGTTAAGGAGGTGCCATAGATCCAGCCCTCACTGGTGCTGGTCTGCTCCATGGGAGACATGAAGATGAAGTCCCCAGGGACCAGCTCCAGCTCATCGTCATTCTGTGGGGTGTAGGGGTAGATCACCTGTAATGTCTGAAAAAGGAAGAGAGGGATGAGAGAGGCCCACATGTGACATGTTTTTCCAAGTGCCTCCAGGGCAGATGTGTGTTCTGCTTTCACAGTGCCTACGTCCAGATGTTGACATTTACAGGCACCCCTTGGGGCTGCAGGCTCTGAGTAGATTTAGATTTAGATCAGAAAGCATTTCTTCTCTTTTCAGAGTATTGTGGGTATGTGCTTGGTGCTACTGGATGGTTACAGACTTTCCTTCAGGCATGTCTTTGCTTCCCTTCAGGATTCAGATATGGTTTTCAGAAATTCATCTGTCTAAAAGCCCATAGGCTCTCCAGTAAACTGCTATACAAATGGGGTTGGACTTAGTTTCTCCTGCTCCATCACTGGAGTAGGCACCATAATAGACACCTGAAATATAGCTCATGAAAAGCTAGTCTTCCACATGGGGGTAATGAATGGGCCAGCTGGAGAGACTATCCTGTAGGAAAGCTTTGAGAATGAAGTATTTCTCTTTTTGTAGATGCAAAAGTCAGCTCGAGTTTGACAGATACCAGGACACAAGCCTGGATTTTACTACATTATATTTTTTCTTTTGTTTAATGTTTAGCATCTACTTGTAAGAATTCTTGAGTCTATCTCAAGTATGCTTTTCCTCCCTTCCTACACAGGGACTAAACTCAAAGTTTGCTATGTGATTATAAGAACTGAACTAACTGACCTTCATTGCCTTTGAAGCCCTTTTACTCTTAGTAACAATAATAGCTGTATTATTTTTTTGTTGTTGTTATTGTTGCACCCGCTCTGTGCTGAGTATTATCTTAAGGCTTTTCCATATACTCTTTGTGGTATACACAACAGTCTAGCAAAATATTATCACCATTTTACACATAAGAAAACTAAGGACTGGAGAGTTATAGAAGTTATAAAAGTGTATCAACAACTGTTAAAGGCATGGAGCCAGGATTTGAAGCCATGTGTGCTAGAGTCCAGAATTTATGTTTTTTGTATAACTCCGTCCTTCCTCTAGATTTCTATTGCTTGGCATATAAAACTGGCTTGACCCAAAGTAATCTCTAACATACAAGAGATTACATGAAGTACCAACAGGCATTTCTAAGTCCCAATCAAGTGAGAATGTAAACAGCAGAGGGATGAGACCTAGGAGTTTTCCTATGTATCACCTGCTGAGTGTCCCTGCCTAAACCACTTTCCTTCTCTGGACATCTATTACCTTACTGGAACGACCAATCAAACTTGCCTCCTGGGTACAGAAGAAAGAAGGCAAGAAGAAGTTTATATATGCAGGGGAGTGCAGGTAAAAGCCAAATGACCTCAGAAGGAAAGCTTTATCAGAAGGAACAGTAATAAATGAGCTTTTACAAATAAGAGATAAAAGAGGCCAAGTTATTTTTAGAAAATAATTCATGCGGGCACTTGCTGCCTCTTTCCCTCAGTGCCAATGTAGGTCAGGCAGGAAAGCAATTACCCTTTAAGTTAACTGGAGGGCAGTGTTGATTGGAAGATATTTCTTGTAAAATTCCATTGAATTCACCTTCCTTCTCTTAGAAAGGTGACTTTTCAGAGTCCAGCTGCATACAACCCTTAACTTCTTTTTCTTTGCCCTTGGAAGGAGTCCAATCAGCCACACCTTTCCAGTTATATTTAGGACTCATCCTAAGCAATTCTAGGAAATATCAGAATTCTTAAGTAAGATCAACCCATTCTGCTAGTGTTTTCACAGAAACTTGCATCAAATGACTCAGAAAAAGGACATGACATTCCCATCAGCAGAGTCAGAGAAAGCTGCATGTCCCTGACACTCACAGGCCAGATCATTAGGCCTGGACCTGGGGTTCATAGGTTAGTTCTTCCCAACACTTCCAAATCAGTGATGAGGTTACCTGATAGACCCTGAGGTTTTAACTTTTTTCACATTGAAAAAATATCTAAAAGAGATGTTAAACTAGAAAAAATCAGTTCTTTTGCTGTTCAGAACCTGATAAACAAATACAAATATTATTAAATAAATGTAGTTAATTGGATAACAAATTTTTCATTAAACTATGGAAGGATTTTTTGGGTGGATTTCCTATCCTTACTGGTCAGAATCCTTGGATTCTGGGTTCAGCTGTGGTCCTGAATTGCTATTTAGCTTTGGACCAGCCACTTAATCACTTTGTCTCAGCTTCTCCTTTGGAAATGAAAAAGGACTATATTATTTTTCAGAGATAGCACATGCTTCTCCTGGAATGTACTATGGATTCCCTCAAAACAAGGACGCCAGAATCATGCCAACTTTCCACCTGCATTGGGATTCAAATTTTCCACTGATGTCTCCCATGTGACACACACAAATTCTCACCATGTTTGGTCTGTGCTTTAATTTCATGTGTGTCTATTCTTTCTCCCTCACTGGATTCAAAGCCCCCTGAAGATAGGATCATAATTTAAAATTCTCCTATGTTCCATGGTACTTTGCATGTCATAAATAGTCAGCAAGTAGCTGTTGATTGTATGTTCACAGATTTTTTTTGTATATATGTGTTCTTCTCTTCACCTAAGATCAGGATGATGTGTTTTATCTATTAACACTGTGAATTAATATAATATTTAAAATTTTTCCAACATACTTTTCTCCCATATCTATTCTCCCATTCAATATCTATATCATTCCAATAAGGTTGGCAGGGAAGACAGAACAATGAGAATATTACACAGATGAGCTACTTGGCACCCAGAGAGGAGGGATGCAAGCTCAAAGCTTCCTAGTGAGTCTGGCAGAACCTAGACAAAAGCCTGGGCCAAATGACTCCTTGTCTGGTGCTCGTTTCATTGCCTTCATTTGGTACCCATCACCCTGCGACACCGAGCAGCAAAAGCGCTCCTGGTTCTGATTGCACCCCTGCACTGCTGGTAGCGTCAGGAGCCACAGTGAGCCATTACCTCATGGTTAGCAAATCGGATATCCCGAGAGAATATGGTAGCCACCCAGTCACACCCTAGTTTGACATCAATACTCTGAGCTAGTTTCTCTAGGGTTGGTAGGTGGCTAGCTTGGAAGTGGTAAGCCAGGGTCACATGCAGCTGCTTCTTATGAGGTTCCACATGTACTTCTGGAAAAAGGAAGGAAACAGTCTGTTATTACAAAGTGGTAATCATAGCAATGGTGGAAATTTAAGGAAGAACATAGAATTCTGCTTCCCAAATAACAAAGGAGGGAGTCCTGCGGTCAGACAAAGCTGTTTCTCTCCTTCACAGCAGCAGAATAAAGGTGTGCAGGGAAGGTGTGGGAGCGGGGTAGGGGGTATGGTGGTGGATAATAAATCCTGAATCGACCTTCAATTTGAAAGGTAAGGAGCCACATATCTGTAAGAGCTATGGATTAGCTGAGAAGGAATCGTTTTGGTTTGCTCCTCCTCCCAACTCCATTATCACCAGCCCCACTATTCAGATGAAAAAACTGAGGCCTAAAGTGATGAACTAACTTATATAGAAACAAAGAGCTAATTTTATAATCGTGTGAGTCCCAGAGCTATACTAACTTTGTTTTTAAATAAAGTCTCTTAGCTTCCGGGTGGCGCTGATGAGGAAATGAAAGAAAATAAAATAATTTTAAACATGGTTTCTTGACAGCATTTGGGTCAAGTAATTCTTTGTTGTGGGGCTGTTTTGCACATTGTGGGGTCTTTAGCTGCATCTCTGGCCTCTTCCACTGGATGCCTGTAGCATCCCCAAGTTGTGACAACCAAAAATGACTCCAGCCACTGACAAATGTCCTTTGGGGGGCAAAATTAACTTAGCTAAGAATACAGACTGTTATTCTAAGACATCCTAGAAAATAAAACAAAACCACCCAACCTACCTTCTCAAGGGAATGGCTTTTACTTCTCTTTTGTATGTCTTTAAGTGGAGGAACATTTCATCTACTGTCTAAGTTAGGCCCTGAAGAAGATGCAACTAGGCGGAATTTTGGGACTTTGAGAAATTAAGGGTCTTGCTCAAATCACACAGAGATAGAAATAAAAGTTGGATCTTTTGGTTTTGAGTACAATTTCTGTCTTGTTCTTGTCTTGTCTTGTTCGTGTCTTGTTCACGCTGTGTCCCTAGTACTCAGCACGTGATAGGGTTTCTGTGTTTGTTAAATAAAAGAATACACATGAACGAATCTTCTTAAAGGACCTTGGATGAAGGATGACACTAAATCTACTTCTAAAGAAATCTGGTAATGCCAAAAACTCTAGAATTTCTAGGCACAAGTTCTAGGGCAAAGACATGAAGGCATGCTTTTAGGTTGCAAGGAACTGGGCCATTTACATATAGTGGGGCTACCCAGTTCTCTAAATCACCACCAGGGGGCTGCACGAGGGCTGAGAAGCCAGCCAGACATGTTCTTAAGAGAGTGGTAGCAGATTCCTGGAGAGGAACTGACTCTCCCCTTTCCTACAAGGAAAGCAAGAAAGGGCCTGATTACCTCTCACTCATTTTGCTCTTTAAGAATCAGCTGCAGTCCTGGCCAAGACCTGCTTTACTCACTTGTGAAGGGTTTGGCTTTTGTGGGACATTAGTTTTGGTTCTTGTGGGCGTTTTTGTGGTTTTGACAATAGCTGCTGTGGGATAAGAAAGGGCCATTTCCCTGAGTTTGAGGGATGGGAAGAGGAAATCGTTTGTCTCTCTATTATGCCCTTTTTCTAAAGTATTAAGCTCCTCTGAAATGACAGGTTCCACCAAGTCATAAAGCAGACACTAGTCCCTGGGGAAAAGGGAGTTCCTGGGGAAGAGGTGTAAGGAGGCCCCAGTCCTGAAGTAGAGGAGATGTCTTAAAAGCCTAGAGTTCCCCTGAGAGTAGAGATCTTACTGTGACCCTGTTCAGTGATGCTGGGCCCTCATTACATGCTCCCTAGAGTTCCAAGCCTTATTTGGGGCTTTTCTGGTAAAAAACTGAGAGCAAAATGTCCCAAGTTGGGCATAAAAACAGCAGCAAGGAACAAAGGCAGGTGAGGTATAGGCCAAAAGTCAGGAGACCAAGGGGCAAAATGTGTGGCTCCATTCAAGTCTTTCCCTCTCTGGCCTCTGACTCTCCCTGCAGTGTGGGGTTGGCAAGCTCAGGTCTCCTCCAGCTTTGCACCCCATCACTCAGATTGAGTTGTGCAGCTCACACCATCTGCTCTGGGCAGGCTGGCCTCCATACTGTCCTCTGCACTCTCTACTCTGGTCAGGGTGGCCTCCATACTGTCCTCTGCACCCCTGTTCCTTTCTGCCTGTGCTCATGCGGCCCACCCTCCTGCAGGGCCCTTCCTCCACTGGGATCAACATTATCCTAGTGTGAGTGTCCTTTCTTCTGTGAAGGTGGAACCACTTCATCTCATGATGGCCTCTCTCTTCTCAGAGCTCTCTTAGCACACGGTGCTTGAATCAGGTTTCCCCACCGTGCCTCTAGCCAGGAGGAACCACTTCTTACTTTTTGTCGCATTCCTCATGGATAAACACATAGCAGGTATCCAATATATACCTGCTGATTGTGATTGTGTTCTTCAGGAATCCAACAGAGACTCCCCTCACCTCATTGTTAGTCTTTCTTCCTGCAGATAAAGTTCATGTTGAGCTACGTGAGCTTGCCTGCACCTCTAGTCAGACAGGAGAAACTTTACCCACTTCTCCCTCTTTTCCTCTTTCCATGCCTCTACCACTGTCTCTAAATCAACACACATCCTGAGCATCCCTTTAAGCTAATTCCTTTGATGGGAAATTTCAGTTGCTTGAACTAAGAGATGCCATAAAAAGAGCAGGAGACATCTTGAAGGGATGACATTTTTGGATGACTTCTGAGGCTTAGGGGCCTGTCTAAATGGTTTTAGTAAGTTGGAGGGAGTTTGGCTCAGTGGATTTTATTATTATTTGATACTTAGTGGTTCTGCTTCACTCTCTGTGCTATGCTACCCTCTGAGCAAAGCTCTAGGTCCTCAAGGAGTGAACTGCGAGACCTAGATAGATGCTTACTTGAGAGGGAGTTTGGGAGGAAGAAAGATTCTTTAATTCGGAAGTGAGAGGAGATGGTGGTGCTACTATTGGATACATTTATAGTTGAATGAGGAACAATCATTTGTATACTTTCGACTTGGAACAGCCATTGTGTTAGGGAGTAGTCACTGGATATTCTCTCTGGAAAGTTAGCAGGACAGTAGTTCAATATTTCTGAGAGGGAGGAAAGAGCTGTGGGGTGCTGCAGGAGGGAAATGGCTGTATTTTCATGTTCTGCCAATTTCTGTAGGACCCTCCACCTCCTGACTCCATCCCACTCTTTCCACAATAATTTCCTATCCCCTTTCTTCCCAACTTTTTGGTTAACAGGACCCAGGGCTGGCCTGGAAGCTGTGTTGGCTCACCAGTTTTAGATGCAGCCTCTGCAGCAAAGTCGGCAGCAAACTTCTTGAGGACCTCTGCGCTGTCTTCCTTTACGAAGAGGCCGATAAAGTTGGAGGAGGTATAGAGCTCCAGGGGCAGGGGAGCTGAGAATTTACATTTCCAGCGACTGACAGTGGTCTGCAGGGCTTCCCCTAGAGCATCCACCTTGCTGTCCTCACACTGGAAGGGGAAAGCAAGAGGCTACATTCAGAGACAAGGGGAGATAGATGTCTGCTACTACTTAACATTTGGCATCCTCTGCCCAGAGCTGGAGACTGATGATGCAATTACTAAGCCATCACTTCTGTCTGTGAGGAAGAAGAAGAGCTGCAGACTCCCAATTATCTGGAAACAGATTATCCAACTAGTAAATTAAACTGGGGCATGGTTGACATCTTCCCTCCCTCTCAGCTCTGATGTGCCACTTCTATCCTAGCCAGAATGCAGGAAGTCTGGTCCAGCAGAAAGAAAGAATGGAGGAATGTACCAGGAGAGTAGGATGAATTCTTGTGTATTTTCTACTGTTTTACATCACCTGTGCCTTTTCTATTCCTCTTAGATGATCAAAAGTTGACTCTACTTCCACCCCCATGTGGCTGGGAAGAATGAAGCTCAGAAAACTGTGACATCATCCTCCTACCCTCTTTAGAGAACTGGAAGAAAGAATGAGTGTCTCTAAACTCTGAAAGCTTTTGAGAAAGATCCTAGGATGACTAAGAGGAAATAATAATCATTTTAATTTTCAAAGTGAATGGTACAAGAGAAGGTGTTAGGAACATCTTTTTACAGAGAGAGAGAGAGAGAGAGAGAAATATATATCTCTAGGGGAAAAAACCTAAAATATTAAAATAAAATATTGTCTTAAAGTGCTAGCATTCTGTCTTGTCTTGAATATATGTGGATAAATCAATTCTTATCCATCTATACAGAGAGCTAAAGTAGAGTAATATATTACATATAGTGAGGGGGATTTAATTTAGTTATTAAATGAACTTTGTGATAGCTGGGATTCTGGACTAGGAATTATGGCAGGTGAAAGGTATCTGTCATCTCTAGAAAGATCCAGAGAGACAAAAATCTGTGGACGGCATCCATGTGGCTGAAGTCACTTTCTCTGTCTATAGATTACATTTCTTATTCCCAGCTCTCTAATACCTACTCCTTCCTGTTGTAAGAGTAGAAAGGCAGATAATATACAAAGGTGAAGCGAAGTTAGTGAAACTATTCCTGCTGTGCCTTCCAGACCAGTGTATCACTCAGTGGGTCAGGCTTGTCGCTAGGGTTCTGAGGAGCACACAGTCATCATGATGCCACACCAAACATGGCATGTGTCTGGGCCTTGGCAGATATTAAAAAGAGGTTCTGGGTGAGTAGCCATGAGCCTCACTGACTCCTTGAAGGCCTGTCCAACTCTAGGAGCCCATGACTATTTCTGCCTAATTCCTGACAGGCTTTTAGACTTTGGCTCCTGCTCACAGGGCGCTGGTTGGAGACACAGGGCACCAGGCTCCCCAGGTCAGGGGATGGGGGATTGTAGCTCACCATAAAGAATTGACAGAGGGTGATGTGGGGGAAGATGTTGTGTGCCTTATTCTTCCCGCAGATCTGCTTCGACTGTTGCCAAAAGTCAGAGAGCTTCTGTGCTAAGGGGCCAGTGGGACGGAGGTAGAGCACGTACTCCCGGGGCAGGGGGTCATCCAGGAAGGGGTCGCCCACATGGGAGAATAACCTGAAAGGGAGAAAAGAGCCAGTCAGGCCTCACTTGAGAATAATGGAAGGGAAAGAAGAACTTGAAGAGAGAGACCCACCCTATGATGCTCCACACTCAGGTACCACAAGGAGAAAGGTTTTCCCTTTTGCGCTTTAAAAATCTACCCTTTGAAGCTCACACTATATAACCAACTCTCAGATACACTAACTTCTTTTCTGCCTGTCATATTGCAGCCTACAACTCCCTAAAAAATAAAAACAAGCAAACCAAAACAACAACAACAAACACCCCCCCAAACCAAAACTAAAGCCACTATCCAGGAAGCATTCTTAAATAAACTCCAAATCCTTTCCTAATCCACCAGGACAGTTCCAACCCTTGCCTGTTCCTTCAGTTCAGTCTATGATTAAACCCTGTACCCCAAAAGACAAGGGAAGCTTCAGGAGGGTTGACTTGTAGGCTCTACCCTGGGTGATAATATCCCGAAACATAAGTAGGTTTTTACTAAATTGGTTTCCCACCATCCACGCACTTAAAGAGTATCTTTAAGTGCCTGAAGGGAGGGGAGATACTATGATAGGGACTCTATCTTGGAAATACTTTAAATTTCTTTAACTGGTGTTAAAGAGATGCACGCCCTGGGGCCAGGGCAGAGGAGGCAATTGGCTTGATAAATGGGCTTGTCACAAGATCTTTTAACTCATCTCTCTCCGCTCCCCTTCCTCCAAGAATCCATTACTGAAAGGCTGCACATCCCTGCTCATTCACATACACTTAGAGTTAATAATATGCTATTTTCTAAATTTATTTATTTTATACCAACCAGTCACATGCTGCCTGAACACTTCTTCCTCCTGTGGATGCCAAGGCTTTTTGTCTGGAAATAAAAATCAAATTTCTATTGTTAGCATTTTTAGCTTTAGCTTTTCTTATTGCCGTGGCAAGAATTGAATTCAAAGAAAGCAACATCAAAGCCTCCTCAGTGGTGAAGGGGGGACACCTGCAGCAGGATTTCCCCCCAAGGGTCACAGCAAGGCATATGGACAAAGAACTTGTAATTAATTTCCATGTGATTAGCACTGGATTTGCATTCAGCCTGACAGCCCATGCAGTCTATTTTCAGCAGGTTCCATATTGGGGTTTTCTTTCTACTTCCCTAAAAGTTGTCAAGGAGAAGGTTTTTCTCCTTCCTTTTTATCCAGTCACTCTTACTGACCCAGATCCCCCACAGAACATTGTGCTTTTTGTTGTTGTTTGTTTTTGTTTTTCGTTTTTTTTTTTTTTTGCAGCCCCTTGGCAAAGCATGTTAGAAAGTGAGGCTAAATGCCCACAAGGACATTTGGTTTGGTTCAATTCAGTGTCTCCTCCCAGCCACCTCCAATCACTGCCAACAGCCTCAGGCTGAATCCGTGATCTCCAACTATTTTACAGACCTCTTTGGGGACAAGTGGCCAGAGCAATGCTACTGTCACTCCCACTGCTGAAGAAAGAACTCAAAGCCCTATTAACAGCACTGCGGTATCTCAGGATGGTTATGGCAGTGAGGTCCTTGTGTGCAAGTGCATAGTAGGGCACTTCTGAAGTTTCAGACTGGTCTCCAAGAGCCAGAGAGTTCTAGGTTTGTACCTAGCTTTGCTATTCATCCATGCATTCATGTACCTATGCTTATGTTCATTCAAGAAATACTTGTCGAATTGCTATTATTTTGTCAGCACTGTGATAGGCTCTAGGAATACAATGAAAAGCAAGACTTATACGATACCTGCTCTCATGGAGATTTCAGCTGAGCAGGCATGAAAACATTAATTGTACAGATAATTATTTAATTATATCTGTGGTCAGTGCAACGAAGGGAAATCACAGGGAACAATAAACCTAGGACAGGGATATCTAACCAAAGCTGAGTGGTCAGGGAAAGCTTCACTAATGAAGTGACACTTTAAGTGAGACCTAAAGAATTAGACTCTTCTGGGTAGGGATGGGTGGTTGTGGTGGTGAAAGACATCTACTGCATGTACTCTATAGTGAGGTACATATATAAGAAGCCCTGAACAGTGCCTGACATGGGGGAGGCGACAAATACACCATCATTCTGGTCCCTTTGCATTACATTGATTCCCGGCCCTTGGGAGAGAGATGACAGGGAAGGGGATTCCAGTTAAATCAACACTCTTTCAAAGCTTCCTTTTCCTGATTGGCTGCTGAACCCAACTCCTCTTTCCTTTTATTGGTCCCTTTGTAGAGCAATTAGAAAAACTGATGCTATGAAAATTGTGGAAGGTTAAATCAGAAAGGACCTCAGAGATCATCTGTGACCCAACTTCTTCACTTTATACAAGGGAAAAGCAGAGGAAGAAAGTAAAGTAATGTGCTCAAAGCAGCTGGCTAAGGTGATGGCTGAGTGAAGGTCAGACTTTAGTCTAACTTCAAGGCCAGCCTCTGTAGCTCTGTTCCACAGCCCAAAGATAAGTAAAATATCTTCCTTTCCCTCATAAAAATCTGAGCACAAATGCCAAATGATCAAAATAAAGAAATTTGTACAGCTAAGTAGAACAGCATTAGAAATGACCAGCCTGATTATAGTTAAGATGGAATTATGGAGAAGTAAGACAGGTCCTCTGAATGCCTTGGAACAGAAGCTGCTGCAGAAAAGGCTGGAAAACAGATTTACCCCACATTCCCACACCTGGATAAGGTGCTTAATTGCTGTCAAATTGCCAGCCCTGTTTCCTTTACTGCTTACTAGGCAATCAGAGACCACACATCTTGCTTTTTTCCAGACCCAGAAACCATGTACCCACAAAAGAATGCAAATCATAGTCTTTTAGAAGTTAGAATTTCTGAGGAACTAAATTCATCAAAAAAGACCCATTGTTTCAGAAACAATTGGGAAAAGGAAAACTCATTTGTGGTACAATGTGCTATTTATATAAAGGATCTAATTTCTTTTTTTTTATGCCCTTCCTCCAATGAAATACATCCTACCGAAACTTATTTTTCTTTAAGCACTAGTAGTAAATATCCTCTGGAAGTGAGAGCTAATTAAGTCATGGTCTCTGTATCTCAAAAGAAAGTTTTGGAGAGGGTTCAAAAATAAAATTGAGAAAGATAATGAAAGATTTGGGTGGTAAAGCTATGATAAAAGTTTAAGAGAAACCAAATTCTTCTTTCTGAAGAAGACAAATCTGAGAGGTCTTCTATTTTATGGAAGGTCATTGTATCCGATGTTCCTTCTCTCATAAAGTTTAGACAAAATAAAATGAGCTTTAGCTATAACACAGAGGGCTCAAGTTAGTTACTAGAAAGAACTTCCTGGCAGTAATGTGCTATAAAGCTGTTTTTGTTTTTCAAGTTTCTAGAAAGTAGTCAACGATCTAAAATAGAGTTGTGTGAGTCTCTAGGCAAGAGGTCGCAGGAGGACTAAAATCCTGGCTTCCCTAATGAGCCATGGGCCCAGCTCTGCTGCTCCTTCACTTGCCGTCAGGCCAACGATGATTTGGGCTGCGTTTGCTCCCAGAACTCTGTCCACAGAACAAACTAAACACAGGCAGCAACAGAACACATTTCCCACTCTCCACCCTGTTGAAGAAAGACTGTTGCCGTAGAGCTCCCGCCTCCTGTCCATCCCATGGGTCCAATGCCAAGGGCAGTGGGGTATGCAGGGTGGACCCTGAATACCAGGCTGAGCCTGAACATCTGCTACTTCAGAGTGAATCAGAAGTTGGCAAAGACAGCTGGAAACCTTGAGCAGGTAAAGGGGGTGTAGCCCTTTAAACCCAAAGGTGAGTAGTAGAGCCACTGAGTTATAGCAACTAATTATTTAGATGGGACCTCTGTAGTTAGAGTCAGTGAGACATATGAACTGCTGATGTGAGAACATCTCTCATGTGAAAACATAAATTTGACTTCTGATCCTGGTCCTGCCTAAGCTTCCCAATTATTTCTAGGGTTTATTCTTAGCAGGATATGAAAAAAAAATGCAAATTCTCATGCACTGCTAATGATAGGGAAGAACAGCACAAATCAGATAAAAGTAATGGCTCATCAAAAAATCAGGCAAGCAGCTGTGAGGGAATGAGCCAAACTGGGAGGAACAAGCAGCACCCACTGATGGCATTTCTTCCTCCAGCTTGGATGGCTGGGGCTCCTCCACTGTGTGCACCCAGTTCAAGGTTAGTCTGGCCCCAGGGCTATGATTGCCCAACCACCAGGGGCACAGAGGTACCCTCATGACTTTAAAGGAGGTTTGGAAAGGAAAATTCCCTTTCCACTTTATGTGAAAAAAGAAGCATTTCTTCTTCCCTTTCCTCCTTCCTTCCTTCCTTCGCTTATTATTGCTTTTTAGCTTCTGCCTTCAACCCTTCTTTCCTCTCTCTCACCTCTTTTCTTCTTTCTTTCTCCCTTTCCACCTTACTCCTTCCCTCCTTTTCTCCTTTCCATTTCTCTTTTTCCCCTTCTCCTCACAAGGAACTCATCTAGGAAACCAAATGAAAATAAAAAATGGATTGACTATAGCTTTCTGATCTAAAATTTGACTTGTTGGTAACTTTTCAGAGAAAATAGCCTCAGATTCCCTGTCTGGACTCAGGCCTGACTAAGTAGATTCAAGTAGGTCCCATGTCCAGATCCAGAAGAATTCTCGCTCCCTCTCAGAGCCACAGGTTTTGAGCTTGACTAGAATTAGGATGATTTTTTTTGCAGCCGCCATGGTTCTTTGGGATCTACTACTGGGGTCTGACTCTCTCAGTAGTTCAGTTCTTCTCAGCTGAACACCAGATGTATGTCAGGCACTGTGTTATCACTGGGTATACAAAAGAAGAGGAAAGAATGATCCTTGCTCTTATAAAGGTTATAGTCTTAGAGAAAGAAACAGACACACAAGCAGCTTCTTACAATGCATTATGGCAGTAGCCATGATAGAGATGTGCAGTGTGCTAAGGCAGCTCAGAATATGGGTACTAACTCAATAAGAAGGAGTTTCTGGGGCTGAGGTTCTCAAATTGTACATAAAGCCACTCTAGGTCAGGAGGCCACAGTAAACTCAAAGAGGTGCCATGGGATAATTTAAAAGTTTGAGGCAAACATAGCAACATTCATCATCTATTTTACACCCCATAAGCCGGAGGTCCCCAAACCCTGGGCTGTGGATCAGTACCGTCCATGGCTTGTTAGTAACAGGGCCACACAGCAGGAGGTGAGGGGTGGATGATTGAGCAAATCTTCATCTTTATTTGAGACTGCTCCCTAGCACTAACATCACCGCCTCAGCTCCCCCTCAGGTCAGGCACTAGATTCTCATAGGAGCACCAGTCCCTGGTGCCAGAAAGTTTGGGGACCGCTGCCATAAGATACTAGTTCAAGGTAATTATAGTTTCAATATTAGATTGTGCTATATTCCCCCTGTTGTCATATCATTGTGAAGCTGGGTTTTTGGAAACGGCTGTAATGAAAAGCAAGTGCCCAGTGAAAACCAGTGTGGAATAGGAAATATGAGTGGCAGTGTCCAACCTGATTCAATAGTTGTACAGTGCCCAAAAGACACACACATCTCATTAGTAAGTAGTTGTGGTTATTTAAGAATTAAATAAAATATTATTTTTCTTTCCATTTTGTGCATTTTTTTTCACATGGCTCTTAAGTTGTCTGGAGATAAATACTTATTAAGTTGTTTGGATCTAACTAGTAAATGAACTTAACTATTAGGTATTTATGTTGGCCTATAGGCTCTATGTAAAAATTACTGAGATATTAAGGATGCTGTGAACTGAGAAAGCTTAGGATTCTGTCCTAGAAGAAATGGTGCTTGATCTGGATCTTAAAAGTAGAGTAAGAGCTGGTTAGAGAAGGAAAGGAAGAGAGAAGGGCATTTGAAGTGAAGAGCGTGGCAAGAGCTCATATATAAAGGCAAGAGAGAGCATTGTGTGTGCATGAAAGTAGGATTGGTGATGCTGGAGCAAGAATGGTAAATTTGGAAGAAAGTAAAGATGAAGCTGAAAAGGTAGGCAGGGGACAGCTCACAAAGGTCTTTATGCCATTTTAGAAAGCTTGGATCTCCCTCATGCAGAGGGAAACAATGAAGGATGGTAAGTCAGAAAAGTGCGGTCAGATTTGCATGTGAAGGATAGACTTAAAGGAGACCATTACTATGCCAAAGAATATTTAGAAATACTGTTAATATCAGAAGGGGGACGGTGAGAGGTTGAAATATAATGAGGATGGAATGTTGGGAAGGATGTTTGGATTATTGATTGGATGAATCTTGGAAACTGATGAGAATTGTAGCTTAAATGTCTTTGTGGATGGTAGGGGCATCCCTGAGTGAGAATGCAGGAGTAGAGACAAGTTTGGGTTGGGATGGTAGTGGGTGATGAGCTCAGGGGGGTCTGGGATAACGGCTAAATCAAGTATCATTAATAGATACCTGGTCTGGTTGTGGGGTACTATGTTCCTAAAGTTTTCTATTAGCTTGACTTTGATTTTTTGTCTCTGCTTGTAAGACAGGCATTTCTTTTGAGTTATCCAGTGAGCTCTATTTCCTGTCTAAGAAATCCCTTCAGCTCGCAATTCAGTCAATATTGAGGTCAGTAAATATTCAAGCAATCTCTGGCTCAGGCAAATAGGTTAACCCAGACTGCCAGGCTCTCGAGGATAACACATCTCTCATGTGCCTTCAGAAGACAGTTCATTCCCTATTTTATTGCACTTGACAAAACTCAAGTATCTAAAACTATGTAAAAAAAATAATAGGTAAAATATATATAACAGAAATGGAAATATATTCCTTCAAAGTAGTAAGACCTTAATGCAAGTAAGTTGAAAACTAATTTGTTGAGCTTTCCAATTACTGACATTGTTCTGTCCTTGACTTTAGGTGGCTGGTAGATACTTAATTGTGGCCCCAGGATCCTATCTGCCCTGTGCATTGGTTGTCTGTGACCAAGGTCTTATTTGTGTAGGAAAAGAGAAGACAAGGGGTCTTCATCCTTCAAGTGGATGAAGCTTTCTATGCAACTAAAATTAAGTGGTATATTTCCTTCATGTAGCTAAGACAATTTCAAATTTTAGAAACATTTAATGCTAACTGTAGAACTTTTAAAAATGTTCTCAACCTCAACGATACCAGTTGTTAAGTTTTCCACATCTAATACTGTGAATTCAATTAAAAGATGACCTAATTAATCAGCTATCTCATTCTTTTCCTGAGATCTGCTCTCAACTGGAGAATGGGCAGACTTAGGTAGAACCCGACTTCTATTTTTCCTGGTTGGCAAGTCCAGTCATATAGAGAAGCTACTGGTGCTACTAAGCAAAATTTTGGGATTCTTTTAGGGTTTATTTGAAAAACAGATGCTATCTTGTAATGCGGTTTTAGGTAGAAATATCAGAGGCTTTTATTGTGCTCTATGAAGAATCACCTGCTCAGTTCTGACTTTCTTCATAGGATGATATGAGGCAGCTTAACAGCCTACCTGAGGCTGACAGCTATCCTAAGAATAGAGGGCAAGCAGGTGACTCTGCATCTGTTTCTCCAACAGGAGAAATAGAAGAAGTCAGTAATGATTGAAGACCTTCCATACACCAGTATGGAAGGCTTAAAAACTCATGACAAACAGTGAATCTAGTATTGGTAGAAGCCTCTCTAGACCTGGGTGGCTCTACCCTGACAAGTCAGCTGTCTAATTGTCTCTGTGGTTGTCCCAATCCAGGGGCTCAAGCATTCTGAAGCTGTAGCTAAAGTATGAACTAGTGAAGTGAGTATATTGAGTAGTTGAAACACTGAGCCTAGAGCCCTGGGAAGCATCTCAGCTGATGACCTCCAAGCTCCTTTTCTTGGAGCCCAGGGAGAAGTCATCCCTAAACCTCTCACTAGGCATGATCATGGAGAACTGCTCCAGATTCTTGGGGTGCCTTTCAGGTTGGAATGGGGCTTCTTTGCAGGAGAGAGTACCCCTCATGTGCAAAGCCCCCCACCAGGAGCAATAGGGTCTGAGGATGGAGTGGATGGACACAAAATACAGAGCAGATATGAGTCCAGGTGCTCCGGGGATGGGAGATGCTTATGGAGCTGGCCAGGGATGGGAGATGCTTATGGAGCTAGCAATTCAGTCTCCTGAATTCACATACTATACTTTCTTTCATCCATCATTGCCTATTAATAAAGACTTTAGTTTCTGATATGGTTATCCTCTCATCTACCAGGGGACAATAAGATTGGTACACTTTCAGTCCCACCTTTAATTGATGGTCAGAAACCAAAGATAGGGGAGCATTTGAGGAACAGCCAAGAACCACACAAGCCAAGAAGGGGTGGAGGTGGTATTTTAGCCAAGCCTCCCTGGCTCAAGCAAAATGAAGGACTGGCCATACACTGTTGCCCCGGTGCGTCCTTGCAGGAGCTAGAACATGGGCACTTGTTTTCAAGTGCCCTTTCCCTGCCTTTCCCTAAAGGAAGTCATTTCCCAATTTGGTGCTTTAGTTTTTTCATCTTCAGAGAAGAAGTGATGAAAGCACACACAATGAGGTGAAGAAGAAAGATGTGACTTTATAAAGTATCTTGAGGTCCTCAGAAGCAAGCATAAGTGATAAACAGTGATTCCGTGGCTGCTGAGGATTTTGAGACCACTGTGTTTATTCTTCCTTATGACCAGACATGATTGCACTTCCTTCAGGATTGTACATTTGAAGGAAACTTTCTTGTTCTTACAAATCTTAAGAAGAGGGTACTCAACAATGTCTCTTGAATACCTAATGGCCCTTGCACTCAGAAAGTTCTTCCATGTGTCCAAACTCCTTCCACCTGTGCCCAAACTCATGTTACCTTTTCCATATCTGGTAGATCCTTCCTACCTAACAAAATAATTTATTCTGTCACTTTCACACAAGGAATTCCAGATACATTTTACTACCAAAGCCAATAAGATAGGCCTGCAAAGAGCCTGGGCAGTTCAGCTTAACAACTCCATTTCTGAAGTCTCTGTCCCCTTGGGCCTCCTCCCTGGGAAGCTAAAGGAAGGCAGTGGAGAGCAGCCTGTCAATAAACATAAACCATAATGGCCCTACCCATTTCCTATAGAGGAAATGAACCTAATGGAGAAAGATATATTGATCATAAAGACCAATTTCAGAACCAGTCTCCCGGCGGTGAACCTTTTCAGTTAGGGGGGGCTAATGGCCTATGCTTTCAACTGCTTTGGACTGTACATCTATTAACAATCAATGGACTAGCAAGCCTATTGGGGGCTGGCGATGCTACCATCAAGGCCGGCCAACGGCAAGGAATATGCTGGGTTTTTATTTTTATTTTTTTAATAAAGCTAATCAGAGAAGGGAAAATTTTTTTTCTGAGCTCTTTGGGGGTTTAAGAAGGATTTCCAGAAGAACTTTAACCTGCGGTGATGCCCCCCTTTCTCTCCTATCAATGAGATTTTCCAACCCATAAAGAGTCTATTAAGCAGCTTTCCTCAGGGGGTGGTTAGCAGGAAAATGCTGCTTAGGTTCCCCGATGTTTTTATGTGGCTGCGCCCAGTAGCCCATATGGGGAGACCTTGTTTTGTTCTTGCTAAAAGGGTTCTAGAGCTCTGGCCTCTGCTGTAGGGAGGCACAGTTTGTAATTGGGAAGCCAGCCATTAGACCGTGGCGGGACTGGGGGAGGGGCGCGGGGGGGTGACATGATAAACACATTTCTTTTTGTCTCTGTTGTAAGTCTCTCTGGGATCTATGCAATATCTTTCTTCCTCTCAGGATCAATGAATTTTTGCAAAGAAGCACATGTGGAGCATTGGCCATGTAAAAAGAGCACGTTCTTGGGAGCTAAATTCTTACTAGTTGTGGGACTGTGGACAAGTTAATTATCCTAAGATTCATTTTCCAAGTCTCTTAAATGGGAATAACAATACTTACACCTTGCAGGACAGAATGATGGTTAATATCAATATTAGATAATGTATTTGGAGAGTTCAGCACAGTGTCTGACATATACTAGGTATTTAAAAATAATACCTGCACATACACCTATGCATATTATCTAAATATCTTTGCAGTTCTCCTAGAATAAATGTCAGCAAGTTCCATGTTAATAGGAATATTTTAGAAAAACTGGTCACAGAAGACCCCGATCTCTTCTTTGCTAAAATGATCTGCAGCCATCTGGGAGGATCTTGAGAAGTGTATGGAGAGACAAAAGCTTTCCAGATAAGGCAGTAACAGAAGAAAAGGTGCAGAGGAAGTCTGTTGGATAGCTTTCACTGGAGGACACAAGCCACATTGTTGGGATGCAGGCAGGGGAGTTTAGCTTCCATCAGGAAGCCTCACTGAGAGGTGCTGAGTAGGGGAAGAACAGTTTCCACTCACTGAAGTTGTCCAAGGAGAGGAGAGACAGCCCTGAGCTGATGTGTATAGTCGTTAGGCACTAGGGAAGGCGGCCCAGGTCTCTTTTTTCCTCTAAGATCCCAAGTTACTTGTGATCCATGTGCAGCCTTTATTCCTCACTCTGCAATCTACCTCCCAAGGAAATAGGATAAAAAGTTTCAAAGGGTCAGTCCATTGTATGTAAACTATTATTATCCCTGAGAAACAGGACCAGAAGCTGTCTCTGTTTGCCCAAGGACACACGAACTGGAGACACAGTGACCACAAAATCAGATTAAATAAGATCATGAATGTTATTGTAACACTTGGTACTGTCCCTTGCCTATAATTGATATTCAATAAATATGGCCATGATTTATATTTTTATGACTATCTCCTCTCCAGGACTTTACCATTTCTGCATGCTTTCATACACTTTTCCTCCTCCAGGAGAAACCTGAGTTCGAATGTGGGTTAGTGCTCTACCTAGCTGCTCAGTTTGGTTTCATGTTTAAGGCATCAGTCTCTGGTCAGTCCAGAAGATTCTGTTTCTAGGTCATGGGTTCTATAGAAAACCATGGAAATCAGGTCCTCAGAGGGGCAGTATCTGTTGTTTAGAGTCTGTTTCTGCAGAGAAAAGTCAAGATGGTTTGGAGGCAAAGGTGTCCATTGAATTAAGAGGCTGTGTCCCTGTGGGGCACTATGGAGGGTGGGGAGTTAAAACAGAGACACAGCGAGCCCTCTGATGCCTTTTAAGCTGGCAGCCCAATGCACAAGTGCTCCGAGGTGTGTGGAAGGCAGAAAAGTTTGTGCAGGAAGAAAGAGAAAGCTGAAAAAGTAGCGACTGCACTCAGGGAGGCAGGACATGACAAGAGAAAAAGACAGAGCTCAATGACAGTAATGGTGTATAACACCCACACCACCGTAGTGCTGAAGCCTTTCTTAAGACTTTTATATAATCACTTATGGATCTTCCGAACAGCCCCGTGAAGTATGCAGAACATCGTTGTTATTTTCATTTCACAGATGAGGAAAAGGAGGCTTCAGAGAGGTTCAGAGACCTGTTTGGCTTACATAGTAATGTAGGCCAAGGTGTGACTAGAAAGAACTCGTCCAGAAATCTGAGGAACCACTGGTCTCAGGGAGTGAAGGAAGTGGTAGGGGTATATGGAGTAAGTCTCCGCTGCAACAATTGGCAGGTGGGATTTAAAACATAGAGAGGAAACAGCCCCACCTCAAATCCACCAAAAAAAAAAAAAAAAAAAAAGGATCTGAAAGCACAGGTGAAAATGAAGAGGTATTTCAGGTTACAAAAACTAATTTTTTCCCTCCTCCCATTTCTACCTCCTCCCTCTTTAAGCTACTAAAATCAGCTGAAAATACTTAAACATGAATGATTTTTAGTCCTTCTGAAATGGTTTCAACCCAAATCTACAGGAGAGGCTCTGACTCATAGCCTTGGTGGGTCAGACAAAAGTACATAGAGCAAAGAGAGCCACTGTCACCATTCTGTACCTTATCACATAGTGATTTATTAGCTAACATGTGTTGAGTGTTTACAAGGAGACAGGCACTGGACTAAATGTTTTAAATGTTTTGAGTCAGGTGCCATTATTTTCCTGACTGAATCGGTGAGGAAAGTGAAGCTGAGAGAGATTGCACAAGTTGGCCCAGGTTCCACAGCCGGGAAGAGGAAGATGTAGCATTCAAGTATGTGTGCAGTCACTAGCCACATGTCCTTCTGAGCAGAAGGATGTCAGTGCCAGCTATTGCCTCTGTTTCTTGATCATGGTTAGGCTAAGAGCAGTGACAATTTTCTACAGGAACTTGCTCCAAAACATGACTGCTCTGCTTTTTCAACCCAATATTCGAAAGTTCATTGTTCTTTCCTTCAACAAACATATATTGTGTCAAGCTCTTTTGCCAAATATTGTGTTAAGAGCTGTGAATATAAAGTTAGAAAATATGGTCCCTGCCCTTAAGGGAAATCATTATGACTACCTCAACAAACAGATGTTGGAAAGACAAGGAAGCTAATATTAATGGAGTACCTATTATGTGCTGTGCTATTTACAGGTACTGCCCTATTTAATCTTTAAACCAATTTGGTGGGGTGAGAACTACTGCCTCCCACTTATACATGCTGAAAATGGTGTAGAAAGCTTAAGAACATCGTTTAAGGCATACAGTGAGTTCTTGGCAGCGTTGGGATGAATCTGGTTCCAATTTTTCAAACCCATGTTCCTGTTAGTGCTCCTTCCCCCAGCTCTCCCCACTCAACATCTCTCCCTCCATTGAATGATTGAGGTCAGTTTCAAAAGGAGTATGTGGGTAAATGAAAATTAGTCCAGGATTTGAAGAATTAAGCTGAGGATTTTCTACCAGGAGGATGGGTTATCATGGATTCTTGGGTGGACCTTTGAGGGAGAATGTAAAGCAGAGGTGTGGGCACCTAGACTTATATGTGTACCAAATTCCACCATAGCAAATAGTCTTGTGGGTCAAATCTCACTCTGCTGGTCATTTACTTCAAGAGATGTCTGTGGAGATAAAAAAAAAACAAGCTAGCAAGAGAATTGGACTTCTTGGAGTTCATTGTACGAATCAGTGACCAGTATAGTTATGTGTATGATATGAAGGGGTAGAAAGAGGAGTAAGTGGTATGAGGATTCAGAAAAAAAGGTTGGATAGTTTAGATACTTGCTGCTATCTAGGGTTCAATATAAAGCAACTCCAGACTATTTTTAAAAATATTCGTCTCCAAAAACGTATAAATCCCTTACCAAGGCATACTCCATGGCCTCATTCCTGTCTGCTCCTCAGCTTCACCATCAAGCATTCTGTTCCTTGGCTCTTGTCTGACACTCAAAATCTTCTGCTGTTCATTTCTTTTTTCTTTGCAAGTTCAATGCCATCCTCAATTACCTGTTTACTTTCCACCTCTAACACTCAAGATGGGTTTCGTCTCCTTCAGGAAGCTGTGCCTGACTGGTCTGGGCACCTGTAACACACCCTATACCTGGTTTCACCATAGCACCCTCAATATCATATTAAATTATCTGTCTTTTACAACAGACTGTGAGCTACTTAAAGCAGATACCATCTATTATTTTTTTTGAGCCCTAATTGCTGGCATAGTATTTAACATATAATAGGTGTTAAATAAAAATTTTTGAAAAGTTAATTTTATGAATATGTTAAAGGTATAGATAGCCAGTGTGGTAGACAGGTCCTAAGTGACACCCTAGTAATCCCACCTCCTTTGTGTATCCACACCTCTCCTGGAGTGTAGGTGAGACCCAAGACTTGCTTCTGTCCAAGAGAATATGGCAGAGATAATGAATATTACTCCCGTGATTAGGTAGTTTCATACAGCAGAGTCGATGGATGTCACTCCTGTGAAATCCATTATGATACACATATAAAGCTCTAAGTGATTCACTCTCCTGCTGGCCTTGAAGAAGCAGCATGTTGTGAACTGCCTGTGGAGAAAGCCACATGGTAGGCAGCTGTGGGTGGCCCGTAGGACCTGTGAGTGGATCTAGCCAACCTCCAGCAAAAAGCTTGGGCCCTCAGTCCTACAACCAAAAGGAAATGAATTCTGCCAGCAATCAAAATGAGCTTGGAGGTAGATCCTAGTTGAGCCGCCAAATGAAATAGCAACTTGGCCAACAGGCGGCTTGCAAGCACTCTAAGAGACCCAGCTAAGTCTGGATTCCTGGACTACAAAAACTGATATAATCAATGCATGTGTTTTAAGTCACTAAGTTTCTAATGATAAGTAATAGAAAAGGAGTAAAATAGGCATTTAGGCAGGAGATAAGAAGCACCAATTTCAGAACCAACTGTAACTAGCTGATCTGATTCCTTCAACACGAATACTTCCTCACATTCTTGTCACCAGTTTAATTTGATTTAGGCCATTCATGGCTAAGAGGCTGAGCTTGGTACTTAAGGAAGCGGGCACAGTGGACAGGCCTGCACATAGACTCTGAGTTGGACACTGTGAAGTTGAAAACTGTGGCTGCCCCTCTAAAGCCATGAGACCCCAGGTAAGTGACTTAATCTTTTTAAGCTCAGTTTCTGCTGAGGTAAACTACGGCTGATTACACTGTTCTGTTATGTCATGTGAAATGGCATAAAGAAGTGGCTAGCTCAGAGTCCCACACAGGTCTGTCTTCCCCACCCCCACTACTGACTGACTTCCTCAATTTTCCTTGATGCTAAGGCCAACTCTACTTTGGGATTATCCTAGATGAAATGCTTTGGTAAAACAGTTCTTAGATGATTCCTTGGAGGTTTACACTGCAACTGAAATCTCAGGAAATTCTGCCCTGCCTGTTCCAATGCTACCGAGGGGCTGAGAGGTCAGGCTCAGTTTCCTGAAATGACTTACTGCTTCCCCTTTTATGGAGCACTTTCTATATTATAAATGTGACTTTACCAAACATGCTGGGAAGCAAGGGAGGTCCCAAACTCTTCAGGCCACCATCTATTTGCTGGCCCAACTCCAGTGCCCAGACCATCACCGTCTTGCCATGTCATTTCTTTCTCCATGCCTCAGCTCCCAGAGCTCAGGAAGTCAGGCTTTGGCAATCAGTAAACACACTGCCACCCTTGCCAGCCTTGGGGACCCTGAGGATGCCTCATTCAAAGGTGTGGCTGCTTTTTTTTTTTTAAAATAAGGTCTTGTCTTCCCAGTGGGCTTCAGAGAACTCAGAACCCTTATACCTCAGGAGCCTTCCTCCCTCAGCTTTAAGAGGGAAAGAAACAGGAACCAGAAGGTAATTGTTAATTTTTCATTATAGATAGAGAATGTACAGCCTATTTGTCTAGTATCCCACAACCTGGGATATCTGGGTTTATCAGATGTCTACTGATGTCCATTACCTTGTCAGGCATCTCTGAATGTGATAGTGTGCATGTGTGTGCCCATGTGTGTGCATGCACACATGTGCATCTGCAATTTCAGGATCTGCTAATGGTAATATGTATAAAGATATGACATTTAGAATGCTCACAGAATTTTAGAACTTTGAGATCAAAATCACTTACTTCAATCCTCTCATAATATAGACAAGGAAGTAAGATCCACAAGCCCTATCACAGGCTCCCACACTGGGGCACTACAGCCTGAGAACAGCAAGAACCACCCATGAAGTGAAGGGAGGGGAATCTGCAAAGAGCCAAACACGCTCCCTGAAATAAATGTGGTGCAGTGGAGATGAGGCAGGGAAAGGACGAAAGTGCACAAAGAGGGCCTGACCAGCTCTAGGTAACTCTGCATGGGTTTCATGGCACACAGTTCATTCTTATTGCCACATTCAAATGTCATCCCTGACTACAACTGAAGTCCTCTTAGGCCAGCACACGGTAATGCTTATTCTAAATGTCAAACTTGATTCCCTCCATCCTAATTAACTGAACTTCTTCTTAATCCGCTCATGCGTTGCCAAGGAACACCTGTGTCCTATGTCCAGTGCCTTCTGTGGTAACGGGGTGGGGCACCGCAATGTTTGGATGCAAATGCTTCTGTACTAAGCTCCAATCCCCAGGAAACAATCAAATTAACCAGTGAGAAAGAAAACCAAAGCAGATTACAATTAATTACCCATGTTTAGACCACATTTGTCTTTAGCCATGAGATTTACAAAAGTTTTCTGGTCTTTCTTTATTCTAAATATAACTTTAGTCTTAGAATTGTAGGACCTTGAGCCTAAGTGGACAAAGACTAAGTTGACTGTCCCCAGCTCAGAGGAGGATCCTAAATGAGTCACTTCCCTCTGCCTGCTTCCCCCTCAGCTGATAAGGCCTCCCTCTGGGGGTGGGAGGGAGCAGTCACAGCTGAGGGCTGAGACCACTTTGGCATTACTCAGGAGCAGGGGGCATATCCTGCTCTGTAGAATGATTTTCATTGATGTTGAAAGCTTTTCTGAAGCTGGCTTGGCAAAGGCCCTCGGAGCCTGACCATCACTCTGAGTAGCACATTGTCTGACTCTAGATGCCTCCCCCAACCCAAAACCTGATCCTCACTTTCCTTACAAAAAGTATAAAATGTTCCACAGAAGGCTATAAGTCAAAATGTTTCTATTATTTCGGTTATCTGAGTATTTGTTATGGACATGGTGGGAAATCGAGAAGCAAAGAGAAGAAAGAGGCTGCGTGTTTCTTGTCCTTATGTATAAAACTGAATTCACAGTGATGTGTAGTTTGAGGCAACAGTGGATATTAACTTCGTTAAATGTGCCTCATTGAAACTCATGCAAAGATATTCACCATTGGACTGTGAAGGGGGAGAAATCATGTGGTCTAACTTCTCCATTTTATAGAGAGGGAACTGAGGCTTAGAGAAGAAAAATGACTTCATTAAGGTCGTGGTGAGTTGGTGGAGAGCTTAACTTAGAACGCAGGACTTACGAATCTTTGGCATGTACCTCCTCCACCATTCCAACCTAGGTCTTCTTTCCACCCTTGTGGCTGTTGTGTAGCCCTAGGAGAAAGACTGAGCTGGTGGTGCAGCTAGGGTTCTAGTCCTGGCTCTGTCACTGTTTGACCCTGGGCAAGTCCTCTAACTTCTTGGGATCATAGAAAACCAAAAGGGTCCTATGTGGATCTCAGAGACCCCTTTCAGTTCTAATACCTGTGTGTGCTGTGGATTCTCTTCTTCTTCTACATACCGTGGGAGGAAGTTGGGTGGTTTCTTTCACCTTAGATGGCAATGAGGGATAAAAAAGGTACCAGGTGTGGTACTAGGTTTGGGCTTAATGTGAAGTGTGTCCTGTAAGGGAGGGAGGGGATCATGGGGAATCCTCAGTGGGCACTGACACCACAGACCAAAGCAGGAGTCATATGTACAATACCCAATGCAGTGAAAAGCAGTTGTGGCAAACTGCAGTCCTCTCTCCAGGTAGCAGCCTCAAGCCTCCTGCTTCATTCCAGCTTAAAAAAACCATATACTCTCTTTTTCCAGAACGTTCATGCCGTCTGACTCCTTTAGCTGTTCTCTTAGATGCAACACAGGTCAGGTTCCTTCAATTACTGTTCCGTGTTCAGTAGCTAAGACCCAAAAAGAATGTTTCTTCAGGAAAATGAGGTGCCATTTTTAGCTTATGAGGAAGACAATATCCTTGAGGAGAAGAGAGAAGGCTAGAAGGCTCAACTCTACTTCTGGAGTGGCAGCGATATGCTAGAAAGGCAATGTCTATCATTCTGAGGAAAAGACTCATTTCCTCCTGTAGTTTGCCTTTCTTAGCCATTGACTGCAACATTTGGAATTCCCCTCACTATTATCTACGAAACTGTTCCATGAGAACTGTGCTGGCCAATATGCTAGCCAATAGCCACATGCTGAATAAAACCAAAAATTCAATTCCTTGTCACACTAGCCACATTTCAGGTGCTAGTGGCTACTGTGGTGGTTGCACAGATATAAACATTATCATCATCACAGAACATTCCCTTGGACTGTGCTACCCTAGAATGTAAGCTCCCTAATTTCCAGATCTTAAGTACCTAGTGAAGTGCCTGGCACACAATTGGCACTTAATTTATTGAATGCACTTATTGAATTCATGGATAGGCAGGTTAGATAGGATAGAGAATACAGTAGTGTCAGTACAGTTATGCCAGTAATTCAAAATTACACAGCAGACTTCTTCCAAGAGACTCTGACTTCTATGTTCATTCTCTAAAAAGCTTTTGAGCACCCAATTATACTTCTATAGGCTGGGTGCTGAGAGGGATATGAAAAACAAGAGAAGAGATAGTTAAATGTATTGGAAGGAGAAGAGGACTGGGAAAGAGAAGACTCAGGTTCTAGTCCAGATCCCCATCAGAAGGGCAAGTGGTGGTGAGTCAATTAGCCCCTCTAAGTCTCTGTCTCTTCAGCTGTAAAATGGGAGTAATAATACCATATCCCCAAGGAGCTGTTTGTGTGAACCAAATGGTAATACAACAAAAAGTCCTTTGGAAACTATATAATGTTGGATGTGTGTATGTTACTGACCTTGTTCTCAAGTTGCTTTTGAGATCCACTGCCATAATTATTAAAAATATGTTGCCTTCTCCAACTGCTCTCTTTGGCTTGGGATCATTACTTCAATCTATCATGTGCACCTCCAAGTAAAAATTTCTGCTAAAATACCACGATTATGCCCATGTGCTTGAAAACTAAAATGGCTCCTTACTGCCTATGAGAACAAGACCTATTTCTGTCTTCTAATATTTGATAGACTACGTCATGCTCCATTTGCTTAGGAAGCTCCTATTTCATGATTATCAGATAGGACTTTCCTGAGGTGAGAAGCATTGTTCCTGTTACAAATGTGCCTCTGCCCACCATGTCTTTCCTTCTTCCAACTTCTTTGAATTGCCCCTGCTTCCTTGAGATGACTCTGTCTATAACTGCAGCCCCCAGTAACCCTGGCATTCTTAGTGCTTATCTTGTCTTATACAATTTTATACATTCTTGCCACATGAGCTTGTTCTCTGATGGTTTCACATGTCTTATCTCCTCTGCAACACTGGACAACACTCAAAGAAGGTTAACTGTTCTTAGGTAGTACTTGGCTTCTTAGGGGCACCTAGGAATAGGGGCAGGTGAATGGCTCTGAGGGCTTGGGTTTAAATGAGGCCAGATATATAGGGGATGAGGTAAGCCAAGAAGAAAATTTGGTTTGAAAAGACAGTCCAAACTGCTTTGTCCAGGTGGACAATGCTTTTTCTTCAATAGATTTCATGTTTTAGTATAAACATTTCAAATACCTTGTGTTTTTCAAGTAATAATAGTTAATTTATTTCTCCATTTTGTTATACTTTAGGTTGACATAATTTCGGCCCACAAGAACATAGAATTTTAATTTGTTGAGGTTTTACCTTAGAGATCTGACTCCTTTTGGCTGTAGCAATTGGTTTCACCCTGGACCAAACCCCCATGGCTCCCACTATTCATCTAGAGGCTCCTTGCACTGGTTTAGGAGGAGGTATGACAATGGTGGCTGTGATGTGGAGCCCAGTGACTTAAAATGGCATTCGAGGGAGAAGCGGAGCACTGATATTTGCAAAGAATATGCCGGAAGATGAGCCCAGGCTCCTGATCCACTGCAGAGGGCCGGGGTATATGGCCCCAGCCTTCATCCCCTTCATAGTAAACACCATTTTCCCAGGGGAGAGCAGAGTTGTAGCCAGGCAGCGATCGCCTGTGTGAGGCCTAAGCCAGCACAGCAGTTCTGGCTGAGTATAAACAGTGGAGGTCTTTGTAGCTTTGGGCTTTAAGTCAAAAGCATAAAACCATGTTATGTGGCTATAACTGTGCCTGTGAGTAGAGAAAACACCTTATCCCTCCCAACCAGTTCTGAGCAGTATGCCCGAAAGGGGGTAGGGCTGTCATTGAACTCTATCTCAGCAAAGGGCACCCAGCACAGGCAAGCCTGTTTCCTCAGCAGCCCAGGCATTCTTTGACTTAGGGAAGGGAGTTGCACCAAGAAACACTCTAAATATTGGGTCAGAGAATCTGGCTTTGTGCCTTGGCTCTGCTATTTACTAACTGTGACTTAGGAAAAACCCCTAGGGCATTGCTGTCTCATCTATAAAAATGGAATGATAATGATGACTTCACAAAGCTATTGTTAGAGTTAAGAGACAGTGTGCATTGTGGTCGAATTTAGGGCTTCAGGAGACAGACCTGGATTTGAATCCTGTTCTACTACTCACTAGATATATGACTCTTGAGTAATCTGCTGAATAAAGCTAATCCCTACCTTTTTCATGACACTAGAGAATGGTCATAAATACCTAGAGTATTTTTTGGAGGTTTTCATTGACATAGTGCCTTGTACACAGTGGGTACTCAATAAACTTGCCCTGCTAAGATTACAGATGTAAGATGTAAAGCACAATGCAATTGCAAACAATTGTCATTATTTTCTAATCTTTAGGCAATATATGCAGAGCTTTGCATATATGCAGAGCTTTGCATAAGGTAAATGCATGATAAGTATCTGCTACATATAATTATGGCATCTGTAGCAGCAATTTCACTCTGGGATTCAGCTCAGAGATTAGTATTATTTGCAATAACTACATTCCACAGTGCCAGCCCTACAAATTAGACAACCTAAGACATGCACTACATGATTCACCTGTATCTCAGGGAAGGGTTTCTGGTGACAGCGAAAGCCTCGAGGGATCAGACCTGAGTATAACTGATGTGTCAGCAGAAGGCTCTTCCTCTTACAGTGAGAATAAATATATAGCCATGTGTAGTTTCAGGCATGCACTGTGCTGGGACCACTCTGGGAGCAGTAGTACGTACAGCTGTCCCAGGCTGTCTCAGTAGCGAAAACTTTCTCTCCTTCCTTTTTTTCTTTCCATGTGCTCTTTTCCTCACTGACAACCAAGAGGCTTGTTAGGTGGCAAATGAGCACTAAGCACTGGTATGGGCAAGTGACCCAGGGAATATGACAGTGCAGGGCTGCTGCTACTCACTTCTAGTGGACTGCTAACCTTCAAGAAGAGAGTCTAGAATTGCCCACACGTTTGGTATGATGCATTTCATGAGTTTCCATCCACTGTATGCGATCACTCTACCTTTTCTTAATTGTCACAATATATTTCTTCAAGCAGAAGAAAGGTATTCTTTCACTTGTCCTGCAGGATCTGGGGACTAACTGCGTAGATACCCTCTTCTCAATTAATGTTCATGGCTAACATTAAGTGCTCATCTTGTGTCACTCCTGTAGTAAGCTTTTTATTTGCATCGTGTCATTTAATCCTCACAATTAGGTCCTTTTTATGCCATCTAATCCTCATAATAATCAGCTCATGATTATCATTCTCATTAGACAAATGAGGAGACTAAGACTTAGAGATACTGTGTAGCTTGTCCAAGGCACTGTGAATATCTTAAATAAAAGTAGAGTCAGTATTTGAACCCAGGCTGTCTGCTTGAGTCCCTCTCCACTCTTGTGCTATAAAGCCTAAACTTTGGCAGACTCCCTTTGTTAGAGAGCTCTAATATTTTCATAGTGTCTCCAAAAAATCTCTTCTAATCCCTTAATCACCCCAGTGCTCTCCTCTGGACCTTCCCTAGCTGTAGTTTTTATCTCTTAATGTGCAAGAGCCCCAACTATCCGTACATGACTCTGGGTGCTGACCCTATTGTTTATAAAGAACTTAAAAATGTTATCTCATTTTATTCTCACAGCAGTCCCAGTGGGTCTCAGGCAGGTCCAAGGTTGCAGAGCCATGGCTTAGCCCAGGACCCATGACTTTGGTCCTCTTATCTCCCCTCCCATCTACTGTTGCTTCTAGGTATTGATCTCAGAGTTATTTCCATAGGCCACTCTGCATGTACAGTGAGAGAATACATTTCCCAGATATTACTGGCTGATGTCACCAGGCCATTACCACTCCCTAGGTCATTCTGTATCTATCCATTCATTCTATTCACCACATATAAACTCTTGCTTAGATGATTTTAGAGGTTCTCTTGGCTGCTGTTTTCACTCTCCCTTTTATTCCCCAATTCCCAGTCCATCCTCCACTGAGGCCAGAATCATCTTCTTAAAATACCACCCTGGATTATGCCACTATCTTATTTAAGATTCTTCAGAGACCTCCAAATCCTTGGCCACAACCAGTGCTGGCTCCTGTTGGCCTGCCTGCCTCTCCTGCCCTTACTCCCTCCCCTAACCATGTTAGCCCTCAACCATGCAGCCTCTGCTTCTGCCACAGTAGCCCTGCATTGCCTGAAATACCCTGAAGTTCTCTCTGTTGAATCGTTGTGCACTTTGCTTTGTTTCATGGGATTATCCACACCTCCTCTTTTCTGTCTGGTGAGCTTAAAGGATGACTTTAAGCCAAGACTTCATCTCAGTGGAATCCTTCCAGAACTTCCTTTCTGAATCACATATCTTCCCTCATGGCCCCTTCCACACTTTATTTATGCATATCCCCCACTGGAGTGTAAGCTTTTTGGAAGTAAGATTCTATATCTGTTTAACTTCGTGCTTTCAGAATATAACACAAAGATAATCTCTGAAATGATTGTTAAATAGAGGAAGAATGAATGAATCCTCCCTGCTGTCTCTATCCCAGCACAGTAGGTGTCTTATGAGGTCTCACAGAATTTTATAATATTCTCCTAGTAGCACTTGTTACTCTTATCTTATTTCCTTTTATGTCTATTTCTCTACTACATTGGAAATATTCTTCTTCATTAGACTCTGAGATCATTCAAGAGTAAGAGGTACAGTTCTCAGCATAAAGTCCAGCACATAGCAGGTGCTTCATTGACTAAATGGAATGACTCCCAGTTCCTTGCTCTTTCCTGCCAATGCCAATTATACCTCAGACAATTTTGCTTAAAAGCAGTGGCTTGAATTTGCTCACACTGAGGCTACCTTCCACTTGTCTGCCAACTTGTATCTTAGGAGATCCTTCCACAGTCTACCCCACTGGCATGGCGCTTCACTACCGAAAAGAGCTCTGTGTCATCCACAGACATGTGAGTTTCACTCTGAACTTCCTCTCCCAGATCACTTATTAAAATGTGAAAGAAGCCCAGACTCAGCATCAGCCACTGCTAAAACTCAGTTCCTTGCATGGTCCTTGGGCTTTGGTCTGCACTTTTTATCCTAGGCTGACATCTGTTTAGTGTCTTTCATTATATGCAGGTCATTCATCTGACCTCCCATCTGCCCACCCACTCATCTTTCCATCCATCTCATTCATCTTGAACATCTGAGAAGGACGAACCCTTGTGCCAGGCTCTGGGAAATTCAATGATTGACAAAACATAGTTCCAGGCATCAAGTAGCTCAGAAGAAACAAGAGAAAAACCTGGAGCCAATAATTACAATGCCCTGTGATATGCATGCTTCCCTGGTCATTTAAAGTGTGCAGGTGGATCACTGAGAGAGAGAGAGAGATTAACTCCGCCCACAGAGTGGGCAGGGTTTGAGCTGGGCCTTGATGGATGAGTGGAATTTTGCCATCCAGACAAGAAGGGAGAAGAAACAGCAGATGCGATGTGGGAAAGGAAGGGAGATACTAGAAGTTCCAAAGTGGTCAGCAATGAGGCAGAGGAAGGCAAAGCAGGAGAGAGAAACCTTACCCATTTATCTTTTCTCACTAGATGAAAATCTTTGTTTCCAAAAACCTGTGGGTCAATAACATTATCTTAATGTGTGGAGAAAGGCATATTGATTATGGACTTCCCTCTGCTGATAGCCAGAAAAAGCCAGAGCCTCATCTAAAAAGCCAAGGAAAGAGCTTTAAAAGGAATCTATCCTTTCACACAACACTAACAGCACTTGTTGTATTTAGATATGTATTCATGGGATGTCAATTGTTTTCCCTGAATAACTGTTAGCTACCTGAGACCAGAGACTTTGTTATGATTCGTGTTGAATCCCAGAAGCTTTGGACAATTCTTGGTATCTAGTGAGCAACCCATAAACACTTGTTTAATGAACTGAACTCCTGCTACCTGCCAGGATCTGTACTAGGTACTGGGGATAAAGAAATGGATGAGACACATTGCCCGCCTTTCAAGCTATTACATGATTTAGTTCCTTAGAAAGCCATTTTTGGATTGGTAAGAAATTATTTGTTTTAAAGCTTGAAAAAAAAATCTTTCTATAGGTTGAGAGATGAGCTTTTTAGAGTTGACAGGAAAGGCCTTGACAACTGCCCTCTACATGCTTGCAGACACTAATTTTACAGTGCTCCTCCCTCTTGCCACTCAGGCAGACAGGTGTGCTGGGAGGGCAATAGCTTCTGGCAGCCTCTTCTCCACAGGTGTAAGGGTAAGCCCTTTGCCTCAGCTGCCTTTCCCAGGCTGTGTGGTACGCTCACGCTTACACAGTCACACACACATGGCACATACTCACAATGTCACACAGACTCACACATGCTCTTACACTCATACTTGCTCAAACATGCTCACGCACATGCTCACACTTACACACATGACCACAAACACAACACATGCTCACATATGATCAGATTCTCACACAACATGCCCATGCACACACACATGATCACACTCAACACGTGCTCAAACATTTGCCCACACTCACACATACATTCACACACACACATACACTCACACAACAATATTACCTATAAGGACAAGATGGACAAAAAGTACACACACTCTGTCCTCAGTCTTGATTCTTTCTCTCTCTCTCTCTTACAATACACACACACACACACACACACAATAATACGAAGTATGCACACACACACACACACACACACACAGCCTGAGCAGTTAAAGTGATAGCATTAACATTTTCCATTTATTGGTGGTTTCAAAACAGGAAGCCTGAATGGGGAGGGGAGGTGATGAAGCAGAGCTGTGTGAAGAGGCCCAGGTGCATGGGCTGAGTTCAAAAGGGATATCTCACTGCCATCTGTCTTCTCCACAGGCAGGAGCTGGGCTGTGAGGCCCCTGCTTGGCCCAGCCCCTAAAGCAGCATCAGTCCTGGCTGAGGCCGCTTCTCCACAGCCTGGCTCCCAGTTGTTCAGCTGACCAGATGACAGTAAAGACACAGTCACCCGGATCACATTGCTTCTCTCCCTCGGCCCAGAGTTTGCTGTGACAAAGAAGGGAACATCCTACACCTTCCTGTATGCCAATATGGAGCCCCCTCTCTTTTGGAAACCACCTCTTTCAGGAGCCTCCAGACTAATACTTATGTGCCACTTTGACCCCTTGGGTCCTCTGCTACTTACTTAGCCATGCTTCCTTACAATGGAAATATTCTGTTTTGTGCCTTGTCCTCAACACTACTCTACAATGAAATAGACCAGGGACCTGTTCTCTAATATCAAATCCTTGCAGATCCTTGTATTTTACAAAGTTTTTTATAACTAGCATCTCCTTCAGTCTTCAAGACAGCTCCTTGAGGTTGTTAATACTCTACCCATTTAACAGATGAGGAAGCCGAGGGCAAAGAGATTAAGATTAAGTCACTTGTTCCAGGGTTGCAGAAGCAGACCTCCTGATTTCAACTCTCCATTCTCAAGAATGTCACAACTCTTATCTTCCACTCTGGCTCTGAACGTGGGGTGTGTTTAAGATGGACATTTAAATCAGGAGAGCCAGAGCAAAAACTGATGGTGAGAAGGGAGCTGAAAAGAGAGAAGATTCAAAAGAGAAGGAATATAACTCGGCCGCAGGCTGACGAGTATCCAGGCCCACCACGTGCCATAGAGGCGCCCACTGTACTCAGCTCTCTCATACGCATGCATGCACACACAAACCAAAATATACATGCAGAAATAAACTCTAGCTGCCCTGGCACCAGGAGGTGCAATAGGTCCATTTAAATATTTTAATTGCCCAAGGCAGTTGGGGCTGAATTTCACAACTTACTAAGAAAGACTGAGGGGAAACCATAGTGAGATGCCATTTCTAGGGGTAAATGACTTTTCTGGAACTTTGCTGTCTCTCTCTGTCTTTCTGAGAGAAGTGATTAAAACCACTTTTTCCCCTTAGCAGTGACCTTGCAAAGGAAACTGGCCTCATTCCTCTGAAGCTGAAAGGGAGGGCACATACACAGCCCTTTGTGCAGTATTGCTGCCAAAGGGTCTCTAGAGGAGGGGTGTCAGCACACTGCTCTCCCAAACCAGCCTGGGAGAATAAATCTAGTGATAGCATGCATGTGGCTGGAAGGAGATAAGAGGGGACAGAAAATGAGACCAGATTGGATTTTTCCGCCAGGCTAGCATTTCTGTCAGATCATGACCTCTTTTTCATGTTCCCCTTCTTTTTAGGTTTCACATAGTTAACGCCGGGGCCTAGAAAACGGGACATCAGAGATCACAGGGAAAAAGATGGGTAAAACTCAAGGGGAGCCCTGGAATCCCCCTTCCTGAAGATCTTCAGGACCAAAATGGGAGACTTCTGCACTTGGAAGAATTTCTTGCTCTTCTTGGTTTGCTTTGCTTCTCCTATTGGGAATACTGTATAAATCTCTCTGTCTTTCTCCAAGTCCCACACTTTTCTTAAAAGCCTCCTCTGACCTTCTAGGCTTTGGTGGTCCCTGAGGTTAGAAATTATGACCAATGGAGTCTCACTGGCCAGCAAGTGAGAAAATAGATGCCTGAAATGACCTTGGACCCCACCCAACTGGAGTGTCTGTACTGTTTTTTTTGAGGGGTGGGGCAGGGGTTCTCAGGGTTGGACTCCACCATCAGACTGGAGAGGTTAGAATTCAGCTGTGTGGGTGGCGAATGCAGCCTAGGTTCCAGAAGGAGTTGTCCTAGTGCAGCTGAACTGTTTGGGTTGGGTGAATTGCTCAAGGCTGGTTTCATTGGTCAGCAGAAGGTTCCAGGAAGCAGAACCCGTGGGAGGGAAACTGGGCTGCTTACTCCAGAAGATGCCTGAAGCAGCTTGGCCACCCAAATTCAACAAGTTCATGTTCCTGGGGTCTGGAAATTGTGAGGGCCTTGTGAGAGGGAGGGGAGCAACTGGGCTCCTTGTTATGGATTTGTGGTTCTCCCAGCAGAGCACCACTGGGCCTCAGAATTCAAATAGGTCATGAGACCAGTAAAGATTTTTAAATTTGGAGTACTCAAGTACTTCTGCAGGTCCTGTGAAGTGAGAAGTTGAGTTATTATATGAACTGACTTACCTTAAAGTGAGTGGCTTGAAATGAAGCAAATATAATCTCTAGTCACACTCATCAGCTAAATCTGACATGAATCTAATGTTTCTTTATTAGTAAACAACCAAACAAGTGTTCTATTTTTGTGGTTGATTTATGTTTTTGTTTGTTTGGGTTTATTTTTGCTTTTTGAAATACTTTATGAATATATTTACACAAAGATAAAATTGATAGTTTTTAAAATTCACTGTTAGAAAAAAAGGCAGAATATGAAAATATTCTGTGAACTGAAAGTAAATTGGAGATATTTTTTTCTGTGCAAATTCCTATAGAAATCTGAATCACATAACAACTATAGTCCTTAAAATAGCTGGAAGTTAAACCCAATCTGCATTCTTTGATTTTTTAATAGAAAATAAATTTCATAATTTTTAAGGTGAAAAGAACAAATAACAGAAGTACTTTTACATTATTGGGGTTTCCTTTGGGGACTGAAAATCAATTTAAGTATCAGTGTGCATTTTTTAAGTAAGCAGGAATCAAAAATTTTAAGAACAAAAAATTTAAGAACCAATTGGTTCTTAAGTTAGATTTCTTATCCCAGTCCTCTTGTCTCATTTACACAATTATTATCTCCCACTAAAGTGAGATTTCTGCTACAAAAATATGTCCAAATAATGGGTTCTACTTCATTTTAAAAGTAATACAACTGAATTATACAAAAAACAAACCTGCAAAGATATATCCACTAAACCCATATTAGTTTTCAGTACCTTAGAGCTGGTCTCAATCTACCCTCCTGCCTTCAGCCTACCCTTGTCCTTTGCACCACAGCCAGCACCCAGCTCAGAGACTATGGTGGTTCACAGAGTCCAAGACACTGGAGTGGAACAGCTTATGTTCAAAGCATAGCTGTGTCACTGTGTGACTGTGGGCAAGTTACTCACCCTCTCTAAGAATCGGTTATCTCAATGTAAAATGGGAATAATAATAGGATCTAACTCATATGGTTGTTCTGTGAATCAAGTGAAATAAAACATAAAGTGCTTAGCACCCTGCATGGCACATCTAAGCTCCCAGTGAACCTCTGCTGGCTTCCTGATCCTGGGACAATGAACAATTCACCTTTTTCAGGACCAGTTGTCCTCTTTCAAAGTACCTGCTGTTTCATCAGGAAACATGTCTGAAAAGCCCATCCCCTTTTCTTCGCTTGGGAAAAATCAAGCTCACACTTTAAGACTCAGTTCAAATACCAGTTTGGCTAAAACTTTTTCTTGCAGTTCCTTAGCCCCCAGCCATTTGACAGACAGTTGGTAGTTCCTACTTAACCTAGCCACAGTCTAATCAAATTATGTCTTTAGGTCTTGCTTTTCCACAAAATATGGGAGCATTCAAAGTATAGAACTGAATATTATTTCTCTTTGCACTATAGATGCCAGGTACCAAGCAGATACTCTATAAATATTTATTGAATGAATAAAACAAAATGGAATCAAATGGCATCTGTGTGGATGCCAGGATGCATAGAGCATATGGCTTTACAGAAATATAATCCAGATTATATCTTATCCAGAAACCAGTTATTTCTGGGTGGAAATGAATTTAACCACATCAGACGTCATGGAACACAGGATCAAAGGAGAAATTAGAGAAAAAAATAGAGTTTTGTCATCAGTCCAGGAAGAATGTGTTATCCATCTTGTAGGTAAGTGCCTAAAAAGCTTAATGGGAAAATAATATTCTCAAGCTACTGCACAGCTCCAAATGCAAAATCTCTTTCATCAAGACATTTTGTTGCAAAGCAAACATATTATGTCAATTTGCCAAATCAGGGAGTGAGCAGAGATGACAATTTAGCCCTACTCTTGAAAGAAACCTTTTGGAAGACAGATTGTTGTTTTCTTTTAGGTAGGAATCAAAGTTACGTCTCTTGATAATCAGGTGACAGCAACACATTCAAGCACACTACCAAGAGTGGCTGGGAAAGGAGAGGTAGAAGATAAGGAATGGGAAGAATATTGATTAAAGTGTTCACTGTATGCCAAGCACTTCTCAAAAGGACCTCAGAGATAAACATTATCATCTTCATCACTCTCCTAAAAGTCTCCAATGGTTCTTCATGTCAAAAATGGGCTTTTTGAGATGGATTTAACAGATATTTTCAGAGCATTTCACCCCAAAGCAGCAAAATATACATTCTTCTCAAGTGCACATAGAACATTTTCCAGGATAGACCACATGTTAGGACACAACACAAGTCTCAATAAATTTAAGAAGACTGAAATCATATCAACCATCTACTCCGATCACAATGGTATGAAACTAGAAATCAACTATAAGAAAAAAACTGGAAAATACACAAACGCATGGAGGCTAAATGTCATGCTACTAAACAATGAATGGGTTAACAATGAGATCAAGGAAGAAATAAAAAAAATACCTAGAGACAAATAAAAATAAAAACACGACTCAAAATCTATGGGACACAATGAAAGCAGTCCTTAGAGGAAAATTAACCAGACTCATCAAGGAAAAAAGAGAGAGAACTCAAATAAATAAAACCAGAAATGAAAGAGGAAAATAACTACAGAATCCACAGAAATACAAAGGATCATAAGAAAATACTACAAGCAATTATACAATGACAAATTGGATAAACTGGAAGAAATGGACACATTCCTAGAAACATACACTCTTGTAAAACTGAGTCAAGAAGCAGCAGAAAATCTGAACCAACAGATTACCACCAATGAAATCAAATCAGTAATCAAAAACCTCCCAAAAAACAAAAGTCCTGGACCAGATGGCTTCTTAGGTGAATTTTACCAAACATTCAAAGAAAAATTAACACCTGTTCTTCTCCAACTATTCCAAAAAATTCAAGAAGAGGGAAGGCTCCCTAACTCCTTTAATGAGGCCACCTACCATTACCTTGATTCCAAAATCAGGCAAAGACATTGCAAAAAACTATAGGCCGATATCTCTTATGAAATTGATGCAAAAATCCTCAACAAAATATTAGCAAACCAAACTAAGCAATACATTAAAAATATCATATACCACGATCAAGTTGGATTTATTCCTGGGATGCAAGGTTAGTACAAAATCTACAAATCAATTAATGTGATACACCACATTAACAAATTGAAAGATAAAGCATATGGTCATATCTAATAGATGCAGAAAAAGTGTTCGACAAAATCCAGCATCCAATAATGATTAAAAAAAACTCTCAGCTACTATTCCCTCAGGAATAGATGGAACATATCTCACCATAATAAAGGCTATATATGACAAACCTACAGCTAACATCATACTCAGTGGGGAAAGGCTAAAGCATTTTCCTTAAGATCAGGAACAAGACAAGGATGCCCACTTTTACCACTCCTCTTCAACATTGAATTGGAAATCTTAACCACAGCAATAAGACAAGAAAGAGAAATAAAAAGTATCCAAATTGGAAAGGAAGAAGTAAAACTCTTGTTATTTGCCAATGACATGATACTATATATAGAGAATCCTAAAGATTCCACCAAAAAAACTATTAGAACGGATCAATGAATTCAGTAAAGTAGCAGGATACAAAATTAATATTCAGAAGTCAGTGGCATTTTTATACACCAATGATGAACTTGCAGAAAGAGAAATTAAGAAAACAATCCCATTTACAACTGTATCGAAAACAATAAAATACCTGGGAATCAAATTAACCAAGGAGGTAAAAGACTTATTCTCAGAAAATTATCAGTCATTGAAAAAGTAAATTGAAGAAGATACAAATAAATGGAAGCATATACCATGCTCATGGTTAGGAAGAATCAATATCTTCAAAATGGCCATACTACCTAAAGCCATCTATAGATTCGATGCAATCCATATCAAAATACAAATGGCATTTTTCAGAGAGCTAGAACAAATAATCCTAAAATTTATATGGAACCATAAAAGACCCTGCATAGCCACAGCAATTTTGAGAAAGAAGAATAAAGTTGGAGGTTTCACACTACCTGAACTATACTATAAGGCTACAGTAATCAAAACAGCATGGTACTGGCATAAAAACAGATACATTAATCAATGGAACAGAATAGAGAGCACAGAAATAAATCCATGCCTATTTGCTCACTTAATATACAACAAAGGAGGCAAGAACATACTATAGGGTAAAGAAAGTCTCTTCAATAAATGGTGCTAAGAAAATTGGACAGATACATGCAAAAAAAAAGAAACTGGATTACCTTCTTACGCAATATATGAGAATAGACTCAAGATGGATTAAAGACTTAAATGTAAGACCTGAAACCATAAAATTTCTAGAAGAAAACATAGGCAGTAAACTCTCTGATATTGCTTACAGTAACTTCTTTTTGGATATATCTCCTCAGGCAAGGGAAACAAAAGAAAAAATAAACAAATGTGACTACATCAAACTAAAAAGTTTTTGTACAGCAAAGGAAACCATCAACACAATAAAAAGAAAACTGACTGATTGGGAGAAGATATTCGCTTATGATACGTCTGATAAGAAGTTAATATCCAAAATATATAAAGAACTCATACAACTCAACAACAAAAAACCAAACAATCCAATTAAAAAATGGGCAGAAGACCTGAACAGATATTTCTCCAAAGAGGAAATACAGATGGCCAACAGACATATGAAAAGATGCTCAAGGTCACTAATCATCAGAGAAATGCAAATTAAAATCACAATGAGGTATCATCTCATATCTGTCAGAATGGCTATCATCAATAAATGAAAGAAAAACAAGTGTTGGAGAGGATATGGAGAAAAGGGAACCCTCATATACTGTTGGTAGGATTGCAGATTGGTACAGCCACTATGGAAAACAGTCTGGAGGTTTCTCAAAAAATTAAAAATGGATATACCTTTTGACCCAGCAATTGCACTTCTGGGTATTCATCCAAAGAAAACCAAAACAATAATTCGTAAATATCTATGCACCCCTATGTTCATGGCAGCACAATTTACAATAGTTAAGATATGGAAGCAACCTAAATGCTCATCAATAGATGATTGGATAAAGAAGTTATAGTTCATATATACAATGGTATATTACTCAATCATTAAAAAATGAAATCCAATGACATGAATGGACCTAGAGGTTATTATGCTGAGTGAAATAAGTCAGACAGAGAAAGATAGATACCATATAATTTCACATACATGTGGAATCTAAGGAACAAAAAGAACAAACTAATCAAAAAAAGACTCACAAATATAGAGGACAATCTTGTGATGGCCAGAGTGGGAGTGGTTAGGAGTCTAGGAGAAAGGGGTGAAGGGTTAAAAAAGTACAGGAATGGGGAGCACAGCATAAGGAATGCAGTTAGCATTAATGTAATGGCTAGGTTGAGAGACAGAGGAGAGAAAGAACAATTAGGGAGATTATTTTATAAGCTATATAAATGTCTAACCAATGTACTGTACACTTGAAATTAATAATAAAATAAAAAATTTTTAAAAAGTAGACCAAAATATGGGCTTTTTCAGTCTTTTGTATCCTCTCAACAGCATTTCACATTATTGTCACTTGCTTTGCTCTCTATTTTTCACTTCCCAGACACTATCTATCTATCTATCTATCTATCTATCTATCTATCTATCTATCTATCTAATCATCTATTTAAATATCCTTTTGGTTTTTCTTCTACTGTTTTCTATAGCTGTTTCTTTTCTGCTTTCTCTGAAAACTCTGACTCTTCTACAGGCACTTTAATTGCTGGTATTCCTCAAGAATCTTTCTTTTCACATTCTATTCACTCTCTGGGAGATCTCAGTCAGGCAATGCTATAACTCTCATTTCTACATGCTTGTGATGCTTCAGCTTCTATGTGCTATCCATTTCTTTTAACCTTTGGGATGCCCTAACATGTTCCTTACTGGAAATCTCCACTTGAATATCTTGCTTGTACTAAACATCATGTGTTTAAAAACCAAACTCACCTTTTCCAGATTATCTTTGTTGATGACACACCATCCATCCAATTTCCCCAAGTTAGAAACAAGATCAACCCTTAACTTCTCCATCTCTCTCTCCCATATCATACCCAATTAATCATTAAATCCTGTCCAAGTCTGCCTCCTAAATTTCTTACACACCTGTTCTCTTCAATCTATCATCTCCTTGATGCTAAGACACCATCGCCTCTAACTTTGACTATTATAATAGTTTCCTAACAGATCTGTTCCTTTCCAATTTAATCTCCAAATATGCAATAATCACACTACTCTTCTGCTTAAACCCTTGATAGCATCCTATTTCCTTTAGGATTAAATTCCGAAACTTTAACATGGCTAACAATCCTGTATGATTGATTTTATGGCCCCTCCCAGTCTTATTTTAGGCCACACTCCCTTTATATGCTCCAGTTACTTTAGGTTTCTTTCAGTTCCTTGAACATGCTACATTTTCTCACAACTGTGCACGTGAACATGTACTTGTCTCTCAGGAACAATCTTCCCTCCCTTATGCCAATATCTCCCTGCTTACCTTATGTGTCTCAGCTTAAATCTTTTGGGTTGCTTTTCCTGATCCCTTAGACTAATCTCTCCGCTACTTATTCTCATGACATCCTGCATTTCTCTTTCCCAGTACTATTAATTCTACTTGTAATTAATGTTACTCATTTAATGTTTGTCTTCCTCCTTATAGTGTATGTATGTATGTATGTATGTATGTATGTATGTGTATATATATATATATATATATATATATATATATATATATATATATATATATGACTGTTATTTGTAGTGTCAAAGGAAGTATGGTAGATGGGGATATGGTAGATGCTCAGTAAAAATGAATAGCCTCGCTCAAACCACCTACGTGAAATCCTCCTGAATTTTCTCAGATTTCTCTCTATGCCCCCATAGCCTTTCAATTTTCATTCTACCTGGGTTAGTATTTAATGTTTTATCTGTCTTTCTCCTCCATAAGCATATAATCTTCTTGAGGAAAAAGACTAGGCATTCATTTTTGCATGCCTTGTTTTCTAGCACGATGACAATAATGTTTATTAAATTAAAGAAGAAAGAGCTAAAACCCTAAGCTTTGTACATTACTCCTTTAGGTCTGAGGAATGTGGTATGAAGTCATGTCCCCTCAAAACTCTAGGGGTAAGCTACTCTCATTTCTGAAAGAGGATGGCAGAAGCTATGCTTTAGCAGTAGATGCTTTTATTTGTGCACTTCAAAAAATAGCCATACCATTGAAACGAGTAGAAACTAGGAATAATTCTAGATTTCCTCTTTTTTTCTCATTCCCATTTCTCTATCAGGCACCGAAGCATCCTAAATAACTGTACCTCCTCCTCTGTCTTGGGCCAGAATATCTTCATCTCTCATCTGGTACATCTGCTCTGGTTTCCCTTAGTTTTTCCTCTCCTCTTATATACCATCTATGTTGCTGTCAGAGTTATTATTCTAGAACTTAAATTTGACCATATTATCTCTGCTTAAGCCTTCAGAGATTCCCTGCTACCCATGGGATATAATCTTTTCCATATGACATCCAAGATGCTCCATGATAATACACAAAGCCATCTTTCTAGGTTCAACCCTGTCATTTCCCTCTCTTGCTCCCTATATCTAAAAACCCCTGAATTCCCTCTCCCTCATCACTTTTTTCTTAGTCTTTGCATATGCTGGGCCCTCTGCCTGGAACACTTCTCTCCCATTTCTACACATATATGTCTTCTGCATACTTTTCTATATCCAGATCAAATATTTCCCTGTGCCATATAGTGGAGTTAGTTTTTCTTATCGGGGACTTATGAATCTGTTTGGATATCCTTCAAGATGTGTTTTTCTTTATTGAACTCAAAGAAAATAGGGCAATGTCCTTTGCTTCTCTGAATCACCTGGCACCTATTATATACAAGGTGTTCGATAAATATTGAATAAATAAAGGATGAAGTCTAGGTCTTTGTAAGTCAGGTTGGTGGAACAGGGCTTCCTGTCTGTCTAGGCTTTCATTCTTTCCTTAATTAGAAGTTCTTATATTTAGCCTCTCTTTATGATGAGTTGTTCTTTTTAGAGAAGAGTTACAATAGCTTTCTGTTACCCACATACTGATGTTTATCCACTGTAAACTTTGTTGTCCTTCTATGATATGTATAAGAATTGTAAATGAAAGCGGTTTACTGTGCTAAAAGCAAGATCTTACGTACATTCCAAGGGCAAATAAAGAAATAGGGAATATACACCATTGGGTATTATTTATGTGATTGCTCTAATGTCATTTTGCTGATCATTTATGCAGCTCCCCTTCTCTACTCAATTCTTTAAGTGCAAATAATTGAAGATGATCAAAACATTTTAAATAACTGTGACCTTCATGTGTACAGTGAATAAGAAGGTGCAGAAAAAGTGCTGGCCTCTAAAAAGGGGAAAAGTTCATTCCTGAATGGCTTAAGAAACGACAGAACAAGTTCATATATTGATAGGAACAAGACCATTAAAAAAAAAAACTGTGATAAGGAAAGCTGTAAAGAGAAATGCTGACCCAGAAAAAACAGCTCTGAAAAGCAGAGGGAAACTTTTTGACACAGATGCATGATCATTTCTCTGAGAGATTTTTTTTTTTTAAATAAGGCTAAAAAAGTGAGAATTGAATTCATCATAACTCTGTAGACAAGCATGTCTGATGAGAGTAGGGAAATAATTATTCACCATACTGGAATTGCTTTAATGGAACCTCCTTGATGAACGCTGCATCTTAAATACTCATCCAGTGATGAGGAGTTATTTCAAGATGTGAATCACAGTGGTGGTTGCAGTGAGGTTTGCATGTGAAGCATGTCTCATCTTCAGAATGTTGAGTTGAGCCAGATGAGCAGTGTGCCGACGATTGTACCTCACAGGCATTCTGGACAGCTGGTTTCCAACCCAGAGGCATACTGGAAGCCATCAACAACTAGTAAATCTATGAATACCACCTAATCAAAAGGGTGGAGTCAGCCCTTGAGCTCTTCCTTTCTTTTCTCCTTGGTAAGCTCCATCTGCTCAGGCAGAGTGCTCAGACATCCTAAATGCTTTTCAGTTCTCTTTCTCTTCATTGTAACTGGGTAAAGTCTCCAGTTTATCTTTGGGCTTCCAGCCTCTTTCTGTGCTCATGAAAACCAAAAGCTTTTGAAGTGAAAATCTCAAGACAGGAGAAATTACATTTCAACTGCCCAATTCAGCTGTCTCTGTTCTTGTGTATAATTCAAAATCCAAGTCAGATGTCACTTCCTCTGATACCTCATCCAATTCTCCCAGGCAGTAAGACACTACTTCTCCTGAGTCCAAACATTTCTATACATACCTCTATTATCATACACTCTTATTATTACTATGATAATCTGTTTACATACCTGGTTGCCTTTAAGACAAGGACTGCATTATAATCAGTCTCCCTTTCCCCAAGCCTAGCACAGAGCTACTCAGTACATTTCTGTGATATAAATGTATGAATGAATGCACTTCTGAATGGAAGAGGACTGTGGCAAGGAGAATTTGCCTGTCGACACCCATTTAGAGCCAAACATGTTGAATGGCAGGAATTGCTGATGTGAAACTTGGATTTGGGCCGAGCTTTGGTGCAATGTACCTGAGCCACATAAACAAGCAAACTGGATGGCTGATTTGTTTCCAGTGACTTATCATTGACATACTTGAGGATGTTAAGATTCCACTTTCCAAAGTCAATACCCTCATCTAGTCATGGCCAGACATCTTTCCCTGATGCATTGAAACTGGGCACCAGGGAGCTCCAGAAATAATGGAACTTGAAGAGAGCACTTTGTATTTGTGATGATTTGAATTATTTAATTGGAGTTTCTGATGGAGTGAGTGGGAAGCTGTAAGGTTAGTCTTCCAGAGCAAAAAGGAACACATTTTCTGTTTGTATAAAGTCACCTATTCGTTCACCCCAGGCTTATACTCACTCTGTATAGATGCAATCATTTTCCATTTCTTTTTAGCAGAAGGGTTTTGGTCTCTAAAGAGAGAAAGCCAATTATAAAACCAACATGGGTGGGACACATTTACATTGATATCTCAAAGAGCTTTAAAACCTTCTGTTTGATATTATGTCGGTATGGTGATGGGTATACCATTAGAAGTTTGGAATGTCAACATAACTCATTGAGGGAAGAAAACATTTCATTGGAGGGAGGGTGGGAGGAAGGTGGAATTCTGATACTATTTGAAGAGGAGAAGCCATTTTGAAAAACTATAATTTAAAAACTAACTCAGCTTTTTGGGTCTTATGGCTAATACCTATGAATGGAGTCCAGAACACGGCCAGTCTCTTTGAATGAGCATAGGAAATTTCAGGAGAAGCCTTTTATGATAAAGTTGTTGGCACACACAAGCTACCTCACTTTAAAGCTATTTTAAAACAGCTTGTTAGCTTATGAAATTGAGGCTTGTTGGGGATGGAAAGAGGGGTGGTGGAAAGATAAACCATGATTTCACCACCATTATAAACACAGGAAATCAGTGGTGCTACAATAGGACTTTACAAGTTGTGTTTTATAAGCTGCAGGAAATACCACAGGAGAATATAAGCCTACTTTAAGGCGAAATGAAGTCCAGCCAGGAATGCAATTCCTGAGTCTCAGTTAGGATATAGATACTTAAAATGTGCAGGCCTCTGCAACGGTATAAACGGAGACTCACATACCCAATGTCTAAATGTTTGCAAGTAACAAATCAAGTGAACAAACTGGTAACTAAAATAGGTTTTATCCCCCTACTTGGCAAATTTACCTTCATAAAGGCCTGGTTAGATTTCGCAGACTCCTTGGCATTCCATGCAAGAACATGACCGTTTAGAAAGAGACAGCAGCTGGTAGATCCTGATCTTTCTACCTGTGATCTGTCCCATCCACATTATGCCCTGCCCCTGGCTCCTTCAAGTACCAGGAGGGGCCTCGCATGCATGTATACAGACACCCCAGGAGCATGTCAAAGTTCTGTCTACATGCCCCCCCCACACCCTCAGGGCTAGCTAGAATGTCTATCCTCAGGAGGCTAGACATGGGGGAGAAACCCAGGAAGCAATCTCTCAGTCTTTTGGATCCCCAATACCCAATGTCTGGGATGTATGTGTGTCTGTGTCGGAGCGTGGAGAGGGGAGGCTATACAGGCTCCAGGTAGAATGTCTTTATGAACCTAAGAAATCTTCAGTTTGTACTAAAGGGCATGGTCATAGGAAGACCAGAATGGAGCCCTCTGGTCTAAAAGCAGGACTGGGTACAAAAATTTCAAATCTAAAATGAACAAATAAAACAGAAACAAACTCACAGATACAGAGAACATTTTGATGGTTGCCAGATTGAAGGGGTGGGGGGTAGGGGGTTTGAGGGATGGGTGAAAAAGGGAAAGGGAATAAGATGTGCAAATTGCCAGCTGTAAAAACAGTTAAGGGACTGTAAAGTATAGCATTGGGAATATAGTTAATAATATTGTAATAACTATGTATAGTGTCAGATGGGTACTAGTCTTATCAGGGGGATTACTTCACAAGTTATATAAATGTCTAACCACTATTCTATACAAATGAAACTAACAATATAATATGGTATGTCAACTATAATTGAAAAATTAAAAATAATAAAAGTAAACTTTTAAAAACGGAAGTGTTACAGACTTTCCAGGTATCCTCTAAGATAACCAAGAACTCAAGCTAATTACTGTGTAGCTTCGGCAGCAACATCCTCATCTGCTCTGCCAGCCTCCACTCTCTCTGGAAGGGCTTCACCGTGGGCAGGGAGGGCAAAGGCAGAGATCCAGGCCCTATTTTTAAAAATATTTTATTCTTAAATTTTCCAAATATATATAAAAATAAAGAGTATGGTATAACAAACGCTCCTATATTCATCACCCAGCTTCAATAATTACAATGATCAATGTTTTGCCAAATTGTTCATCTATTCCCCAACTTTTTTTTTTTTTCTGGAATATTTTAAAGCAAATCCCAGACATGGTCTCATCTTACCCCAAACATGTATAAAAACGTTTTCGCCCCAAGAGTATTTTAAGATAGCTTAGACAACAGTATGTATCTCTGATGACTGTTTTTCCTTTAACACGATCGCTGTGATATTATCATATCTAATATTTGCCATCATTCTTTAATATCATTAAATATAAAATCCACATGCATTTTCCCCGAAAATATCTTTTTACAGTTAGTTCGTTTAAATCAGGATCAAGCAAGATCCTGGCCTTATTTTAGCAGGGTGAAAAGCCCTCTTATGTGGTTTAAGAACCAGAACCTCTCACACACCTTATCTTGAAAACCATTTGGCACCTCAGCTGAACAGAGTCACAAGGCCAAAACTGATGAGCCTTCAGCTTGAGAGTTCTGGCCTCTGAGATTGAGGTCTCAGTGGGAACTGCAGGCAGCTGGGCCCCTGCTGCCTTTGAGTAGCTCTCTCTGAAGCCAAGTCTGAGAACCAGTGTCCAGAGCTTCCGAGTACTGACAGGATTTAGGTCACTGAGCAACAGCAGGCATACAATGAAAGTGGGCTCCTGACCTCCCTGGTACTGCCTCTACTTTTCAGGATTTGATCTTTCTAGTTAAAGGCCAAAAGCAATCTGCATGGGGTGCTACAGTGATCTAAAAGAGAGACTGTGAACCAATTTCTCTCTCTGCCCTTTTCTGACTGGGTAGCCTTGAACGCATCTCTCACCAATCAGTTTCTTTGCTTCTGAAGTGAGAGGGAGGGACCCCAAATCCCTAAGACTCTTCAGCTCTAGCATTCTATAATTCTAAGCTCAAAAGCCACTAAACGACCACTATGGTTCTGGCACTATGCTGGATATTGGGAGTACACAGATGCCTTTCCTCTTAGATTATAAACTCTTTATAGGAAGGGGCTGTATCTTATTTTGGCACTACCAGATTCTAGCACAGTGCCAAGCACATAATAGGCACTCAGTCAATGTTACTGAATGAAGTGTCTAATCCAACAACCTATTATTGAGTATTCACAATGAGCTAGACACTATGCTCGGCCAAGGTTCACAAAAATCTCCCCGAAGAGGCTGTTTACATAGGGAGCTGTTCAATGGAGAAGGAAAGTCCTCTGATTATATCATAAGTAGTCATGGGTCATAAATGCTCAGACCTATGAAATAGACATAGGGCTGGTGGCCGCAATCTATGGGTTTCCTACTCCTCAAATTGAAACCCTACTCCAACAGGAAAACCAGAGAAAGCAATCCTATCAAAAAGAAAGTGTAGAAAGCTGTCTGTGCCAATGTACAAAGGAGAACATCTCCCAAATAGCACCTGGAGCTTTTTCAAGGGTCATCCTTCCTGAAGGGCAGCCCACAGAAATGATGCAAATTGCTAAACATTCCATAAGTACACTCAACCTTTCTTGCATCCTCCTAATGATGCCTTCCAGGACAACTGTATAGCTCCTCTTCAACATGATCAAAAACTACAGGGTGGAGGAGAGTCCCTATTATCTGGATTTCTTATAGGTGAGGGCCATGAGTCCTCAGCATGGGGAATACACCACTTGTTGTTGTCCTGCCTGGTGGGGCAGGGAGGGCGAAGCAACTCTTCAAAATCTCTCTGGGTCCTTGGGTGGGGCAAGGATTTCTTGAATTTACAAAGCTGGCACTGGCAAGGTTTTGAATCATGATCCAGAAGTAAGCTCTCCATTAATAATTCTGCACCCGAGTGACAATGGCCTTATGCTCTACCTAAGAGCCAACGTAAACAAATTGCCTTAAGACTTCTAGGAAGCTTTCCAGTAAAACAAAACCCAAATCTCTTTCAAAACATTAACCAGATTCTGTGGTTTCCAGACAATAGCATCACTGCCCTTTTCCTCCTGGTGCACATCTCAGAGGCCCTCCACACTCACTGTCCACTACATGTACTGTGAGAAATGGTTAACTCTCGATATTGGGACAGCCCAGTCTTTGAAGATGTCATTAAAGTATAATTTTAGAACTGAAGATATCTTGAAATCATCTAGTCTAGCCCCTGCCCTATTTCACAGACTTCCTTCCTCTGAGCCTCTACAGCAACCCTAGAGAATGCAGGAAATTCTCCACAGTAAGTGAAGATGCGATGATATGCCATCTTTCTAACTAGGAGTTTGTAATCCTAGCTAATTACAGCCAGCACTGGCTCATTGCTGTGTTGTGATTTGGAGTCTTCAGGCTTCTGTGTGGCTCAGCACATGTGGTAGAAAAAAATAGAAAACTTTGCAACACCACGAGAAGCCCTTGAAGCCACATATGTGCAGGCAGGAGTCTCCAGCAGGATGAAGCTTAAAATCAGACACACATGGCCCCAGCAGAGACCAGGGCTGCCAATTAAGGCTCAGAAGTTTTAAGAGGAAAAGCTGGAGGGAAGAAAAACCCAACAACTTGTTAACAATTAGCAGCCTAAGTTTCTTTTTAAAAAGTGGGTCCAGGAACCAGTCAGCAAGAGGAAATATCTCAGAGAAATCATCAAAACAGCACCACTGTGAGAATCCTTTCTCTCAGAGAGCTCAAAGAAATTCATGAATGTGAAATTACTTATAACTTCCCCATATGGGACTCAGAGGAGAGAGAAAAATGTCCCTATTTTACAGAGTAGAGAGACAAAGTCACAACAAAGCTTCTACTCTCTTTTATTCCATTCAAGAAGGAATAACTAGACTAGTCAGAAATCCCTTAATAAGTAGAACTTTTATTTTTCAAAGAGCTTGTTGATGTACTGCCTAAAGAAGAGAAAATACACGTTCTAAAAGTGCCTATGCTTATATAAGAAAAGGAGTACAGGAAGAATCTAAATTCTTATCTACACATATTTGCATAAATAAATGCTGGAAGGATATCCAAGAAACCAATTAAGAGTGGTTTCTTGCAGCGGGGATGGGCCAAAGTGTAGATGAGCATAGGGGTAGGAACAAGACTTGTAATATATAACTTTTTATCACTTTGCTTTTAAATTATGAGAATGCTACTTATTAAATAAAATTAAGTGCAAATATATTCTATAGAATGATAAAAATAAGCAATGGACCCAGTTTTCCTTCTGAGTAGGCTACATTTTGGGGGAATAGAGCACAGTACACTACTCCTACGTTGCTTAAGGATGAGATAGAGAGGAGTACGCAATCCCATTGAACCTACAGAACAAATGGGAATCTAGATAGTTTCGGAGCCCTTTTTTAAAAATTAAATTTATTGGGGTGACTTTGGTTAATAAAATCATATAGGTTTCAAGAGCACAATTCAATAATATGTCATTTGTGTATTGCATTGTGTATTCACCACCTAAAGTTAAATTTCCTTCCGTCACCATATATATGACCCCCTCTACCTCTATTTACCTTCCCCTCCCCGCTTCCCTCTGGTAACCACTAAACTATTGTCTACATCCATGAGTCTCTGCTAGTTTGTCATATTTGTTTGTTGCTTTCAGTTTTATATCCCACATATAAGTGAAATCATATGGTGCTGGGCCCTTCTTAAGGTCACCCTGAAAGTCACAGGCAGTATTGGCAGCAAATTCTCCATACCCTTGCCTGCTGGTCACAGTTGGTGCTGGGTCCTCTCTGAAATGGTGAATGACTACACTTACATTTAGTGAAGGTAAGAGATGACTCAAATCATCAAGTTAGTTTGTTTTCTTTTTTATTGTGCTATGCTCCTGATAGCAACTGGAATGATTTTATGAAATACAAATGAGCATGCTGCTCAAATACTCTCATGACTCTCAAATTCTCTTCCCTCGGGTGAAGTTTAAACTGCTCGACATATAATAGTTCTTACGATGGTGCTCACTGACCCCTCCGCGTCACCTTCCATTTCCTTTTGATGCCTCACATTTTCCACTTTATGTCATTTCCTGCACATGTCAGAGTTTTCACACCTCTGTGGCCCTGCTCATGCTGCTGCCTCCACCTGGAATATCTTTTCCCTTTCTTCTACGATTCAGTGCTGCTATCTCCACTAAGAAGCCACCTCTAGCTCAGATCTGGCCCCAGTCCCTTCATAGTGCACAGCTGGCCAATTGTCTATGCTCCACAGCACTCTAGTAGAGCACTTTCCACTTCTCATGGCAACTCTACGTTGCAACGATCTGTTTCTGTGTCTGTCTCCCAGTAAACTGTGAACTCCTGCAAGGTGGAGTTTATGATTGTTTTCCTTCATGCCACAGTGGTAGACACAGAATGTGAGCTTTGCTGAACAGTGGGAAATAGCTAGTGGACACTAGCACTGGCAGCTTCTATGTGCCTGCCTTCATTCTAAGCAATCCACACATAATTCATCTAATCCTCACCATAACCCTAGAAATAGGTACTAGTGTTATCGCAGTCTTATAGATGAGGAAATGGAGGCATTGAGACATCAGTTAAAAGGCTATTAAATGGCACAGCCAGATTTTTAAATCTGGGTAGTCTGCCTACAGAGCTCATGCTTTGAACCAGTATGTAACAATGCTTATATATAAATGAATGAATGAAATAACTAGAAATAAAATCATCATTCCTAAGGAAAAAGTTCTTCAGTTTCCAGTTTCTGAAACTGGGGTTCTGGGGACCTGGGCTGAGGTGGAGTCACCTTCCAAAGTCAACGCCAGCATTTCAACTGCAGGAGTGCCCAGTGGTACAGGGCCAACTGGGACAGAAGAGCCCTGCTTTCCAGTTACTTTTACACGCTAACATCTCCTTACACATAAGTACCAGAAAATGCACTCAAAGTTTTCTCTACTCACCCCCGGGGCCACCCTGCATCCTTCCCATTATAACGAAACTTGAGATTTTGAGGTTTCTTCATGATGATCTAGCTCCAAACACAATGCACATAGAAAGTGGAAATATTTCGCGCTAACTCTCTATGTGAGTGGTCAGTAGTTTCTGCCTATGCTCTTCAGAATTCTTTCTTAGAACTGGGCTAAAAGATCCATTTGGGCATGGAGACCAGTCTGGGGCTCCTGCACTGCTCAATTGGTGATGGCTGCGCCTCCTACAGGATGAGGCTAGACCTGTCCACTGTTAATTGACATGGATGGATGGTCTGAAGTGTTTCCTCTGTGGCCTGTATTTGCACTATCTTCTCCAAACCTGCTCAAAGCTGCCCTCAGGGAAGAAGTGTTGGACCTGGTGAGTGAGACTGCTGATGAGCAATCAGAGTAGGAGAAATCAACACCTTCAAGGTAACTAAAAGATGAGAGAATGAGTTTCCTAAGGGAGATCATACTAGAAAGAAACTCAGGTTTGGAGGTAAAGGCCTTAGGCTGGATGCTTGGCTCTGTCATTCCCTAACTTAGAAACTCGAAATAAGTTAGTTACTGGATTTAAACCACATCTGCAAAAGAGGTTAACAGCTTCCTCATGTGTTATGAGAAACAAATGAAATATTATACACAACAGGGCTTTACAATCTAAATAGTGGTTTCCAAGCCTGGTTACTTGTCATAATCACCAAGATTAAAAAAAAAAAATACAGATTTCTGGATTCTTCTCAAACCTACTGAATTAGAAACTCCAGTGTAAGAGTCCAGGAATCTGTATTTTCAAAACCTCTCTGGGTACTCGGAAGCACAACTGCAATTCTAGAGCACTTTACAAAAGTTGGCACTGCTGTAATTCTGAGGTGAAAGAAATACCAGGTCTGAGTACTATGTTTAAGGGGTACCCTCCAGAGCTGCCTAACTTACAAGCAGAGGATTTCTAAAAGATGTGACTTCACAGTGGATACCCAGTGAAGAAGCCCAACTCTCCAATGAGTTGGCTACTCATGAACTAAGGGAGGGCAACTCTTCATGGATATATAGATGGTTCTTTCTGCCTCTGAGCATTCTCCTAGGGAAAGAAGAGTTCCCAAGTACCCAGAGACAAAAAGACATTCCCTTTGTCTCTTAGAACCTGGCAGAAGTGGGAGAACCAGAAGCAGGATGTTGCTAGTTACAAATGGACTTCCATAGTAAAAGGCAATCATCAAGTGTTTGAGATGGACTTGAGCTCCTGGAGTGCAAACAAGAACCATAGGGACACATCAATATTGAGGGGAGGCCAAACACTGAAGTGGGAAAGCAGAAGTCCTGAGATGTGGAACTACCTGGACCATGAACCAAGAGCAGTCTTAAGCAAGTCACTACCCTCACTGTGCCTCCTTTTTCATCTATAAGATGTGGATACAACTTGTCTACTATAGGAAGCTTTATGAGCATCAAATGAAATAACAGATGTGAAGGGTTGCAAAGCATGATGAAAAGCCATGCAAATAGAATGCAGAGTTTTTATTCTTCAAAAGTATTATGACTAATGCATTGTATCATGAATGTGGAATATTCTCCAAAGAAATCAAAGTCTGTGAAACTGGTTCATTCAAAAACAAGTATCTTCTAAGAATATCATTCTTTGACTCCCCAGGGAAAAGGCTCACTCTCCTAGAGACGTCCCAAAAGATGGGAGTGGCCTGTTTCTAAATTTTGCCCACTAAGAGATGAAAATGCAGATGAAGCACACTAGAAGACTTGCTGATGAGCTGCAAAGTCTAAGTTTATGTTAGGTGACTTAGAAAAGAAAGGTTAAAAGTGAGCAAACTCTTTGAGGTAGAAAGGAAAGAGATCCTGGAAGGCTTTTCAAACCCACAAAGTAACAAATGTAGCACCCACCTCCCACCCACATACCACTGGAAATAACTTTAAATAATGCATCTGACAATGTCTGCAGAACAGGCAGTCTGGATTAAGGATTTTTAAAGGGATGGTGTTCCAACAAGGATTCTTCAGGGAAACCATCTTAAGAATCTTTGAATCCTCAGGCAAGTTCATCCTGATAAATACCCTTAGGCAAGCTTGGAGCTAATATTGAAATCTTTGTTTGGTAAATATCATGGGGGGTGGGAAGATTTAGGGCAGCAAAAGAATTGACCGCAAAAAAGGCCTAATGGCCTTCCCAACCAAAATATTCCCACTGTTATCCCCAACACTGTTGTGGAAGACTCACTTACTCTAAGTGAACTGAATTCCATAAACAGCTTGGCTGGTCATTCGGAATCTACTGTAGAAACTGAGCTTTAGTTATTATTCTTTTAATAAATAATAATTCAAAACCATGAAGTAACATTGTTCTGTCCCTGAGGATACAGAAGTGAGTAAAACATACAAAAATCTTCATCTTCAATAGTTTCTATTCTCAAGGAGAGAATAGACAATAAAGAAATATAGGCATTTTATAATAAGTATTTTAGAAAAGAATAAAGGAGGTAAGAATGAAAAAAGATTCCTCCAATTTATATAGAGTGGTCAGATATGATATTAAATGAACTGGTGAGGGAATGAGCCATGTAGACATCTAGTACAGAGCAATTCTGGCAGAGGTATCAGCAAGTATAAAAGGCCTGAGGAATGACATATTTCGTGTATTCAAGAATAGTAAGTAGATGCTTTGGCTTCAGTTGAATGAGCAAGGAGGTGGGTGATAAGAGACAAGATTCAGAGAGGTAGAAAGAGAAAACACCATAAAAGGTTTAGCTTTTACTTGGACTATAAATGGGGAAACCACTGGGGCATTCTGAGTGGTAGAACGATATAATCTGCCTTACATTTGAAAAGGATTTCTGGTTATGCTGATGAGGATAGAAAAGCAAAAGTAAAAACAGGGAGACTGGTTTGGAGGCAATTGCAATAATACAAATGGGATGAGTAATTTAGACTAGTGTGGGGGCAGTGAAAGAGACAGATTTGCTGGTAGAGTGAACATGAAAAAAAGTGAGGCATGAGGATGACTCCAAGGTATTGGGCTTGAACTTCTAAGAATGGAGTTACCATTCTTAGAGATGAGAGATGAGAAAACTCTGTAGAAGTTATGACTGAGATGCCTATTTGACATCCTAAGGAGATATCGAATATGGAGTCTGGAATATAGGAGAGAAGATGGGGGTGGCAGTGGGGGTGGGTATAAATGCAGGGTTGTCAGCATGTGGATGATACTTAAAGCCAGGAGTCAGGATGAGCTAATCACAGAGATGACTTTAGACAGAGAAGTTAAGTGGTCTGTGTTTCGACCTGGAGCATTAGAAGTGAGGATATGAGGAACCCACTAAGAGGCTAGAGCCAAAGCAACTAGGAAGGTAGGAGGACTAGGAGAAAAGGGCCTTCTTGTAGTCAGATATCTTCAAAGAAGTGTCAGGGAAGGAAGGAGGGGTCATCTGCATCAAAAGCCACTGATGGACACAAGTGGGATAAAGAATTGTCCACTGGATGCAGTAATGCCAAGACCGTTGGTGACTGTGGCAGGAGGTAGAACAAAAAACCTGACTGAAATAAGTTTAGGAAAAAAGAAGAGGATAGAATGTGCAAATAACCAGTACAGACATCTCTTTGAGAAGTTAATTCTTAAAGTTTCTGTTTTTAATTCTTTAAGTTTTGCAAGAAGAGTAACAGCTGCAATGATGTCTCAAGCTGCTAAGCCCGGCTGTTACTATCTCTGGCCAGAGACTCCTTGACTTACAGAATGAGACGTATGCTTGGTTCTGATGCACTAATGGCACACACTAAGGTTTTTCCCCCTGAGACTTATTTTAAGGAAGAGGAAAAGACTAGGAGAGAGAAGTGAAAGAGGGAGGCAAGAGAAAATTTAATATACTTTTAAAGATTTGCAGGTCATTTTAAGCTTCCTAAATGCTTTCTTTTTCATCACTGATATTACTGAAAAGCAACTCCCAAATTCCACATAGTCCAGAAAGTTTCCCAGATAAATTTAGCTCAGACACAGCATTTTGGACATTAGTGAATATCTAAAACCACCCATGATCAGGAAATTGAAGCTCAGAGAAGGGAGTTGACTTTCTGGCTCTCACAGTTATTGGCTGCATGGCCTTGGGCAGTTACTTTTAACTTCAGTGTATTAATCCGTTTGTAAAATGGACATTTGTAAGAACACCTACTATCTTGGGTTGTAATGAGGATTAAGATAATCATTATATGTAAGATTCTCAGAACAGTGCCCAGCACATGGTAAATACTGAAAAAGTGTTATTGTAAATTTCTATTGCAAAAGTCCCTCAGAGTGTTTGTGTCATGTTGGACTAGCAAGATGATAAAGCAGAACCATCTTCTTTCTGATACAAATCCTAACATAGAAACACACTCCATGAATTAACATTTAATCTCTGCCCCTCTATTATCCCTGTATTGGTACCAATCAAAAAGATTTTTATTCTGTACTATTACTATTAATATAAAAAGTATTATTATCGAGGGTCTGATAAGCGCTATGTTATTTACTTTTACATACATCATACTTAATCCTCTCACAATCCTATGAGGCAAGTTAACTGTCTCACTTGACAGGTTAGGAAGCTTGTGCTAAAAGGTTAAACGCCCAAGGTCACACAGCTGAAGGTAGTAGAGCTGGAATTCAGCCCAAGTCCATACAACTTCATAGCCTTATTCCTTCTGCAGCCTGCCCAGCACTAAAATTGATGCCCTGTACTAAATGTCTCAGTGGTATGCCAGGAACCTGAGGACCTAGGGCTTTATTTTACATCATTTAGAATAAGAAAAGCAGCTCTATCTAAACTGTATTTTAAACATATGACTAGGTACTTATGCATCTACTTTCTTGGAGGTGTTTAGAACTTGGGTGAGAAATACACTTAACGGTTGAATTCATTCTTACCAAGCAAGTGCTGCCCTAGTGTCATGGGGGCTGGGTTCTTGGAGGGTAGTAGAGGAAGGGAACAGGAAATTATTTGCTGGTGGTTGACGAGGCCCCCTGTGACTTCTCAGAGTTACAGAACTGCCACCAATAGTCACAGTACTTCCTGGGGAACAAGAATCGTGGGGTCAACCAGAAGGCACTAGTGGTGACACCATGGGGTACAGAAGTGGAAAATATACAGTCTCCAAGGGGTTGTTTCTCCCTTTGTGAATACAAAGTACTAGAGAAGCTCATTACAGCTACCATACCCCCAGCTCCCACTGAGGGCAACTGACATCTACAGGTGCCTTTGCTATTTGTAGTGTTTTCCCCTCTATTGATTTGTAGCTACTGCCATGCCTAATGCATGTGGTGGAGGTCACAGGTGTCCTGATTGTGGAAGAAGACACCCCCACCTTCCTCCCCCACACCCCATCTCAGCTCCTGCCAGGCCATCTCTCACACTGCTCCAGGTCCAGGTTCTGATATGATTATCATGTGGGACTATAGGGTAGAATCAGTTCTTCGATATTCACATTGTCAGTCAGCCCAGGATACAGCAGATCCTGGGGCAAGCAATGAGGATCCGGGAAGTAGGCCTTAGAAGGAAAGAAGAAGAGAGAATCTGCCTGTCTCTGGGCCTTCCTTTCTTATGCTAAGACTCCAGGGAGTCTGGCTGTACTTGAAGATTATTCTGGGACTTGGGGGCCAAGGTCTCTGCCACACAGAGGCAGCCAGGCCCAGAAAGGAAAGTAGCCTTAAGTGAACTTCCTGAGATTAGGCTGGTCCTAGAAGTAGCCCTAATCCTGAATGGCGTGTCAAGTCTTGCCCAACTTGTTATACTGTGGCCTCAGTTGGGCTAGGGGAAATATAGGCAGGATTCTATGTTGATGCTTGAGCAGGAGGAGAAAAGGAGAGATGAGGCTGTAACTGACACTACTCCCTCTGTGATCTACAAATTGAGAGGTTGCCCAAAGTCTTCCACTGGGAGGAAAGGGGAGGTCTGGCAAAGCTTCTTGAGACTCCCCTTCTCAGCTTGGTCTGATGCCCAAGGTTTGGACAACTGGACTTGACTTCACAGACCAGAATTTTATCTAAGTGGGCAATAGTGCAATTGTGTTATCTGCCTAGGGGTGGAGAGAGTACATGTTTATAACTCAAGCCACCTTAGAGAGCAGCAAAGACTGAAAGCTCTGAGCAAGGTTTCCCGCACAAACTGTCCTCAGAATATGAAAAGGCATCCTGATGTCCCAAGACTCACAGTTGACAGAGATTCCCTGAGTAGCTCATCATAGCTCCTACTTGTGTCTCAAAATTCCCCTTCCTTTCGGAGTTCTTACCAGCCTCAGCTTGCTGCCACCACACACAGTTTTTCTGGCCCTGCAGCAGGGCAATGTAATGTGATTGAAAAATTCCACCTCTCAGTCCTCTCTTCATTGTCCCCACTGCCTCTAAACCCAATGCAGGAAGGCGAGTGCTAGCTAGTGTGGCTAGAGAGGAGAGAGAAGCATTTGAATTGCCTCCATTTTGGGAGCATTTTCAAAAGAGATAGAAATGTACTTTTGACTAAAATTCAAGGGATTGAACTCCATGACCCCTAGTCTTTGAGAAAGGCCCTTGTCTTTGTCACAAATGGTCCCAACGCAAGGGGGCTGTGGTGGAGGCTAAAGACTTCTCTCTCTTCATGGTTTTCAGAACCTGGCAATGGCTGGGAAACCATATGTTGTGTTCTGAGACTCAAGCATAAACTTCTGCTGGATGTTTGGATTTTGGTTTTTTAATTATTCCCTGTTTTGAGAGAGAGAGAAAAAAAGGGGATGTGTCTATGGGTATGCTTTGAAGGGGTAGAGAGACAGAAACAGATGGGGTGGGGAGAATAGTAAGAGCAGGAGAGCAGCAGTTATCATTATGGACTTTATGATCAGTTTTTCTCCAGCAAGTTGTGTTGTGTCTCTTCTGGCAAAAGATGGGGTAAATGACCCTAAAAGATTATAGCTTGACTGAAGCTACACTGGTCACAGGGATCTTTTAATTCAGAAGCTTTTTGGCTGGTCTCTGCAGAAGCACAATAAAGCAGCACGTGCCCTATTTCACTCCTCACAGGGACTGATGGCAGGGCTACAACTATTCTGAAAGAGGCAACCACTCCCTCATTGGCAGTGATGCAAAGTCCTTCCAGATCAAGGAGTCATACCCTGCACTGCCAATCGATAATAACAAGAAATAATATTCCTTGAATGTTATTTATGTGCCAAGCACTATGTAAGCCTTTGACATGTATCTCATTTAATCTTCAGTGTTAACAACTCCATGATGTAGCTACTATTACTATGCCTACTTTACAGAGAAGCAAAAGAGAAGGTGAAGAATTTGTACAAGATTATGCAGATAGTGAGTGGGACCCGGGCTCAAACTCAGGTTTGCCTGACACCTCTGTTCTTAACTATCATCCTCTCTTGCCTTCCTGTCATCAGCTGGCATTGCTTCTCTGCTGGGATCCAGCAGCTGCCATTGCTTCACTGCAAGCAAGGCTAGAAAAAGAAAGCACGTTTGTAAAGTGTTTGAACTTAATTCTCACTACTATGAGTATCTACAGTTTTACTGATGAGGAAACTCAAGGTCACATGTAATGTGTCTAAACTTATACAACCGAGAAACAGCACAGCCAGGATTCAGAGCTAGGACTGAGTTAAATCTTTTAATTTCTCCATCTTATCATGCTGTCTCTGGACCAAATTCTTGAAAGAAAGGGCATGTCTCTCAGTTGCTTCAAATTTTAATGTAAAAGTGGAAGAGAGGGCTCAGAATATTTTCTTAAATGTTCCATAAACATGATTAGCTGGAATTTTGGAAAACACTTGAACCTAAGGGCCAATGGGTAGCAATTGCAGGGAGGCAGATTTCTGAAGAACTTTCTAATCATCAAATATGCCCAAAGATAGCATGGACTGCCTTGTGAGGGGGAGAGCTCCTCGACGATGGAGGAATTCAAGTACAGTTTTGATGAATACTTGGTGGTAATCCTGTAGGGGGATTTGTAAGGAGCAATGGTTGTGTTGGGCATCCAGTGTCTGAGCACCCTTCTTATTTAGGGGGCATTCCAATTATGGGTGAGAGGGGAACCCCACTAAGGAAGCTGGTGGGCAGACGTTCTCTCTTTCAGCTTCCTGCCAGATAACACCCAGGCATATGACCTACTCTTAGACAATCAACTGCTCCCATTAAGGACCTGGAAACTTAAAGGAGTGACCCAAAGTATAAGGCTGGTGGCAGGTGTCTGGCAGCAGTGTCCTTGGCTTCTGTTTTCAGAGCCTGGTTATTTGAGCTTCAGGTCAGTTCTATGAACTGCCTAAACTCTTCTTTTAGCCAGAGGTGGTTTCTGACATAGGATATAAGTATCTAATGGAAGGCTAGATTAGATCAAGTCACCAAGCTGGCTGCATATCTGGATTACTGCTACAGCTCAGTAAAAATACAGATTCTAGGTCCTAGGTTCACCAAGACTTTCAGAATAAGAATCTTCAGGGCTACACTCTAAATATCTATGTTTTTTAAAACTCTGCAGACGATTCTGACATGTAGCCAGACTTGGGAGATATTGAAATAAATAAGCTCCACAATCCCCCAAATACTATAATTCTCTGAAGAACTCTTACCAAGAATCTGGGCATGGCTCTCAAAAAAATGCAAGATATCTATAGTTTATTTACATTTGCTAACAAGCTTATCTCATTGGACAAATAACATACATTCTCCAGAGGCTAAAGCTACGAATTCCTTCCATTTCCACAGGATATTCCTTTCCAAGGGCTTCTATATCTATAGATTTTTACTGTATCCAACATAACCTCATGCCTTCCCCAGTGAGTGAGACCCATGTTTTCATGTGCATTCACTCATTAGATGCCACAATGTCAGCCAAGCACAAGACTTTGTATTTTCAAACCAAGGCCTCCCTTCATCATGTGGTGTTGCTCTTATGACCTACTGCACCCCTTCTGTGTGCCCAAGAATAGCCTCATACCCATTCTGAGTCTCAACTTCCCTGCCTGAAATGAGGACCACTGCCTTGTTTACTCTCATGGTATAAGAAGGACAAAAGAAGACTGGGAGGTTGGCATATCTCTAAATTCTGATTATGAAGGCTCAGAAAAAAGGCGTTATAGAGATGAAAGATGAACATTCAGTCCACCTTCTGGAGCTCAGCTCAGAAGCGTAGGTTCTTGTATTACCATTTCTCATTTTTCCTGGAAACAAAGCTGCACTCAAAATCACTGGAGTGCTATCTTTCAGAGGGGTGTAACACTATTGATAGGAAGGGACCTGTGAAGCCCACTGATTCTTCCCCTTGCTTCCTAGTACTCAAGGAACTTTCTAGGGCAGGAAATTCCATAGCCTTCCTTGGTAGCCCTCTTGGTGCACAAGGCTGGAGAATATAAAATACTATAACCAAATGGATTCTGACTGTGCAAAAACATCACTCAGGGACAGCATAGAAAAAGGCAGGAGAGCCTCTGGGTCCATTTTGGCTGCTGAGAAAGCCCCTGTCATGGGACCCGCCTCTCTGGAAGAGGTTCCGAGCCCCTCCCCTTCACCCCAGGGGTGGTGGGGTGTATCTGCCAAGGGAGCTCCTCAGAAAAGTTAACTGACCTCACACCTCCTCACCCTAGAGCTTCAGATCAGCCACTAATCTCGAGAGGACCTTGAGGACAACTTAGCCATCTGGTTTTTGTACAATTTGCATCGCTACAGAGCACATAAACTTATCTTCCAGCGCCTTCAAAATGTACACAGCTGAATTCTACTGCTGACTTTGGCACTCGCTCCTGGTATCTGAGAAGAACAGATTAAATTAAAAAGGAAGTAACAGATGCTGCAAATCACTCCCTTATTTTGAAGTCCCCCCTCCCACCCCAAATGCCCTAAATTACTTGATGATGAACAGCAATGCAGTAAAAAAAAAGCTGTCATGACAACTTCCAACTTGGCTTCCGCCCAAGGGGAAGCTGTGGGTTCTTCCTCCTAGGTGGTCTTTATGCCTGAGCACATTCTTTTGTCTGGTATGGGTATTGTTGTGTGGACAACTTGGCTGGAGGTACAAAATGGACAAAATCAACCCTGGGGTGCTTTTTAGCCTTGAGGTTCTTTGCTTTCAATTCCTTACCCTCACAGTATCCTTGTGAGGGGTATGTGTGAATATTAGGAGCAGGATTAGTATCCCCATTTTAGAGGCAGAAGAAAGGCCCAAGGAAAGCAGAGGATTTGCCCAAACTTAAGCACAGGAAATTAGTTCTGTCAGGAAACCTCGGTTCTTTTCTCACCTGCATCTGTGCCCAGTACACAGAATGAGGTAGTGAAGAGGCCAAGGCCAAGGCTGACATGCTCTGGGGGCACACTCAGAAGAATCACAGGCATATGTATTCCTGGTACCTGTCCTTGCAAGGTACTTGAGGGTTGCCAATGCCTGGCCTTCCTTCCCTGCTACTCAGACCTGCTCACTAAGTCAACATCCTGGCTACACCAGGCTACACCCTGTCTGTGTTCTGTGAGCCTTCCTAGGACTGAGAGGCAACCATCTTGTCATGATGACTTGGGGTGGGACCCAGCTAACTGGAGAGTGTGGCAAAGAAAAAGAAAGGAAGGAGATCGATGGGATTCAAAGGTATGGTATCGAATTGCCTTGCCTCTCTTTTTTCTAAACACTAAAGTACTAAAAAGATTAAGAATTCCAGAACTTGGACTGAGGATGGGAGTCTCTCTCCCAAAAGAAATATCTGCTGCAGAGATTTTTGGAGCCTGGAACCACAGGACTGAGATGCTTCCTTGCCAGAGATTTTAAAGAGGATAGATGGAGGCTCCCTTTAGGGGAATCTTGCCTGCATATAGAGGCATAAAGTCTCCCCCTTTCTTTCCATGAATCATGCTTCCAGCAGTCCTCAAGTGACAGGGCTCCCACACTTCCTAACCTCATGACTCTACTGGTGACCTTATTTTCTGAAACAGGAGTCAAGATCAATGTTTTGTCTATGGCTTGTCAACAAAAGGCATGATTTAAAAACTAAGATTGTCCCAGAAAGCCCAAGATATACACTTAGTTGTTCCCATGACCTCTCCACCACCTCTCCCAATCCTCTTCACTCCCTGACCCAAAGCCTACACCTGAGCTTCCTCTCCCATGAATGAGAGCACAAAAGCTCTAGGGGAGTGGTGGGCAGCATGGGCTTTCTGAGTTCCCATAGCCCACCAATTCTGTGCCCCAGTTCTACCCAGTATGCCCTTCTGGGGCAACAACCACTCCTACTACCACTTCTGCTTTGGCATCTTTATTTTCTCATTTCAGCTATGTGAGGTCCAGCTACTATTTTACTACAGCACAAGATCATATGCTTCTGAAGGTGGAAATTGGAGACACTACAACCAGCTGGACAAGGGTTTCACCTCTGGCTCCATGACTTCTCAGATGGGGGACATCAAATATGGCACTTAATATCTTGAGTCTCTTTTCGCAAAATGGAAGGAGACTGAATCTACTTAGCAGAATGGTTGTGATGAAGAGTGAGATAATAAATGCAGAGGACAGCGCCGTGCCTGGCATATAATAGCCTGCACATAATAGTGGCTCTACCGTCTCTCCAACTCCCAACACACTTCCAAACTTGTTCTTCCTCCTGCTCCTGAATGCCCTCCCTAAACTGCATTTACCTATATATTCTAATTTTACTTCTGTTATCTTCTTTCTGTTATGGCAACCTGGAGGCCATGCCATGCCATTTATTATCCATTATCTTAAAACCATAACTGAGAATGCTCTTTCAATCTCAGGCAACTGAATGAATGAATAAATGAATGAATGACCACATAAACGAAAAAGGCTTACAGCTCTATTTTCTAAGACCTTACAATAATGTCTTTCAGGTCGCTAGGAGAAATAGCTAGGTGGGGACTCAAATTCCCCATTTGCAAAAGCCTTAGACTAGATAATTCCAATGAGGATGTCAGGAGTGCTTGGTGGCTTGAAGCACAGGCTCACACCTGGAAAGAGTCAACCACCAGCTCCCTGGGTTATTTTCACTGTCTTTAATAAGGGATCAGAGCAACAGGACACATATACACTGAATCTCTTATCCCTCCAACACCCACACATGTTCCCCTTTCCCTTTTGATTTACTGAAGTTAAAACTCACTTATCAGCAACATACTTGGCTGACTCCTAATGTGGCTGACTTGTAAGTGATGATATCTCAGTTTTTCACCAAAACCTTCACTCCTGAAATTTCATCATTACCAAATTCTTCTTGAGGGGATAGATGGTAGTATCTCCCTCTCTCTGAAGCCTCTTCTACAAAAGGCCTACTTCTTATAAAGCAAACATAAAAATGGGAATGGGGAGGAGAAGGTGAAGAGTTTCAAGTATGAATGAGTTTTTTATGCTTAAGTTGGCTGGGTTTTAGGTAGTCATGAGAATGCTCCCTGCATTAGGGAGGGTTGATGGGGAATGTCCATGTGTCGACACATTCTCCAGGCACCATTTATATACATTACATACACTTTCTTATTTCATTCTCTCAACCATCGCAGAGCAATTATTACACACATTCTGCTCGTGAATAAAACTGAAGCTCAGGTTGGGTACTTGCCTCACATCACATAGCTCCTAGAACATAGAGCCGGGACTCAAACCAACATCAAACTTAGAGATGCTCTAATTCTAAAACCTGTGTAGGTCTTTTGAGAGATGCAAGTGAATGCCACAGTCTATTTGCCAGTGGTTTGGAAGAAAGAATAAATAGATTGCCAAAAATCAAACTAAAATAAATTTTAAATGATTTAGTAAAACTCCGTGGAGAATAGTCATGCATCTCATGTCTGAGGGCCCCTCCTTCTCATCTGCTCCTCTATAGAATGTTGAGAATGGTGAGGACCTTTGAGATAATCATTCTCAATCCTTCTCCTTTACAGGTAGAGCATTGAGTCTCCAGAGAGTAAGTGACTTGGGATAGAGTCAGAATCAGAGCCCAGGTTTCAGATTTCTGGGCCACTGCTTCTCTAGTAGTATTATTATGATGTCAAGAAAAGAGACGGTCAGAGAGGGACTCTATCACAGTACCCATACGTCATAAGGATTATTATATATGAGATTAGCTATTTATTGTTACTCAGGAAGACAAAGGAGACAATAGGCTTTAACTTCAACCTGAGATTTAAGATGTTTATTCATTCAACAAATATATATTTATCAGGCATTTATCAGGATGAAAAGATAAGCTGTCAGGAAACTCACAGCTGAGTGAGAAAGAAGTTCATTCAAATAATTATCTTTTCTCATGGTAAGGGCTATAACAAAATATGAACAAGGTGGTTGGGCAACACACTTGGCTGGCAAATGAAGAGGCAAATGAACTCTCTTGCAAGCAGTATCTAGAAGGTTTCACAGAGGAGTGATAAGGAAGGAGGGCATCAAACAGAGAAGGCACAGGCTAGGAAAAAGTTACAACTCCCCATCAGGGACAGGAAGAAAGTATTGGAAAAGTCTGCAGAACAGGGATGTAAAGTTTTCTCTTAGGACAGAGCAGGAAAGTCTTATTTCTTATCAAGTAGATGAGTTGGTCCCAGATATTTGCACTTTATGGACAATGCAGTTTGAAAACAGAAGCCAGTGAGGTAGGGGTAGATCACATGGAAGTGTTAAGTTTTAATTTTCTCAAGTAAGAATATTAATCTAAAATCCCTGCTGCAAATTATCACCATTAGTTCCTACAAGAAAGGATATTGTAATACCAAAAAGTAAGAAAGGTGCAATTTCAGAATAAAGGGCACTTTTTCCTGAGGAAAATCATTTGGTAACTTTTCACAGTACTCTTTTTACTTTACTCATTTCACTTTGGACTAATAATGATGTCGAAAGAATTTAGGACTAAGTCATAACTGAAGAATATAGCCCATCATCCCTGCTAGATTTAGCTAGAGGCAAACCATTTTCCTTTACCTGGAATTGTGCAATGTTCTGCTTGTTATACATACAACAATGTGCAGCTGAAATTCTCCATCTTATAGTCCAGTCCCTCTTAAGTATATGAACCAATCTGTAAGTTATTAGTTTTGTGTATATATATTTGACTTCTTGGTACTCCTTCTAGCCAAGGATTTCTATAAGCATCCATCTACATAGTTTTGAAAGACTTACATTACTTTTTAGATTCCAACACCAGGAAAGCAATAAGCCTATGAAGCTCATTATTCTGAAGGCTATCCCTAAACTAGTTACCCTCTCCAACACACTGAGTTATGAAGATCAGTAATTCCCTAAGGGAATCTTGTATCCAGGGTACCAGAGGAAAATGCAAAATGTACACTCTCGCTTAACAACACAAATTGTTGGCAACAAAGCCACTTCTTCAGACTTTTATGGGAGGAACTTTCCCACAGCCAGCCAGATGTGCAAACAAGAACTCTGAATGCCTTTGAGTGCTCAGATTATAGAAGCTACTAAAAAGGTATAGCTGAGGAGAGCATTCTCAAATCTATTTTTTCAACTTTGTTCAGAAGGGGACAGATATATTCTTCCAAACAACTCATACTTTCTAAAGCCCTGAGCCCTAGATGTGTTTCTGGGGATGGCATTAAGAACTAGAGCTTTAGCAAATAAGGAGAGGATGTCTTTATGTTCTTCCTTCATGATGAACTTTCTGACTCCTTAGGAATAGCCAGTAGGGCATTAAGTGGCCTGAGGTCCAGACTCGGTCAGGCAAATGTGTGTACCAGTGCCTCAGTGTGGTTTGTGGAAATTGATCCCATGCCTAGAATTTCAGCTAGTCAACTGCTTCCCTCACAAAAGAAGTACTGAGTTAGGTAGAACAAGGGTAGTGCTATGTCCTGTGATAGGGTTTGGTGGTAAAAATTGGAAAGTCAAAACAGATATATTTGTAGTTGTTTCCTTTCTCCACTCATCTACTCGCAAGGCCTTTTGGTCTCTGTGAACTAGCCAAATAAGATAGATGGTGGCAGGGGATACCATATTGGATAGGTGAGATTCAAGGTCACTGGTGAAGAAGCCCACGGGCCACACAAACACTTCTGGGATAGCTGCCCTTTGGGAAATAGTCTCTCTTCATTAGGACTAGAAAGCAGGTCTTGTTTCTACAGTTTCTATGACAAATTGCCATGAACTGTAAAAGGAAGGGAGGTCAACAGCCCCAACTGGACTGTGGGCTCTGGGATTGATTGTCAGTAGTGGAGAGGATTTTAAGCCGAGCCAGATGCAATCTCAAAGCTACTTCCCTTTGGGACTCATAAGTTTAGCTGGCAGCTAGGAGGACAGCCTGTGTTCATGGGGGCGGTTTCTCTCTTGCTAGGCCATGGGGCTGGGATATGGCCAAACATATAATTTTGGCCAGGTTAGCACCTTCTCCCTTCCACCTTTAAAGTAACTAGGTTTGGAGCTATAACACAAATCCTTCTTTAACCATTGGTCTTTCATCTAGGTGACTTTCTTTTCCTTTCTTCTAACCCTAAAAGAAAACATAAGAGAGTTGACTATTTCTACACTCTGCCACTTCTAAAAAGTTCAGCCTTTAAAGAAACCCTGGAAAAAGTTCTCCATTAAAAAAACAACGATATAAACAATTGTTTCCAGAGACATCTGTCCATAATCTCGCTAGGGGTAGTGGCCTCTTTACTATCCCGGCAGCCTGAGTATAGGGCGATTCTCTTATCATATGCTGTAACTGAAACTTCTTCAGTCCCTTGCATTCAGGCCTCCCTGGAAACTGTTTTCATACCCACTGGCCTGTCTAATCTTTTACAAGACAATCTGCAAACAAGGTAAAAAACAGCAGGTGTTTTCAAAGCTAAAAACGGTGAACTTTTTCCAGCCTCCAGCCACCTTCTCAAAGGAAGACCCTGGGCAATTGTGATTTAGATGCTCTGTATTTGGTGAAATTATAGCACACAGCTGGCTGGCTTCAGGCTCCTCAAACCAAGGACTCTGCCCCTATATAAAACGTCGACCAGCTCTGATTTCTCTGAGTTCACAGACAACCTACGAAGCACTTGCTCCTGTTGGCAAAATTTGCTTTGGCCTCTATGGAACCTGTAAGCCACAGGCTCCTCGAGCAAGTCAGGCTGGTTTTCAAATCAAAGTGAATAATTCTTGAGGCCATGACTGCTGGCCTGTAAGGGGCAGTGGCCCCTGAGGTAAGAGATGCTCTTGTTCACTAAGATAGGGAGGAACACCCACTCTGAAGCTGGTGGGACACATTCCCAGGATGCCAGGTCCTTAGAGTACACCTCCCAGGGCATATGCATTGCTGATCTCTCTTCTATCCTAGAAAAATGTGATTTTCTGTCACCCTAAACCAATACCAGGTCTCCAAGTCCTCTTTCTCTTAGAACTTCAATCAGTCATTTCCTGTGACCTGGGAGGAAGTACACTTGACCTCAAAAAATAAGGGTCTCAAAAGTACAATAAAACAATACTTTGTATTTATGTCAAGAACCCTGAAGTGTCAGATGACCCCACTTATTCAATTCAGACATGATATAAACTTTTTTTTGAAATAACAAACTGCCCAAGTTTCAAAACCTAGTCTATGACTCCTAGGCAGATTTTCCTGATTTTCCGATATTTTCTAAGGAAATAAGCATTGTTTGACTGATATTTGTTTTGAAAAGTAAAAAAAAAAAAAAAATTCAAAGAAGTACATGGCATGTCTGCAACCAACCCAGTTCAACAACCACATACTAAGTACCTGCTGTGAGCCAAGCTCAGGGGAAAGAGGGAAAGTGAATCAGACTTGGCACTCATCCTCAGGGTGTGTGTGATGTTTTTAAAGAGTGAGTGAATTAATGAACACATGAATGATGACTGAATGCAAAATCAGGATTGATAGTAAGTTTTATAAATATCCTTCTCCATTTAATTGCATTAATATGGTCTAAGGAAGAAGAAGGAGAATATACATTTTTCCTGAGTTAAAATCTGGTGGTCCTTCCTGCTTAATGTTTTGTCTGTTCTCCCAAACTCCAAACACACCTTTGGTTCCCAGAATCTCTTGTAATTGGGTATTCTCTGAAGTCTCCAATCTGACCCTCAAAATGAAGGCAAGGAGTCTTCATGCCTTTTGGGGATAGAGTACTATATTTTATTTTATGTAATGATGTTCTCTGTCCTCTTTTAAGCATTTTCAACAGATTTTTATTTTGGACTCCTACACCTCTCTCCATGCTGATATCAATAGTGTTTTGGATGGAGTGTTTCCTTGCACGTGCCTTCATTACTAAAGCAAATAATTCATTACTAAAGCAAATAATTCCATTTTTTAAGGAACTAATTCCACTTTTCCTCATGGGGTGTTTGCTGATCATCTCTCTGTGGAGTATAAGCTATGGTACTTGCAAGCCCCATCTTAGGACTGAGGGAGACATAGCTTCTCTTCCCACAGAGACTTTAGTGTCCCCTGGGCATCAAGATTAAAATATGAGAAAGAGTTAAATGGTACTACAAAGCCTTGTAAGGGAGGAGGCCAACATATGCTCTAGGAGCTCAGAGGAGGGAGATGGTTTGCTGTGGGCAAAAGTTGTCAGGACAGGTTTTGACATGGAGGCAGAGACATCTCTAGTGGAAAGTCAGAAAGAAAGAGTTGGTCTTATTCTCAGTCTTCCATCTCTCCTACTCTGAACACCCTTAGTTACTCATGAGAATGGTTGGAGAGTGGGCGCTACAGTGGTGCAGATGCAACCCTGTGATGCTGGGTAAACCTCTGCACTTCCACAGAGCTCAGTGCCTTGAGATGAGCGTTAGAAAAAAGAATAAGCTCCTTGTGTAAAGCCTAGCAGAAACGCAAGTGCTCACTCTCATTAATAAGACTTCATTTTATCATTTTCATGCTACGTAGTTTATCCCACTGTTTTTTAGACTGGAACATTTAACTTTTTGCACTTCATCTTAATTACCCTGGGAGACTTCAGGCTACAGTGCCCAATTAAAAGAAAATTAGAACATTTCCCACTGTCTTTTTGTTTCTTGTAATCCAAAAATTAATCAATAAAGTCCTTAGACCTTTTCAACATACAACTAGATTTGTTAATATCCTCAGAAAAAGAAGCCAAGAAATTCAAAGCAGATGGAGCAGAATCACACAACCATGCAGAATAGTACAGGCCCAAAAGCTGGACAGGATTAGAGTGCTGGAGGCTGGGAATTTTTAACATAAAACAGAAAATGTCACCCATGACACTAATGTTCTTTTTGTGATGAAGCATAATGCTTCTGGTTAAATGTGAAGCACAGTGTCTTTTCTTGGAACTCTTAGCACATACAGATGTGGAGTCCTGAAGCTCCCAGGGCTTGTCCCCATCACAGTATTTTCTTGCCTGGGGCAGTTTACTGCTTACTCCAGGTGAAGCTTTCCCTCATCCGTCAGCAATACATTTACAAACGACATCCCAAACTGCTAACATCAAGATCAGAAGCAATTTATAAGAGCAAATAAGATAAACACAGGAAAAATTAAATTAAAAACAAACAAATTAATTAAACAAAAAGACATTTTAAGTTTATCCACTAAACTATAAAGCTTAACAAAAATTTCTAAACTTAAAGAATGATTTAAAAAACAAAACATAAATAAGTACTCACAGAGCGTAATTCTGGTTAGGGCCAGAACCAAGGAATAGACAAAGCTCTCGATGTTAAACCATCCACACAGTACTGGGGCCTTTGCACTTAGTTTAAAGCTTTGAGGAATTGGATCTTGACCCAAGTCTACAAAGAATAACTTCTGGGTCTCTACCTAATCACCAAGGACTCACTTAAATGGCTGGGCTGCTCCAAGGCTGATGATGGCTGCCACAGCTTCTCATGGCCTCTTAGACCCACACCCCTGGCCTCCTCTAATATCCATCCCTGATCTCATACCACACACCTGACTCTAGGTGAATAAAGCTCCTGATTAGCTAATGACTGGTTCTACCACTGGCCTGTGGGTACAATTGTCAATTTCTTGATCAATTTCAAATTAAATGATACCATTTACGTTTTTTTTTTCTTTTTACTTTTTTTTCTGTTACTTTAAATTAATGCCATTTACATAGGGCTTAATAGATCACAAAACATTTAAAATCTGTCATCTGATACATTTCTCATAGTAATTCTGGAAGCTAGTTACAGAATTTACAGAATAAGAGACAACACAGAGAGATTGAAGGAAACACCAAGAACACAGAGTTAAGAAGCCGCTGAGCCAGGATTCAAACTCAATTCTATGTTTCTATATGCCACACTATTTCCACTTGAGATCAGGGATCACGTTGTTCCCCACTCTGTAATATGTGGAAGGTAGGCACTCTGCTACATCTGATGCATAGCAAAGCTGGAAAAGTATGTTTCTGGAGAGAAGGCTGGATTCTGATCCTGGCTCTACAACTTGCTAGCTGGGAAATCTTGAGCAAATGACCTACTCACTGTGACCCTCTCAGTCTTCTTTGTAAGATGAGACTAACACCCCTCACAGTGTTGTTGTGAGGGTTAAATGAAAGAACCTATGTAGAGCAGGTGCCTAATAGATACCAGTTTCCTTCCATGCAACCCCTTCCCCTCCCCTGCTCCTGAGGCCCTGTTGGGGACCAACAGGTTTAGAAATAATCTCAGTATATGGTTCGTATACATTACACATGTATACACATAATTTCAGGTTAAAATCAGTGACGTCACTGAAGCAAACAGATCTCCAAAGGGGAGGGAAGTGCAGGATGTAAAGAGAGTACAAAGACGAGGTTTGTGGGAATGCTGGGGGTTGGGAGGCCAGCTTTAGGTTCTGGTCTTTGTAGCAACACAGGGAGCCTCCACACATGGCACCCAGGGTGCCCCTCGGCCTTGGTTGTAGTACCTCAGAGCTGGTGCTCACCTAACATCCTGAGCTCTCACATACTGTGGGTGCTATTTCCACTGTCTGATGCATGGCATTCTTTCTCTACTTTAGCTTTATGTTCTCCTTGTTTTTCTGTAATCTCAAAAGCTATTCCTTTGATGTAAGGTAGGGAGAATGGTACAGATCAAATGATCAAATAAGGTTACTAGTGAACGACTTTTGTCAGAGCCTAGGTGAGGGGCATGGAGGATTCCAGAAAGTAGAGAAAAACAGGAGGTAGAAATCAATGGCTGATGTGAATTGGAAACACAAAGTTCTCATGGGTGAGACCAGGCAAAAGGGTGTAGATGATAGAAGCTTCGTTCATCCCCTCTTGCAACCACATCAGAGTTGTGATGGAAGCATAGAGAAAACAGCAAGCAGAATTGCTTGGGGTCTAGATGAACAGAAGCCCTACAAATAGGGAGAGAAATAAGAAATCATCCTGCAATGGTAGGAGGTAGAAGTGGGTGAAGACGCGAGGCTGCCAGGTCCCAAGCAGCTGAGTAGGACAGAAGCTATGGTAGCTGTAGCAGTTCCTCTTAAGAGGGCCGTGTCCATGACCAGACTTTCATGGTGACATCCCTGCTTGTTCTGAGCACCAGGGCCAGGTTGCCTGCTCAGGGGGTACCTGGGACTTACAGGGGGATACTGAGTTGTCAGAGTGAGGGCTGAAGGCAAAGCTTTCTCCAAGGCAGAATTGCTAGCAATATCCATTGTTCCTCTATTGAGCCCTCCCCATTCCCAGTGTGCAGACGCAGTGCTGCCATAGCTGAGATGTCATCAAACTGGATAATAGAGGTCACTCTGCCCAGAGGATTCCTTGACACTCTGCCTCCCCCAACTCATGGCCCCACCGAAGCTACATCCAGTAGTGTCCTCGGCAAGTCCTGTGCCATTTGCTGAGCAGTGCCAAGACTCACATGAGTGGCAGCTGACTTCGGTTTCTGGTGTGGCTTCTTGAGGCAACTATAAGCAGAGCATCAGTGGATTGCTTGCTGAATCTTAACAGGTGGCACTGGAGGGGCATGGGGTGGGGCTTAACTTGGCCTGCTGCTGAGCCCCTCTCAGGACTGTGCCATTGGACACCTACTACACAAAACCAGGCTAATGAGACCAAGAAACTTAGGAGTCTTGATTAGAATATAGAAACAGACACAGAAAGGCAGCCAAAATGGGAAGTCAAAGAAGCAGAAATCATATGAGAGAACAGAATAGAGATCCAGGAACAATGGAGTCAAGAAATCTAACAGATACAGAGTTCAAAACACTGGTTATAAAGAAGCTCAATGAACTTAGGGGAAGTGTAGATGAACTCAGTGAGAACTTTCACAAAGAGATAAAAAACATAAAAATGGAAATGGAAATTATAAAAGGGAACCAGTCAGCAATGAAGAATACTTTATATGAGATTAAGAGTATATTAGAGGGAACCAACAGAAGGGCTTTGCACAAAATATTCAAAGTGATAAAAACACAGGATCTACAACCAAGAACACTTTATCCAACAAAGCTATCATTTAAAGTTGAAGGACAGATAAAGATCTTCCCAGACAAAAATAAGCTGAAGGAATTCATCAGCACCAAGCCAGTATTACAGGAAATGTTGGAGGAACTTCTTTAAGAAGAAAAAACATGTATCAAAAACAGGAATAAAGAATGGTAGTAACTACATATCTATCAACAAATACCTCAAATGGAAAAGAATTAAGTGCTTCAACCAAAAGAGAGAGTGGCTGAATGGACACTTGGACAAAAAGAAAACAAGACCCCTACATATCCTACATAGAAGAGATTCACTTCTGATTCAAAGACACACAAACTAAAAGGAAAGGATGGAAAAAGATACTGCCTTGATGGACCTAGAGGGTATTGTGTTGAATGAAATGTCAGACAGAGAAAGACAAATACTACATGATTTCATGTACATGTGGAATCTAAAGAACAAAATAAATAACAACAATGAAAATGGAAACAAACTCATAAATACAGAGAGGGCTACTAGATGGGGCAGGGATTGAGAAGAACGGCACAAAAGGGCAAAGGGATTAAGAAGTACAAATGGATAGATACAAAGTAGTCATGGAGATATAAAGTGTAGCATAAAGAAAATAGTCAACAATGCTATAAAAAATATGTAAGTGGGAAGAGGGGTACTAGATTTAGTGGGGGGGACCACTTTGTGAGTTATACAGATCTCTAATCGCTATGTTGTACAACTAAAATTAATATATTATTGTATGCCAACTATAATTGAAAAACGCTCAATGTAAAAATGAACAACAAAAAAGTTTTCATGACTACAGGGGCATAGGTTGCGGGAAGGGGTGGTCATCTGCAGTGCTGACAACTTTCATCTGATGGGACAGAGGAGAATCCCAATCCTAAGAGGTGAGGTCTGCCGCGTGTGCTGGGAAGCAGACCGGGATTATGCAGCTCTGGTTCTTTCATCAACAGAATATAGGGGTTGGACTGGGCTAGCTTTGGAATTAGACAAACCTAAGTTTAAATTCAGGCACCACCACTTACTCGTTATACAACACTGGGCAGATTTCTTTGTATTTCCAAGCTCCAGTGCTCTCATCTATCAGATAGGGATAAGAAAACAGTTCTCCAGAAGCTGGTGGAGGATTAAGGGAGGAGGTGCTGAAGCTTCTCGTACAGCAGCTGCTTCCTCAGTAAATACCGGTCTCTTTCCTTACCTCTATCTGTAAATTTATGAATCTATAGTGCAATGCATTGAGTCAATCCCCAATTATCTTACATGTCTACCCTGCACCCTCTAAACTTCAATTATGGAGGCACTGACATGATATATACTGAAGCAGCAAATAGAGAATTCAACTTAGACAAAAAGGCAGAAACAAATGTGAGGCAGGATGGTGGAGAAAAAAGGACCCAGAACTGGGAAGCGGCAGACCTGGGTTTGATTTCTAGCTCCCTCAGTCACTAGCCATAAAACATATGACTTTAGTCAAAATTTTCTTAATATTTCTGAGCTTCAGTTTTCTCATCTGTAATATGAAAATAATCATATATGTAAAAGTGCATTGGGGACTGAAAAGTGCGATTGGAATGTTAGTGGTCAATTTCATGCTACAATTCTTGGCAATTGATTTGAAAATTTGTCCAATCATTTGACTTTGAAAATGTAGTTTAGATGTTTTGAGAACAAATGTCTTTTAGCAGTCAAACAAAACTTCAAACTTCTCCAAACCCTAATCACCAAAATCGAATGACTATTATGTGGGTGTTGATGTATCTGTCTCCAAAAGAGCTTGGCTGGTTTTTCTTTGCAATCAACAAATCTCACCAGTGACCCACTGGAGCCACCAACTACTGATGTCCTGTTCTTTATTTGAAAAACAATACAATAAACCACTTTCTTATTTTAACAGCTAGTATAGGGCAGGGCAGGAGGAACCCCCACCCACGCTTGTTCTGAACAGACATCGTGTTGAAACTGATGTGAAAACAAGATAAGGAGAAATGTCTGTCAGCAGACCCAGGCCTCCCTAAGAGTTGGGCTGCTTTCTGTGTGTTCTGCATGGAGGGGAAGCCAGAGGCCATGCAGTCACCTGCAATGCTGCTCTGATATGCTGTGATGCTAAATATGGCTTAAGGATGGTGGGGCAGCAGTATAGACACACATGCAACTGACTTATTCTAGCCTTTAGACGTCTTTTAAAATATATATATTTAATGACATAATCCTTTGTAGAAATCATCATTTAGGTTAAAATACTATCTGCATAGAACTGAGGAATTAAAAACTGGTCATTGGGCTGGGAGCCATATGATCAATATGCCTACTTGGAAACTTCCCAACGGCTATATACTGCGGGTAGCTCTAAATCATATATTGGAAAACTTCAGTTTAAAGCTCCTTTGACATGGCTGGGATGCAGGAACCAGTGAACCAATGCAGAAGTACTGCAGGCAGTTCTTTTCTCTGTCTTTCTTGATCATTATTGGACCTCCAGGGAGAGAGGTACAGTGTAAATGAGGGTCCAAACGACATATCCAAGGTACTAAAAGGATCACAATGCATAAAACGTGATATGCATAAATGCTTATGAGTAGTGAAAACCATTTTTTTTAAAGACACAAGAGAAAAACCACAAAATCTCTTAGAGCTACTGAAATGGTGACAGCATCAGTATACACCATCTCTGGTTGTCACCTCTCTGAGAATAATGGAGTGAGTACTATAGGATCCAAAGAGCAAGTCCCAGACAGGGTGGAAGTGTCCTCACAACACTAAGTTGGGAGGACTCATCATGTTTGTAGAGGACCCCAGATACACATGCTCTCTAGCCTGCCGGCCCTAGTACAAGAACCCCTGTCCATCCACAGGCTCCTGTCAGAAAATGCCAGAGCTCCAGTTCCTCCCAAGCATCTATGCAACTGAGTGATGACAGGATGGAATAATAATAAAAAAAAACCTCAAGTTTTGGATTTTAAAGCGGATCGGTTATGAATGGCATGCCCTGGGAAACCAAAAATTAAGCATGTGCTAAATGCCAAGCTCTATGCTAGGAGCTGGGACCGCGAAACCAATATAGTGCAGTTAACATTGGCACCCAAGGAACCCCCAGTCCAACACGTCTCTTAGCTGCTCTTCCTTCCATGCTCATAGTGGCTTCCCAGCAGTAATAGCCATGCTTCCTGGACTGCAGCCATCTCCTTATCAAATTCTCAGTTTTACTACATGACTTTTATAAACATAAAACTAGCATCATTTGCCATATATAGAAAACATCTAAAAATTAAAAACAAAACAAAACAGAAAACAAAATAATCTTACTAAATTCTAGTTATAGACTCTTGCCTGCCAGTGTTCTGAGCCTATAGCCTATAGCTCTCTGTTAAAAAGAGATGAACAAATATTCTAGGTATTAAGAATCGACTACCTGAGCTGAGATTCTCCTGCCCTTGTAATCAGAATTGAAAAAGAAAGAATCGTTTGTCATTGCAATCGTGAGTCATTGCTTTCTTAATGTCACATCTGTATCTCACCCCAATCAGACCCCATTGCCCACTAACACCAACAGTGCCCCTAGTCTGCTTCATGAATGTGCCTATAACATTGTGCGGGAATACTGTGGGCACGCAAGACATACCTGCTGAGTGAATGAATGAATGCATATCTTAGCCTCATCATTCTTTTGTTCCCCCTCATCATTCTTTAATCCAGCCAGACTTATAGGCTAATTTTTCCTCAAGTGACCCATGCCCACTTATAAACCTCCATGCCCTTTTCCAATCTGTATACTATATAGAATGTTTTTCCATCCCTCTTTCCCCGACCCATCCTCCAACTGGTTAACTCTCAAATCTGCCAGTCTTAGGTTGTGTCATCTTCTCTCAATGGTTTCCTTTACCACTTCTGGTTGAGAGTAGCAATTCTTTACAATATGCCTACTACATGACTACCTTGATTATTATGATTATCACACGATAATCACTAATTTGCTTGTCTTTCTCTGGTAGGGATCAGTTTCTAAACTCCTTGAAGGCAGGAAATGTGTCTTCTATCTCTGGTGTTGAACGAAAGCATCTCTGGCCATTTCCCAATTTGCTCTTGTTGTACCAGACAAACTCTGTCTTTCCCTTCTCTAAGTTTTTTTGCAGACTGTCTCTTTGCCTGGTATGCTTTTGACAATATGCAAATTCTCTTCCATGTTTCTGCTCTGAGAAGTCTTTCAGGGCCCATTCTTCAAGCCAATCTTCCCACAATACCCCTTTATATCATTTTTATTCTATGTAGGGTTTACCCCATGTCAGTACAATTCTTTGTTTTATGCTGCTAGGTTTAGCATGCTATGGCCTTCTCATTTTTCTGCCCCACAGTCCACAGAGTGCCTGCTATATCGTGAGTAATCACTAAATATTTTCTTAAAAAAGGAATGAATGTCTAATAGGAAAATATTTTTCTATTGGCCTCTCTCCTATCAATTCCAAAAGTATTTGAAGTCACGATCAGTAAAACATAAAAATATTAAATTGATTGCAGACATTTACAGAGTACTTACTATCTGCCAGGTACTTTATAAGTATTCTCTCATTTAATTATCCCTTAACCTTGTGAGATAGGTACTTCTATTGATGTCAACTTGTGAGTCACTTGTTCAAGGTTACATAAATGGCAAAGCCAAGAAATGAACCCAGGCCTGAAAAACTGCAATATTCTTAACTACCACCTGGCCTAGTCTGTGACCTTATTCTGTTTGACCTACTGACCTCTTTCCTCATGATCAGAAGCCAAATCCCAGGCAAACAGACCTGGACTGCTGTGGGTAGCTTTGATCGTGCCCTTCATAGCACAATTAGGCCACCAGACTGGCTCTGCCCAAAGCACAATGCCCTGCCACAGAATGTTCATCATGAACTCTTGCTTGAGCCATGGGACTCAGTCAAATCACCAGCTCTACACTTATCCAGGATAAGGCAAATCAAGGCAGCCTTTATCATTTATACAATAATACACAGTTTGACACTTTGTAATTTCCCTGAAATTAGTATGCGGCTATTGCAGTAACATGAACTACTGTCTTTGAAAGCTCAATGAAAACAGTCTTTCAATAAAGATTTTAAACTTTAAATTGACTGAGGAGCTAAGTGAGAGTCTAGCGGCACCCCAAAGGAAGGAAGAGTCTTGGCACAGTTTTTATAACTGCACTCTCTGCACAAGAGAAGGGGCCTTGGCTGCAATTTCTTCACTCCTAGTTCTGTGTTGAAAGTGGCCGATGTGTCAAAGGCCAGTTTCCGCTAGTTTGCACTCAAGGAAGTGAGAGAAAAGCTGCTTGGCTGCAGAAGTTTTTGGGCAGAAAATAGTGACTTTATCCTACAAAAACCAGCTTCAAATATTTGTATAAAATTTAGGATGGGAGAAGAGAAATAAGAGTCACCTAATGAAAGTTCCTTCCTGCTTCTTGATGATGTTAACAGAATTCTCTGCAGGGAGGGTCCAAATCAGGCAGAGGGCAGAACACACAGCCATGTGGTTTTGTTTTTCCAGTGACAAACATCTCAGGAGAAATACTCCATTTTGGAAAGAGGTAGACACATCTGGACAAGAAGTTAACTGTGACCTCTAATCCTAGGTTCCTTTTCATTTGCTGGAAATAAATATGGTCCAGGGAGAAAAGTCCTATGGGGGAGAGATCCAGACGACCTCAGGTTTTGTTCTGGCTATGCTACTTATTTGTTTTATGACCATGCTACTTATTTGTTTTATGACCTTGAATAAATCATTTAAACATTCTGGGCTTCAGCCTGTCACAGGCCCAATTACTACTGTTTCCTTTCAGCTCAGACATTCTATATTAGGTAGTACATTACACAGATCAAGGTGGCACATTCGAACCACTCTCAGGGCATCACATCCTAAGGTGAATCTTCTTTCAGTTACCATGATTAATACGTTGAGCCTAGAACACCATCTTCGGCTACCATTCTTTACAGTTTAGGCACAAAGATGTGCAATAAGGTGACAAGGATAAGATATGGAGGGAAAAATGGCTTTATGTGGCTCTCACTGGCTCTTCTGGGGATGTATGTAAATACTAGCAGCTGCTGGGCCATGTAAAATGTCACTGGATTAGGAGATCTTGGCCAGGGATGTTTGGGACAGCAGCAGTCTGACTGTCATGACCCCATCTGTGGCTGCCTTACCTGGTTGGCTTAAAGCATGGCCGAGCTGATATGTCATAGTGGTTTCTTGTTTCAACTGTCCTTTCCACCGACCTTCAGCTAGACTAATACAATTAAACCACACAGCCTTCAAAAACCTTGAGAATGTAATCTTACTTCTTGGCACAGAACTTATGAAAATAATCAGATGTAAAGTAAGCTAATAATAATAGCTACTGTTTATAGAGAGCTAACTATGTGCAAGGCACTCTGCTAAATACTTTATACATATTATTCTATATAATCCCGACAGTGCTCTAAAATGGGTATTATCTCTATTTTATGAAAGATAAAACTAAGGCTTTTAACCTCAGTCTGCTATTCAGGACACAGAAATTTATGTGTAAGAATGTTTATCACAACAAAATGACCCAGATTTCCGGAAATAGTAAATTGATTAAATGGTGTATTTATCTAGTGACATACTAGAAATGCATGAGAAATCATGTTAGAATAATTAGTGACATAGAAAAATATGCACAACAAATTGTTAAGTAATAATCCCAACTTTGTTTGATGTATATATATTTCTATATTATATATGCAATATGATATTTCTTTGTTCTTCTTTGTATTTTTTCTGTATTTTCCAAAATTTATAAATTAAGCATGCATTATTTTTAAATTGTGGGGCTATTTAAAGGCTCATCGAAATAACCAAGAGTCCATTCCCATTCCTTTTGGTGTCTGGATTCTGGAGGAGGCATTCTAACAGATTCAATTTCTATACAATAGATATCTTCCCACTCAGAACCAAGAGGTCCCTCAGCTCCTCCCCTTTTTCTTGAGGCCTGTGATTCATGATTGAGATAGTGAATTTTAAGGTAGATGAACAGTTCTCTCTCTCAGGTTGTAGCTCCTGTAAAGTCACTTGGCCCAGATCACTATGCCCTAAAAAAGTCAGGTGTAGAACCCAAAATGAACCATCTAGTAAAACAAAACCAAATTCATAAACATTCTTTCTCAGTTCAATTATTAGTATTGTTGTCTTAATTATTAGTGGTAGTTATTTAAGTGAGGCATTTTTATCAGGTTAGGGAGAAGAGACCACAGAGTTGGCTGCATGACTTGGATAATTTTCTCAGCTTAGAGGCCTAAGAGTACCAGGAAGATGGTCATGGAGAGGAGGCAAGACTTTGAAGTATGAAGGAAAGAACATGGACTGTGGCTTCAGGCAGACATGGGTTAGAATCTTGATCCTATTTATTAACTGAGTGACTCTGGGAAAATTCTTAACTTTCTCATTTGTAAAATGGGTTTAAAGGGGCTATTGAAAGGACTAACGATAGCATGTAAAACACATCACATAGTAAGGGACATGCAGTTGATGCTTAATATCTTCTTCCTAGCCCCTCCTCACCCATCCTGTCCCCAACATATCTGTTCTCTATCATCAAGTTCTCAAATCTTTCCCCTTGCAGGAGAGTAGCAAAAAAACCTCCCACATGGGAGGTAGATGGGGAAAAAATTTTAAATCATTTCTTCAATTAAATAAATAAATAAAATTTAAAAAAAGATTTAAAAAATTAAAAAAAAATCCTCCCATATGAAAATCGGTGTTGTGAGGCACCACCTCAAATGGCAGATTTGAATCAAAGTGCCCAGACATTTAATCAGTCCTCTCTGCCAAATGAGATTCAGACAGGATCCCAAACAGATGGCAAATTGTCATCTATGCATACCTGAAGATACCACCATTCTATCTTATTAGACATTCCTAAAATGTCTAAAGTGATGGTAACAAAATCATCTACCACTTATGTGGCTTAGAATAAACTTTCAATTTTCTATATACCTCACCAGAGTTATAGAAAAATAAAAAAAAAATAGCTTCATTTTACTTAGGACAAAATAGGGCTCACTCAGAGAGATTGGCTTGTCTGAGATCAGTTTGCAGAAAAATAATCTTCTATTCTCCCCTCTATTCTATTCTCCATTCATGTGCCCAGGTGGCCTTTCCTCCAAGGCTGTGTTCTCTCCCTTAACATTACAGCCAAGAGCCTTACTCACATTGCAAAGATCCAGCTCCCAAATGTGTTTTATTTTTGGTTTATTAACCTTTAAGATTGTCCTAACACCATTGCACAGCTCACAGAATCCCTGGGTGCCAGACCTGAGCCCTAAAGTCAAGCAGGACTCTGGGCTGCCTTGCAGACCTGAATGTAAGTGTTATTGTTTCCACATTGGGTCATATATTATCAGTTTTCCTACATATTCTTTTTCATGGCCATTTGTCCCTGACTTGACATAACTCAGCTTGATGGAGAAACAGACTGCTCCTCCTAGATTCACACTGGCCTCATCTGCTGGGCACCAAAGCAGCCCCAGATACTGTGTTCTCCAAAGAACTCCAAATCACTTATGGTTAAATCTTGGATTGACTTCCCCAGAGGGCTTTCTGGGTGGCCTGGAGTGAAACCTGCCTCTTGTTGGTCTTTATTTTTCATGAGAAAGAAGATGGACCTGGTGATCTTGCAGACTGTTGTACCAGGGAGAACACTGACTCAGGCAGCGAGGCAGGCCTGGTGTCAGTGCCTGCTTCACTTCTTCCTGGTTATGTGACCTCGTGCAACTCAACAACCTCTCAGAGCCTTGATTTCCTCATCCATTCATAGTGGTAAGAGTATCTGTTCTGCCAAAACCTTAACAGGGCTGCTGTGAAGCTCAAGCTAGACAATAAAAACAGAAATGCTTTGTAAACTGTAATGTGCTGTAACGATGAGAGGTGGTGTCATTATCATGGGGATATGTCTGTCTGGTTATAACACTTTATAATTTAATAAGTCCATTTATGCATGAAACTGAAGCACTTACATGAGGACACTCACGTAAGGAAACATTCAGAAGGAAACACAATCCTAGGTAAGGAGAGTATGGACTAGATAAAGATAGATGCATTAAGTAATTCTACAATATTTGGCAAGGTCTCCTAGACAGTAGGATCAGAGTAAAGGAGGAGACAGGCAAGGTCCTTGCTCTCAGAAAGCTCATTCTAGTAGGAGAGTAGGCAGAGAATAAACAAGCAAACACAGAAACAAAAAAACAAGGTAAGTTGTCCTCCCACTGTGAGCACAAGCTAGCTTTCACCTTCTCCGTTTTCCTGTTCTGAGGCAGCAGGAATGTTGGCAGCAAACTTGGTATTCAAGGAGAGGACTTAGAATTGGTGAAAGAAGTTACCTTCCCCCTGACAGCACAAAATACAGTTTCAGAGTTGGGGCCCATTAAGACATGTTGGTTCTTTATATTTTTGGCACAGTGACAATATGCTGAAATACTGATGAACCAGGAGAGTTAAGAAACGAGAGATCCAGACAAATGATTTTCCAGTTACACGAGGATTTCTGGCCTCTACTAGGAATCCATGTTGAAGATCTTTAAAAAAATGAATACAAGCTTGCATCTCTTTGAGTTCCTATTTTTCCAAATGCAGGAAACTGAACCAAATACCGTCAGTTCTAAAATTGTTCATACCTCATCCTTCATAATATGTCACCTCCTCCAGGAAGCCTCACAGCACCCAGTGAGATTACTACCCCTTTTCTGCAGCTCAAGCATCTGTGAGTAACTCCACACAGTGCTTTCATGGTGTACATCATTCCTGACTTATTGGTATGTCCTTCATAGAGAATAAGCACACCCGGGCCAGGACTATACTTTGACTTTGAATTCCTAACACCTATCATGAAGAATACATAGTAGGTACTCGATAAGTGCTTATTCATGAGATCACTTCTCATTAGTCAATCTTGTATCCATAGCCAATTTAATAGACAGGCTGAATGTGAACAGACTCTAGGATACACTTTGCAAGTTGGTTTAGCAAGACAAATGCTTCGTTTTAGTTTATTCTTCAGTAACTTTCTCATTTGTCATATAAGGACTTGTCTCCTGTCTCTTACCAAGAGTTCTTATCAGATGAGGTTTTGATCCAAGTGAAATCTACATTAAAAATCAATAGTTTCCTCTCGTTTTAACTATCAGTTTATATAAGAACTATCAGAAAAAGATGTTCCATGGCATCCTGGGGCAGCCATCAGCATAACCAGACTATGGGAAACTATAGATATATACAAAAATATTACAAATAAATTGTAATTTTTGTCAACAAAATATTACAAGTAAAAAATAAAAGAGCAGGAAGGGAAGATAGTCAGCCACACTAAGAGACAATCCGTCAATTTAAGTATGGACCTTATTTGCATTAAGTAATTCTTATTTGAATCCCAGTTTACATAAAAAAAATTATTATTTTTTTAAAAATTATAAGGCAATTGAGAATATGTGATCACCGAATAGATATTGATATTACATAATTATTTATTTTTCATGTGCAATAATTGATCCTATTTTAATAAGAGTTGTAGTCTTTTGGACATACATATGGAAATATTTACAGATGAAATGATATGACATCTGGGATTTAATTCTGAATAATCTGGAGGAGGGTGGAGAAGTAGGTAGGGAAGTGAGTGCTACATATGAAATAAGATCAGGCAGAAATTGCTTGATACGTTGTTTCATTATACTATTCTTACTGCCTTTATATAAGTTTGAAAAATTCCATTTGTTTTTGAAAAAATCAGTATTTTTATTAAATTTCTGATCACTACAAGGTGACTCTAGTGAATTTATAGAGCAGACTTACGTAAGCCAGTGCTGGGCTTGGTACTAGCCCCTCCTAGAGGGTAGGGCAGGCTATAGGCAGTCCAGAGTGGGGCTATTCCTCTAGTGGGGCGGGGGCAGGAAGGACAGAGATCGAGAGAGAGAGAGAGAGAGAGAGAGAGAAGCTCCTGGTTAGATAGAGGCTCTGGGAATTCAATGCAAGGGGAAAGAAGTATTTTTCACCTTCTCATATGGAAAAATAAAAGCTTAGGAAAGGCAGACTGAAAAGAATATGGGATTTGGAGTCAGAATTTTTGGATTCACTCCCTGCCCAACAACTGGGAGAAGTACCTTGATGTTCTCATCCATAAAATGAGAATATTACTACCATTTATATCAAAGGGCTGTTGTGAAGATATGAGATCTCATATGGGAGAATGAGAGGCAGCATGGTACAGTGGGTCACAGACTTGGGTTTGAACAGTAGCTCTGTTGTACCATACACATAAATAAATAAAAACTGTTATAATTAATTATTTAAGAAAAAGCACTTTGTTCAAGGCCTCAAAGTGAGTCAGCAGGGTACTACTCAGTAGGAGAATGTGTACTCATCTGTCCTCCCCATTAACCCTTTGAGCTTCCTTAGTGGCTCTTATACAGGCAGCTGATTCACAACCCATCACTTTTTTGACAGTGCAGGGAAGACAGAGAGGAGGAGATGGGCCAATCTTGTTCTGACAGCTAGGACACCCCAGATGGCAGTGATGAATCAGACTTGCTGCTGCCACTCTCAGCATACATTGAAGATGCCCTGGCCAAGCCACTGTTCCGTGATGGCAGCAGATGACTGTCCCTTTATGCCTCCCTCCCCCGTGTACTCAGTAACCTCACAGCTTTCTCCCAGACTCCAAGCAGAAGCACAATTTTTCCCAGCCCTGCAGGAATCAAGCTAGCAAGATGGACATGCGTGTCTGCGTGTATGAGTGTGTGTGTGTGTGTGTAGGAGTATGCATATGAATCTACGCCCATTACCTAAGCTGGGCGGTGCACTATCCCAGTGCCATAGTGGAAGGATAGGGAATAGTAAACAAGACACCCAACAATGAATAACCAAACCCCCATGTTTCCAGGCCCAACTTTATTTAAAGGTACACTTGTCCATGGTCCCAAGGACCTCCCTGGCATATGGTTTCAGAGTGGAATATTGGGTTTGGCTTATCTGGAACCCATATTTTGAATACCATCGTCTTTCTGAGTCCAAAATCAAAGCACAAGAGGTACAAGAAGGCAAAAACTCCATTTCCTTTGTGAATAACTGTTTCTGTTTGACTAAGAAGTTGGGCCAAGAAAAGAGACAAAGGGCCACAGCTGGGAATATCTGTCATTGAGAAAATAGAATTTGTTGGTGGATTTTAAAAAATTTCTACGCTGTCTTAAATTATTCTATAAGAATTTCTTAGGCTTCCTCCAGTTTTGGATAAGAAAACAAGTGGAATACGTGATTCATTCTATTACGCTGTTATAAAAAACTATATTATAATAAACAACTCGCTAATTACTATGAATAAGAAAGGTTTAAATAGAAACACATAGGTATTAATAAGGGAATTTCTAGTCAAGCTTCATTTTTTTTTTTTTATGAAGTAGCCCTAATCTAACTTTTATTTTGCTAAATAGAAAAGATCTTTGACATCTTTTTTCAGGTGTTGAAAAACATTGAGTCTTGCTCTGAATAATACATTTTTTCAGTATAGGCCATTCACAGCATTTTTGACATTAAAAAGCCCTTGACTAACCATTTGTAACTTATTAAAAAAAAAAGACCAATTTGTCTTTTAAGTATCCCTTATTCTGCTTCAGTTGTGGAAAAAGATAGCACTCTAGTTCTTCTTTTAAATCAGTTATGCATGGAGTAGTGGACAAGTGTTTGCTTGGAAATAAGCTGGCCTGTGTTTGAAAAAAATAAGCTATCCTAACCAGTAAGTAGCTGTGTTACTCTGAGCAAGTCATTTTCCCACTCTGGGCCTCCATTTCCTCATCTGACAAATAAGAGGTTGGTTTGGATGTCACTCCCAGTTCATTAGATTTTTACATTAAAGTATAAAGCTTAGCAAGTATTATTTGAAGGCTAAAGATCAAAATCCTATAGATCAGAGGTTAGCAAACTACAACCCATGGTCAAATCTGCCTGCTGCTTACTTTGTACAACTTGCAAGCTAAGAATGAATTTTACATTTTTAAATGGGTGAAAAAAATCAAAAGAAGAATGATATTTTCTGACAGGTGAAAACAACATGAAATTCAAATTTCAGTGTCCATATATTTTTTATTGGCACACAGCCGCTTCATTTGTTCACATATTGTTGGTCTGCTTTTACACTACGATGCGAAGTTAAGTGGTTGCCACAGAGATCATGTGGTCTGCAAAACTTAAAATATTTACTCTGGTTCTTTATAAAGTTTGCTGACCCATTTTATAGCTCAGCATGTCTCCACTTTAATGTACATACTGATCACCCAGGGATCTTGTTAAAATGTCAACTCTAATTTAGTAGGTTGGTGTGAAACTGAGACTCTGCATTCCTAACAAGGTCCTGGGTAGCACCAAAGCTGCTGGTCTGAGGAACTCATTTGAGATGAAATGCTGGGCACCCTCTGACAAATCTGTGCCCTGAGCTTGGTAAACACTCGTCAGTGCTTGTCCAGATCCTTCAGACCCTTTAGCATAATATGATCCTTGCTAGTCTCTCCAGCTTCATTGCCCAGAACAAATCTCATGTACACATCTGGAAACACAACCCATACGCACACTTGCTCTCCTCTCCCTGTGCCTGCGACCACACTGATCTTTTTGCCTATAACATCCCCTCTGCACCCTACCCCTCGATCCTTAACAGATGCAATTCCCCAACTTGTTCTTCAAGTCCCAGCTCACATGGCACCTCCTCTGAAAGGATTCCCTGAGGCTGGGCTAAGTAGACCTTTAGTGAGGTCTCTTATTACCTCATGCCCTCTTCACAGTTTGAACCATATGGACTACAACACTGATATCCTTAAAGCAGAAGTCATTTTGTTTATTCCTACGTGCCACCAAGCAAGCGCCGTTCTTGGTTCTTGGCAGGGGTGGAACACATGTTCTTTGGAATAGGACGAATGGATTGCCCAGGATCACCTGGCAAATCGAGTGCAAAGCTGGGACTAGAGCCCATGCCTCTGAATCCTGGTGTGTTTTCTTTTCCCTAAGCCATGCCTCCGAAATGGATACTCTGTCCTAATGGCTGGAGGAATTAGTTCTATAGCATTTCAAACAGAGGGAAATTCAGGCTGTGCTCTGACACTGTTGCAGAGTTTGGGAATACAAGCAGCCCCTTCTCATGGCTGGCCACTTTATGGAGCTTCCGAGCCCAGGAAGCAGCTTCTTAAAAACATACCTTTTGGCCTCACTGCAGCACCAATGAATCAGTCATTCTGGGACTGACCCTGTGTAAAGTGCTGATAAGTAGTTAAGGAGAAGGCCTGGGAAAGAGATACAGCAGCCTTTATCACTTTCTCTCCCTAAGGCTGCAGGCATTTCCCTTCTCATTTCTTGTGGCTTCTATTTCCTTATTGGTCACCTGGGCTCAGAGGAGTGTGGGTCAGCCAGATAAACCTAGGCTGAGTGCAGCCACACACACATGCACACACACACACAAAGGCAGCAAGCACAATCCCCTTGGTAGTTGAGAGGGCTAGGGCAGGATGAAGTGGGGTGGATGGGAGGGGAGAATGTGTGCAGGGAGCCCTGATCTACCCTTAAATATGCCCCCACCTGCTCAGTATGGCATCTTTCCCAGCTCTCCTTCACCTGGCCTAAAATCCCTATCATTAAATTCACAGAGGTACTCTCTCCAGTTCAGTGATGGTTGCTACGGACCGAACTGAATTGTGTCCCCACAAAATTCATAGGTTGAAGCCCTGCCTACAACGTGATAGAATTTGGAGATGGAGTCTTTGGGAGGTAATTAGGGTTAGATGAGGCCATGAGGGTGGGGCATGGATCTGATAGGATTAGTGTCCTTATAAGAAGAGATACCAGAGAACCCTCTCTCTCCCTCCGCAAACACTCACCCAGGAAGGGCCACACAAAGACCCAATAAGAAAGTGGTCAGCTGTAAGCCAGGAAGAGGACCCTCACCAGAACCATAACCCTCTCAGACCTTGTTCTTGAACTTCCAGCCTCCAGAACTGTGAGATAACTAATTTCTGTTGTTTAAGCCCCCAGTCTGTGGTACTTTCTTATGGCAGCCTGAGCTGCCTTCTTTCACAGGTAAGTTGATCAGTTTCAGTTTCCTCCAATGAATCTTAATTAAGTTCATGAAGGCAAGGACAAGTTTGGTTTTGCTTGCCACTGTTTCCCTAGCACAAGGCATATTAAAAATAAATGTTAATAAAGAAGCGAATGAATGAACTCAGTGCTTGCTATGTACTATGCACCACGCACAAGGAAATAGAAAAAAGTAAGTCACTATCACTCCAAGGAGATTGATATAAACTGATCATGAGGATATGATATGAAAAGTATGGTATGGGGTACAGCCAATGTACTTGAGTAATGCACACATACACGCAAAAACTCATACACACATCTGCTTCGAGATGGTAGTGGATAGAGGTGGGTGCAGGAGTGAGGAACAGGTAATATATTCTGAGAAATTTTCTCAAAGGAGACTATATTTTAAAAAAAAATGTACGCGATTTCACCTAGGAGATAAGTGCACCCGGGAAGAAGACAGCTGATGCTTTGTTAATTTGTGAACAAATTTGAGCAAGACCAGAAGTGCTGAAAATGTAAGAACTTGTGTGGTCAAAGATAGCTGAGAGCCACAGGGGACATGGCGCAGGAGGGGAAGGTGGGGGAATAAAGGGATAGAAAGACTGTGGTTACCTCTCAGTTGACTGTGATACCTGGAACCACACAGAAGGGAGCTGAAGGGAAAGAAGCAGAAGACACTTCAATAGCAGAAAAGTGTTGGACTGTAGGGATCTTGAAACTTTAAAATGAAATCTTCAAAGGCTTGTTAGGGTGAGGTAGAAAAGCAAAAGGCTCTAAAAGCCAGACTAATTCAGAGATATTAGTATAGTCGTTTAAAAGTTGAATAAATCCTTTAACTGATCTGCCTCACTTGTCACATTTTCTCAGGATTGATAGAGTAAATTAACACATAGTAGGTTCATAACAAATGTAAGCTATTACTAGCTGTCTGTCTCTACCTAATTAAGAAGCTTGAAACATCCTGCAGTTTATAATCTGTCCTTTGGAAACTTGGAGGATACACAGCTTTCCCTCCAGTATGCCTACCTCCTTGGTTGGTGATTATTTACCACTTCCCTATCTACCCCCTTCAGGGATTCACAGAAGCCAGGAATGTGTCCTTTTTTGTGTCTGGGGCTCAAGGATCTGTACAGTGCTTGGCTCACCAGAGGCGCTCCTTGAAAATTTAGAGGGCTAAAATTCACAGATGGGCAAAGTGGACATAATTGTCTTAGTCAAAGGCACAGGACAGATCAGCAGTGGAGCTTATTCTAGAACTTTGACTTTACAGTCCATTGATTTCTGAGACCACATGGCCTCAGAATTAACAGAACAAAGACTCTGATCTCATCCAGTGACAGAGGCATTCCTCTTCAAATCTCCACCAAATGGGAACTGCCATCTAACACTGAGTATCCCATGTCACCTTCCTCTCTCTCAGAAGCAGCATCCGCACTGTCTCATGGAGAAGCAGACATAACACTCGAAACAACTCTTAAAACACTTTCCTGCAGTGTGGTCTATAAACACAGGAAACAGCAGCTGGCTGGGTTGCCAATAACGTTTATTTGCCAGTCTGGGTGCTAAGCTTTGAGCATGAGTTTAAAGCTGTGATCCAGGAATGAAAATAAACCAGTAAAGCAGAAACTGAGGCAACCTGACTATATATAGGTCTAATGAAAAGGCCTTTGGAGTCAGAAAAACTAAGGTTAAAAACCCAGCTCTGCCTCTTACTTATGATGCATGTTAAATAATCTTTTGAGCCTTTATTTCTTCTATTTCCTCATTTTTAAATGGGTCTATCAATACTAACTGCATAGGTTTTCAGTGAAGAGTAAGTGACATAGTGTTTGTTAGGTGCTGAGACCAGTGACAGGCACATAAAAGATGATTAAAATGGTATTTACCATCATGCACCTTGGTATTTACTGTAAGGAATTAAGATAGCAGCATTTTTGTTTGTTTGTTAGTTTAGCTTTGTATTTTCTTTGGGTAATTGACAAAACTTAGAAGCAACCAAGATGTCTTATACTAGGTAAATGGACAAAATAAACTGGCATATCCAGACAATGGAATATTATGATCAACTAAAAAGAAACTACCCAGCCATGAAGACATGGGTATCTTAAATACATATCGCTAAGTGAAAGAAGTTAATCTGAAAAAACTACATACTGCATAGTTCCAACTATATGGCGTTATAGAAAAGGCAAAACTATGGAGGCAGTAAAAAGATCAGTGGTTGCAATGGGTTGTAACGGGAGGATGAATAGGATTGTTAGGGCAGTGAAAATACTTTGTATACTATAATAATGGATACATGTCATTATACATTTGTCCAAATCCATAAAATGTATAACACCAAGAGTGAACCCTAAGGTAAACTATAGGCTTCAGCTGGTTATCATGTGTCAATGTATGTTTATCAGTTGTAATAAATGCTAATGGGGGAGGCTATCCATGTTTAGGGGTAGGAGGTAAGTGGGAAATCTCTGTACCTTCCCTTCAATTTTGCTATGAACCTAAAACTGCTCTAAAAAAAATAAAATAAAGTCTTTTAGAAAAAAGGTATTTACCTTCAACTACTTTGAGGACCTAATATGAATTCACTTGACGATAGCAATATCTTGGAAGGAACTTAGGGCCCTTAGTGGATTCCATAGCAACATTTATATCCCTTTGTTTCTGGGCACTAGCAGAGTGCAATACACTTATTTGATCACTTCCTTGTCTTCTGTACTAAACTGGGAGGATGAAGGAGACAGAGGCCATTCTTTATTCACATTTGCTTCTTTTGTTCCTAGGAGGGTGCAGGCCCAGTAAATGTGTTTTGGAGTGGGAGAGGAAAGCCCTATTAACTGGAAATTAGTGGAAGGAGGCAAAAGCAGCATCCTGAACCCTTGACATACAGCTCTAAAATGATACTCTGATACTTTAGCAGGAACCCTGTAGTAAGATGAGAAAATCTGAAGAGACATGGTAGTACTTCCTCCTTCATTATGATCTTTTTTTTTTTAGTTTCGATGTAGTGAACTCCCGCTGCAGAAAAAGCAATTCCAGAGCAAAGATGACAAAAAAATAGCTTTAGATTCTTTAGCAAAAAGTACGGAAATACATATTCTTTCCATCATCAGAAATTGCGTGACAACAGAAAGAATTTCAGCTCTTCTGGAATTTTCTATTATAAGGAGTTAAAGACTGACCTAAGGCTATTCCTCTTACTGCTGAAAACTTCAGCCTCTCAAGTCTATTATAAACTTAAAGCCATTCTTCATTCTCTTTCTCCACAGCTGAACAGTTCTTTTTCTTTCTTCTTAAGGTAGCTGTTCTGCCCTGGCTTGCTTACACTAGACTTGTTTGCCGTGTCCTTCACTGCAGCTTGCTCATCACTGCTTCTCTTAGCCTCTATCCATTCCCTCTGGCCCAAAATACTGGTCACAGCTCATAATTACCTGCTCAGAACCCAGCCAATGGCTGGTACATATCAAGCACCAATAAGTGAATGCTGAAGGCTCCACCCTTCTGAGCCCCTTGCTTGCTCCCTCATTTCAATTCTACACAGCCCTATGGCCCTTGTGTGTGGATAATTCATTCCTACTCAATGCTGGTGAGGCCATTCCAAAAGATGATGCCTGAGAATCAGATGTTCAGAGAATCCCAGAGACTTGGCACCAAGACACTTTAAAGACATCAGGTGTGGAGAGAAGGGCCACATATCTTGCTGTGGGATTATTCTGCAGTCCTTCCTACTACATCTTGGCTGTTCATTACCTCTGGGATTCAGCGACAGCTCTCTGTGGTCTACGTGTACGCTCATGGTTCTGGGACTGTACAGTTATACTATTTAATAGCTTTGTGTGCACTCCTGTAAGCTTCATTTTGTTTTCATCTTTTAAATAGAGAAAAGTATCTGTTTTACTGTCAGAGCTGTGGAGAGCATCATGCGTGTGAAAGCAGTACCTCCCTTTAGAGGATACCTTCAGATACCGTATCCTTCCCTGCAGACCTGAGATCCCAAGCTAGCCCAGCCTACCTCCCCACATTTCAGGTACATTCTCAACTCCAACCCAGAACTCTTGAGTGCTGCTGAGGAGGCTGATAAAAAAGCTCAGTTACACTCAATAATAAACAGGGGTAGAAAACACTACCTCAGAAGGCAGAGTATAGCATAATCGGGCCATTGGTTTCCAAAAGTTGTTCTTCCTTGTGAACTGAAGTCTGTGTCCCTAGCAATGATAACCATCCACTGAAGTCCACAAAATAAGCATCTTCTTTTCACATGACAGCCTTCCAGTATTAGAGAGATACCTTCCCCGCCCCTCTCTCATCTTATCACATTGTATTGAAGTTACCTGCTTGAGTTTGTCTTCCCCAAGAGCTCAGAAGCTTCTTGTCAGAGACCGAGTCTCACTCATATTTGTACATCTAACCCGTAGCACAAATCTCGGGTGCCTGGCACAAGGTCATTGCTCAGTAAAATTTGGTTGAATTAATAGGATCTTCTTCCTGTCCTGCCTACATAGCTTTTGTATTCCTTCAAGTCCACTTCAAACTTACCGTATTTAGCTTCACACTACCTGTTTCCCAGAAAAGCAGTAGCTAGTTCCTCACACTGCATAAAATAGGAAGGAGAAAATTTTTAAAAAAATTCAAATAAGATTTCAGCCCTTATTCTCTACATCTTTCAGAGCAAGCTGCCTAGCAAACAGAAATGTTCTTTGTTTACTCAAGGTTCCCTGAGAGTAATTCCATTTGAAAGCCTTCACCAGTCACTACAATACAGGCCATCTTGCTGGAGAGGTATTACTGGTGTCCAGCCACTCTTCCTCTGCCAGCGTGCCTCCCCTTTCCACTGGCCTGCAGGGCTGGCAGCCACAGGCCATAACAAGACAACCACACATGCCACCTCCTTTCCAAGCCCTGATGGATGAAGTGACACCTGGAGATCTGTGGTGCCCGAAGCAGTCAGACAGCAGAGGAGTATAGCTGTCTGTTTAGCCTTGTGCATCTCAATCCCGATGCACAAAGTTGCTGCAGGTCTGACTGTGGTCTGAGATCTCCATGAGGCTCATCTGGATTGGTCAGTTGATTTTCAAGAGTGACTTACAAGCAGGCTCCCACAGGGCTCCTTGCCATCATCATCACACTGCTGACATGTCAGGGATTCTTCTTGTTAAGGATAGCAGCTCTGGGCACATGTGAGACCAGGCAGGAGCCGTGTGGTTAGGATTCTGCACTGAAGAAGAAAGCTAGTCCACATTTCTAACCCCGTTCCCCTCATCTCTCAGGGTGGAGGCTCAGAAGGCTGGAGCTCTTCCCTAGAATGCGTATCCAGTCAATTGAACACTATTTAAATTATTTCTAAGCTCCAGGTCTTAAAGATGTTGGGGAAAGAACATAGAAACACACTTTCACCAAAGATTTAGAATGACTTATTAACTTGTACTCTGAGTGCCCTTCTGTGCCCCACACAATGTCGTGATTCTTAACCTCCATATCTACCACTTACTGTGCATTTAAGAGTTGAGCTCTGCATTAACTATTTTATACGTTATTATCTCATTTCACCATTATAACGATCCCTTGAGGCAGATATCATTACCCTCATTTAACAGATGAGAAAACTGAGCCTGAGAATGTAGTAATTTCCCTAAAGTAAAATAGGAATTTGAATATATGTCACTTTGACCACAAAGTATAGTACCTGGCAAACCACTATGTGCTCTGTCCAAAGAGCCCTTCATTGAGGCAACAGAAATAGGAACACATTTCCTGTTTCTATTGTGGAGGTTCAATTTCCAGCAGCAGGTGGAGGGAGGAGAGGTGGTTGGCAGAGACTTGGTGTTCTACTAACTCCTGAGTACAATCCTGTGCCTGTCTTCTGATAGTTTGGAGCCGAACTGGATAGTATATGCACATATGTGCGTGCACACACACACACACACACACACACACACACACCCCTACTTTCAGAAAAGGGTGATAATATCATTGTAACTCCAGACTACATCACTAGACAGCCAACCACATTGCAGTTAGTTGAGGCCCAGTAACAGACCAAACCAATGGACAAATGAGACTGCCCTCTAGACTCTAGTTCTGTGTAATCTAGGGACATCACATCATTTGTTTGGACGTCAAGTTTCTTTCTTCCTGCTATTTACTGAACATTACTAAACATCAGCTGCATAGCAATACTGTGGGTGCTGGTTAAGAACTCGGACTCAGGAGTCAGCCTGCCTAGAGTTTGCATCCTGATTCTACTATTTACTGGTTGTGTGATTTTCGGCAACTTAAAAATCTCCGTGCCTCATATTTGCCCATGACACATCTTATAAGAGGTTGAAATCCAAAATATAAAAAAACTCATACAACTTAACATGAAAACAAACAAACAAACAACCTGGTTAAAAAATGGGCAAAGGATCTGAATAGACATTTCTCCAAAGAAGACATACGGATGGCCAACAGACGTATGAAAAGATGTTTAATGTCACTAATTACTTGGGAAATGTGAATTAAAACCACAGTGAGATATCACCTCACACCTGTCAGAATTGCAATCCTCAATAAATTAACGAACAACAAGTGTTGGTGAGAATATGCAGAAAAGAGAATCCTCATGCACTGTTGGTGGGATTGTAAATTGGTACAGCCACTATGGAAAACAGAACAAAGCTTCCTCAAAAAATTAGAAATAGAACTACTTTATGACCCAGCAATTCCCTTCTGGGTATTTTCCGAAGAAGTCCAAAACACTATTTTGAAAAAGTATTTGCTTCTCTATGTTCATTGCAGCATTATTTACAATAGCCAAAATACGGAAGTAACCTAAGTACCCACTGACAGATGAATGGATAAAGAAGATATCTTGGGGTACAAAAATACAATGAAATATTACTTGGGCATAAAAAAGAATGAAATCTTACCATCTGCGATGATATGGATGGGCCTAGAGTGTATTATGTTAAGTGAAATAACTCAGACAGGGAAAGACAATTACCATATAATTTTGCTTACATGTGGAATCCAAAAAATATAAACAAACAGAAGCAAACTCATAGATGCAGAGAACAAACTGATGATTGCCAGATAGGAGAGAGATTGGGGGGCTGGGTAAAAAAGGTAAGAGAATTAAGAAGTACAAATTGGTAGTTACAAAAATGTCACAGGGATATAAAGTGTAGCATAGGGAATATAGTCAATAATATTGTAATAACTATATATGGTTCCAGACGAGTACTAGACTTATCAGGGGATAACCTCATAAGTTATATAAATGTCTAATCACTATGATGCACACTTCAAATTAACATAATACTGAATGCCAACTGTCATTGAAAAATTAAAAATAGTTTTTCCATCTCTGTGCCTCAGTTTTCTCATCTGTAAAATGGGGATAATAATAGTTCCTATCTCATAGGGCTATTATGAGAAATACACAAAATAATGTACATGTTAAGTGTTTAAAATATTGTCTGGCACACAGTAGGCTGTGAATATATGAATATAGGTTTGCTATGACTATTTAGTACTTTGGTTGGGAATGGTGAGGGTGATGAAGGGTTAGCTGTAGGAAATACAAATGAGGAGAGCCTAGTAAACCTATATTCTGTGAGAAATACCATGAATTAAGGAGAAATGCAGACCAAGTGCTTACACATACATACTTAACTTCTTGTTTTCACAAAAGCCATTTGCCATTCTGTGGTAGACAGAATAATAGCTCCCCAAATATCCTCATATCCTAATCCCCAGGACCTATGAATATGTTACCTTACACAGCAAAGGGACTTTGCAGATGTGATTAAGCTAAGAATTTTGAGGTATAGTCATAAGATTTTAGAAGGAAGAGTGAAACAGGAAACAGATTCCCTCCTATAGCCTCCAGAAAGATTGCAGTATTATTGACATCTTAATTTTTGTACATTATACTCACTTTGGGCTTCTGATCTCCAAACTATAAGAGAAAAAACTGTATTGTTTTAAGCCACTGAATTTGTTATAGCAAGCAATAGGAAACCATTACATATGCCTTTGGTCACATCTGCTCTGTTTTACAAAACCTCTGGTTTTTACAAAAGCCACTTTCTAACTCATTATGATTCACGTCCCTACTTCCCAAAAGAGGTGAAGTGAAAATTTAAGCTTCCAGAAGGAAGTATTCACTTTGATGGAACTGGCCTCTCAAATGTCTCCTCACGTTCTTCACTCTGACAGAATTAGCCTTTCTGGGACAAGGGAGCTTGGTAGGGAAGGCTGGAATAGCCCACCAAACACAACCCAAACCAAGTGTTCACAGACTTTCTGGAAGAGTATCAAAGTACCATGACCCAACCGTGGATAACAAATAATAGTATTACTTTACGTGTGTATGACTTTTTGTGGTTTTTATTACTTTTATAATTATTGCCTCATTTTGATTCATCCAACCTATAGAAATAACTTACTCAAAAACACATCCTCAGAAAGTAACAGATCCAGAATTTGAACCCAGTCTTTTGTTTCTAAAGCCTGTTTTTTTTATCTCCATAGAGTAATATAACTTTGTTCTTACCTTTCTGGGTAGGTAACTGAGACAACTATGGATCCTTTCCAACACTCTACCACTGCCGTGAGACTTCCCCACCCACCCATTCCACCCTCCTTCTTACAGATAACCAGTCCTACTGGCCTATCAACATGTTAGCTTTATCTTCTATTGGCCAAGACATGAACAAATGGCAGGCAGGAGGGGAGCAAAAGAAAAAGAAAAGACTGAGAAACTACATGAAAGGACTTATCTGACAACGGACCAGTCCATCCCTCCAGGAAAGCGAGCTGAACCCTTGTTAGAAATCTATTTCTTAGAAGAAGAGCCTGGACTCAGGAAAGTAGCCTGATGTAGAAAAAAGAAACTGCCATCTGGGCTGGGAGTCAGGAGGCCTAAGCTCTACTTCTGTCGAAGTCTAGCTGTTGGTCTTGAGCAAGTCACTTCATCTGCTCATCCTGTTTTACTTACAGGTAAAAAGGGGAAGTTGGTCTAGATAAGCCCTCCTAGGAATTCCAGCTATACTTTCTTGAGATTCCGCCTATGCAGGTTTTTGCCAAGTAGGTAAGGGACAGCTGAGTTATCCTAAACCTAGGGCAGAAATGTTACATGAGTTTTTTCACCCTGAAGCAAAATCTATCTTCTATCATACATGACTCCCCAGTGATTACTATTATGCAGTTTCATATTAGAAACACAGTCTAGGATATGAATAACTAACATTTCTTGAGCTGCTATATCTGCGTACACTTCTGATATCTATAGATTTCACAAAGTATTGTGTTCAGGACATTGTTCTTCTTCATATCCTTTGGCAACCCATGAAGAACTATCACTCATCCAATCACCTAAATTTAAAACTATATATTCTATGTTTACATTTTCGGTATCTACCAACTCTTAGAAATTCAATTCCCACAAACAAACAACCTACAATATAAAGTACAACTTCTCTTTTTTGGGGGGTAAGTACTTTCTCCAAGTTTGATTCAGCTACCCCGGTTCACAGTCTTCTACTTGTTTCCTCCTCCATCTTCTTTCCTCTATCACTTCCTTCCAAAGTACCCAATACACCAAACATCCATTCTTACTTCACACTTTCCCACTTGTCTCCAAGTTGTAGGTGGGTGCATACAGACTAAGTGTGCAGAGTAACTTGTATAACTTAGAAAACTGGAGAAAACGTTCCCTCAAGGACACAAATTTTTCCAGACCCTGGTTACTAGCCCCATCATGAATCTTTATGTAGATCCTCAGCATTCCTTGATGATTCTTACATCAGAGATTCCAATTTATCTATCTATTCACAGGCAGATCTTGGTCAGCAGTGTCAGTTTCAGAGAGCAGATTCCAGCCTTCTGCAGAAAGAGCTGCCAAAAGGCTCAGCAGAAGCCCAGGGGCCAGGTCCTCAGGAGTCTAGGGGAGCTGGGAGGATGACCACCAGAAACCCTTCAGGGAGGCTTTGCAATCCTCACCTGGCCACATTTTATTCACAACCACCTGAATTTACAAACAATGATTATACTCACCTTGGAAATACAAAGGAAAAGAAACATTTTGTTGATTTGAATCTTTCTTAAGAAGTTCTCTTCTTCCCTGCCTTTTTGCAGGACATCTCTCATTTTCTTTTTTTCCTGCCTCTCCAAACACTCTTCTTAGCCTCCCTCTTTCGCCTGTTCTTTTTCTTCTACTCACCAGCTTGTCCCTCAGAACCCTTCCCCTGGAAGTTGACTTCTTTTCTTTACACTCTGCCTGGTTTACCACACCTATTCTCATGCCTTCTACTACAGTCAGTTCCCAAATCTATAGTTCTAGCCCTAACTACTCCTCTGAGCAACAAATCCTAATTTCCAACCATATCTTTATGTTGTTTATAGACTTTAACACCTATCTCAAGCCAAACTTGTCCCTCATCCTCTATATCACCTGATCTTCTATATATTCTATCTTGGTTAATAATGTCTCCCCCTTTCTCGTTTCCAAAACTGTTAATCTTGAGCTATCTTTTTGCTCCCCCAATCTTCACACCCAATAGAGTATCAATCCTGTTAATTTGATTTCAGAAACGTCTCTAGAATCTGGCTCTTGTTAATCTTAACCCAAGCGCCTATTAGCCTTTCTTCTGGACTATTACAACCACCTTCTTACCAGCTCCCATGCCTAGTTTTTCTCTGCTACATTCTATTCTTTATATGACTTCTGTTCTATAAAATGTTACTCTCCATAACCTCTAGCCCCAACTAATTTATCTACTCCTCTTTTGTCACTTTCTCATCAATCCTCAGCTCCCACATGCCTTCTTACTCTCTGAATTTCATGCTGTCCACTCTGACTGGAATGCCCTTTCCTCTTCTATACCTAGAAAATCTATTTATTACTTAAGGTCTTCTTTAATTGTTGCCTCCTCTGCTCTCCTCAACCTTCATGGATTGTACTAGTCATTGTTCCTGTGGTCCAATAGAGTTTTTTTCAAACCTCTACTATGGTACTAACTGTAATATTATTTCATGTTTATGGTTTATATGTATTTCTCTCTTGAGGAATGCTGAGTTCCCGTAGAAGAAAAATAATCACATCCCTAACAAGTTCCTGGCATGTAGTAAACACTCAGCCCAATGGAAGCATGAGTAAAATAATGTCAAATCTAAACTTAGGCTCAATTATGGTCCAGCTATTTCTTTTGGTAGCCAAAATTTCTCCTTTTCTTTCCAAGCTAGACAGTAACATAGTACCTAGAATTTTATTTAGTTGGAGTGGAGGGGCTGGTGGTGAGATAGAAAGTAAGAGGATGATGAGCAGGATGATTCTAGAAACTCAAGTTTAAATTAAATTCTGTCTCTGTCTTACACTTGTGGTATAATATTAAATCATTTGGACTATCTGCTGATCTTCCTAAACTCCTACCTCTTAAACTGAAGAAAAGTATTGCTCTTACCTTATTTGCATTTTCAAAATTTACTTTGGGGCTCTCTGTCTGGTTATATTACCCTCCTCATCTCCTCACATAGATACTGCATCTGTCTCTTGTATTCCATTTAACACATTTTATCATACTTCTTTTCCACACTAGATTGGCAGTTCCTTGAGGGCAAAGATTATATGTAATTATCTTTTCACTCGCAACTGCTATTGTAATAGATTTTAATAGTTTCCATAAATACATAATGAGGTGTTTATACATTTAACAAAAAATGGCATTACCTAGGGAACTTGTTATGGAGGTAAGACAGATACAATGTTGATTTTTTCCTCCTGTTCCTCAAAGATTTGAAATGTGAAGATATGTTATGAGACCCCAAAAAGGTCACTGTGGGTGAAAGTGACTGAAAGCCTAGGACAGATCATTCTGTATCTATGTAGGAAATACAGGGATGATCCTCTCTACCTTGATTGCTTCACAAGGTGAAGCTTAATAAGGCTTGAAGAAGAGATGAGAAGAGAGAAAAGGGGAGGAAAAGAGAGAGAAAGAGAGTTAGGGAAGGAAAGCAAAAGAAAGCCACACATATTATAGTTGAACTAGTTCTCCAGGATGGGTAAAATCTGATGAGGCAAAAAGAGAAGAAAAGGTAAGCAGGGAGGCGATTCAAGGACAGGTTGATTAAGAAATGAGACAGCAGATGCCACTGGTTCAGAACTTCAGCAACCCCGCATAGTTTTCCATGTGTTTGTCTGTGTTTAAACAGACTGTACACAAAGGCAGCCACTGGAGGCAGATTTCTTTCCTACTAAGTGCTTTCTACCCAAGGTAAGATAATAAACATTTAGAGAGCGGATGCTCACAGTAAATATTTTTGAATGGGGCACAGTCAGCATGAAAGTAGGATTCTAAATAATCCTGCTACCTGATTCACGGAGAAGGTAGATCCAACAAAACCTGAAAAGAAGCCTGAACATTTGGCTGCTCTGACCATCTGTGCTATCAGCTTCCTCTTGGCTTCCTCCCGACTCTTGTGAGCTGCTATGGGGGTGTTTCTTTCAGCTTCTCACTGCGTGTGGCAATAGCCCTGATCTTGGTAGAGTTAATTGCCACTGTTGCAGTATGTTTCCACTGGGGCAACAGAACACAATGGGAATTGTTACACAAACAGCTGGTGACCTAGCAGAAGGGAAGATGTCCCTTTAATTAAAAAGGTACCCATGAGCAATTTATTTCCCTCCAGGAGTTGGGCTTAAGGCACTAACCTCCTCTCTCATTTAACCAGCACATTGGTCGTATTTTGCAAGAAAGAACATTATGTACCAATTTGAAAATTATACTAATGCATACTAGTTAAACGACTCCCCACTGTTGTAATTGCCTTATATCTTTTTTCTTTCTATTTATTTACTCTAAAATATCAAGAGTCCTGAAGAGTTTTTTTAGAGGGAGAAGAGAAGAATTTGACAATAAAGCTCCAGGGAAAAACAAAACAAAATTAGGAAAACAAAACAAAACAAAACAAAACAAAACAGAAAAGCCAAATGCTCTGGAACAGAAAAGTATACATGAAGCAGTGAAAATACTTGTACGTGTATGTCATCCCCAGGTCACCGGAACTGCAAAGGACCTGAGAAGTGCTTGACTTCAACCCCTTTTACAGTTGGGAACACAGAGGTTGGGGGAAAGAAAAGTATGTGTGTGAGTCCAAACAGCCAATAATCGAGAGCAGAGTGCAAGTGCAGAGCTAGAGTCTGGTAAACTGAGTTTGCTTTCATTGTGCATTACCACTAGGCTACCTGTGAGGTATAGGCCAAACCCAGAGCTCTTAGATGATCTGTAAAGTGTTATTCTCTCAGGCTGAGAAAAGGCAGATTCGCTCCTCAGAAGGTCACTGTGGAGGACTTGCAGCCAGCTAGGGATACTTCAGAGCATCAGGTGGTGAAACCTGACATTCACCTTTTTCTCCCAAGAACTGCACAGAATTTAGTAGGATACTGTGCACACACTAAAGATCTCAATTTCTGGATTTGCATCTGAGATAATTCACCATAGGCCTCATCCTCATAAATAGTAGGTGCAAAGAACCTAATGGCCAGGTCACCAGGAAAATGGGGATATTAGCAAGATGGGACAACAAGAAAGGGGATCATCTATCACATACCCTGAGCCCTTACCAGAAGGTCCAGAGGACTTAGGCCACTGCTCTAGCTATCCATCCATCTTTCAGGGAAGAGAAAACCCAGAGGTTCTCCCATAAGCCTTTCGGTAACACCCAGGGGCCCCTGGGAAAGTCCTCCCATAAAGAAGGCAAGGACTTTCGGTACTGATGGGGATTGCAGATATCTCATTTGTCCAGCAATGGCTCTGTGTCCTGCTGGGACTGTGCCCATCACAGTGCAGAGGAGCCATTCTTGAATGCTCATTTTTTCCCCCCTCTCTAGGGCTGCAGACTGATTCCATTTGAAACTAATCAAAAGACAACCATATGGCACTCCTTCAAATCCCCAACCCAAGCCATTTATTACAGTCAGCAGCTTAGGTAGCACTGGCTCTGCTCTGGGTCTGCTTCCAATAGGTCTGGCACCCCTTGGGGCACTGTACAGAGAGAGGTACAGGAGAACAGAACTGAAGTGCTGAGGGAAGGCCTCAGTCAGCCTCTACCCCACACTCACTACTTTCTGCCCATAGTTTAGTGAGTAGAGGAGAGATGTATAAGTGGAGGGGCACTCTGGGCCCCAGGCAACAAAGGGAGCTCTGCAGAATAAAATCGGCATTGGAGAAGTAAGACATATCTCCTTATTGGGGCTTACTGATGCTAGGCACTCTTCAAGTATTTGTGTGGAATGGCATCCTTAGCCCTTATAACAGTCCTTCGAGGTAAGTACTGTTATTATTAATCTTTTACAGACAGGGAAAATCAGGCTCAGTGCATTCAGAAATTCACCATAGGTCACCCAGTTGGGATTCAAACCTAGGCTGTCCGAACACCTGCCACAAGTTGAAACTTCTGAGTATCAGGCTGATACTAACAGGATCTCCTCCATTCCAAGTACAGGGTCTGTCTGTCTGTCTGTCTGTCTGTCACACACACACACACACACACACACACACACACACACACACACACAGCTTTACACACACCAGATGCACACACTACTAGGATGGGGGTGACACTGACAGCTCCACCACCACCATCTTGGCAGGAGCAGAGCTGGCAAGAGACAAAGGATTCCCTAGTTTTGTTGCCTCTTGAAAAAGCAAAGCCTTTAACTGTGAGAATTATTGTCCACTCAGTGAAAAGCAGCTAGAGTTTGAGGCAGCTGAGGGCAGGGGGTGGGGTGGTGACAAAAACCACAGGATAGAGTCATAAGGCAGGATACTCTTTACTCTCTGTGGCACTTAATCTTGTGCACCTCAGTCTTCTCATGAATTATCAATTACTTGATAGTAATTATGTACATAAATCTGCTTTGCAATCTCTAAACTGGCCTAAAAATCTAAGGTATTATTAGAATACAATAGAGAATTTTATAGAAGCTGTGTGCAAGGGGTTAATAATTATGTACCAGCATATTCAAATACATCAAGATCTACTCAGCAGCAACAGGACACAAACTGCTGATGTATGCAACATCATGGACAAGTCTCAAAAATATGAGAAAAGAAGCCAGGCATGTATAAGAGTATGCATTGTATGATTTTACTTATATACAGATCTAGAAAACAAACTAATCTGTAGTGACAGAAAACAGGCCAGTGGTTGCCCCAGGGATGGGGCGGAAAAGGGACTGACTGCAAAGAGGCACAAAAAAATTTTAGGGTGACGGACATGTGCTATGTCTTGTGGTGGCGACTTCATGGTATTATCGTCTGTCAAAACTGATCAATCTCTAAATAGGTTTAGTTTATTGTACATAAATTAGATCACTATAAAGTTAAAAAAGAACACATGTCAAGGACTTTCCTTTTGAACTAGGGCCTCTGTGTGGCCTGGGAAGTTAACTGGACTTATAGTATTAGCCCAAGGCTGTCATGACAACATGGTCCCACACAAGGTAAGTCCCTGAGCTCCTCAGAGCCTCAAGTCTCATTTTAAAATGAGGCTTTTATTGTGTGCTTTACCTCATAGGACTGCTGTGTCGATTAAAGGGATATTTAGCACATGTGAGAGCAATTTCCAACTGCAAAATAACACACAAATGTAAGGAAGTACTGTGTGGGCACAGGGTCACAACAGGTAGATTCTAGACTTCCTCACCCTACTCACCTATGAGACCCCTCCAGCTCCAAATGGGCATGTTTTTTTTCTTCTTTTTCTGCCTAATGTAGGACTACATGTTAAATCAAGAGGACTAAAATGTTAAATCAAGCTATATTCAGAGACTGCAATATGCTGATCAGTCCTACAGCCAGACCAGGAGGACACCTATAGAACAAAAGAAGATTTTTGCAAGGATTGCTAACAACACATTTCCCCACACTGTGAAGGGAAAACAGAAAAACAGAGTCTTTAAGTGACACCCTACACAAAATAAAATCATTCGTTCCTTATTGCTAAAACCATGGGGAATCTATGGATTACAGGCTGGAAATAGGCAGCATGTCTTTCACATTGCATATTCTTACCTTTTCCTGCTACATAATCTTATCCTTTCTCACTGTATGCTTGTATCAAAGAAAAATGGGTAAACAAAAGCTTTAAACTGTAATTCACAGAAACTAAAGAATGATATATAAACTGAATTCCCCAAACACTCAGGGTCCCTCTCACTGCCTTTACTCAGTGTCTTTACTCCGGCTCTCTCTCTGTCTCCATCTCTTTCTATTGTCTGTCCCTCTGAGTCTCTCTCAGGCTCTTTCAATCTCTGCCTCTGAGAGGAGACCACGTTGTCTGTGGAGCGTTACCCCTTCTCTAACAAACTTTCTTTTTGACTCTGACTTTAGTGGGCTTTGAATTCTTCCTTGTGCTCAGCTAAGAACACTTTTCTTTCTTAGTGCAGGGCTTGAGCTCCACCTCCCTCCACTCCACTTAGGTAATTTGCCCTGCCCTGCATCATATCTAATACCCCTGAGAAAGAAGCCCTCTCCCAGAATCAGCCGCAATTCAGAGATGCTGAGTTGACCAAGTACTTTCAGAGAATCCAATGTCAATCACCAGGTAGGCTGGAGGTCAGAGAAACTGGATATTTTAATTCATGGGCTCTCCAAGATGCTTCTCAATTCTTTGTGTAGCCAGCTTGTGCTGCTTTATCTTTGGGCAGTGAGGCATAGCTAACAGAGCTTCCTGCCCAGAGCAAAGTCAAAGGCATTTCTTCCAGCTCTTTCCTTCTGCCACTATCTTGCTCTTTAACAAGGCATCGTTTAAGTATTCTCAGTAGGAAAAAAGATAACCCAATAGCACATGTGAATCTTTGCCAAGAACTTCAACCACCACCTCACCCCCTTCTTTTTCTTCCAATAATACCATAATCATATCTATCTTGTGTCCAGAATACACTTTTAACTTCTCCAAGTTCTTTCTTGCCCTGATCTCATTTTGTCTTTACAAAGCATGTCAGATAATGCAGGACAGGCATTTTCATGCACAGAAGCTGGTCAGGAGATTGATAAAAAGGGCTTAAACAGAAGACCTAAAAGCTTCAAGTGTCAGTCAGAAGCTAAACTAGAATTCTGGGACATCTGACCCCTGTCATGGGTGTCCTTTTGCAAGAAGGGACATAGGAAACATTTGAAGGCCATTGGCTATAGACAAAGTACTAGGAAATATTTGAAGGCCATTGGCTATAGACAAAGTACTAGCCCCAGGAAGCCTCAAACCAAAACAAAATAAAAAGCAGGGTTGTATCAGCCAGGACTCCTCAGATTCATTGTCCAGTGACTTGCTCCCACAGTTGCCCTCAAGCTACAGAAGAGATATGAGAGCTTCACTCCCCAGAAATTGCAAAGGCCAGTAGTGAGATAGTATGAAATCGAGTATGCAAAGCAACGACTCTATCAGAGTTCCTATCCTTCCTTCTCTGGTGATCTATTCAGCCCTTCTCCTGGCCCCAGACATCCTCTTCCTCAGGCCTTTGCCCAGCACAGACACTCTTACTTTTCCTTCTACCAACCTCACTCCAGTCTTGATGAAGCTAGACCTTTATTTTTAGAACTTTTGCAACAGAAAACTATTGGGCATAGAAACAAAAAGAAAGGAATAGGCCATTTTGGCCCCTTGAAAGTTTTCTTCCAGAGGCTTCCCTAACACCTCCTTACCTTCTGCTTGCTTAAACACACACACACACACACACACACACACACACACACACACACACACACCACCATAAAAATCACCACTCCTCAATCTTTCTTCATGTGGCAGGTTCTTCCACAGCAGTGTCTAAATGGCTGAAGTTCATAGGGTGGAATGGAAAAAATCCAGCACAGCTCCAGGGGAGTAAGGAGCCACAGAGAACACACCCTGAGGTCACCCTGCTTGTGCAGCACTTCTTTCCTGTAGCTTTGTCAAGCACTTAAGAAACACACACTGATTAATCCTATCCCCCTCAGAGAGAGTCAGTGGGGCCCTGATGGGTTAAATGAGTTATCCAGGACCTGGGACTTGTTGGCCTCTGAGCATTTTGACAGCCCACCGAGAGCCCAGTGGAAGGTCTCTTCTTGTGCTGCGCAACACCAGACCCAGTTACACGCAGAGGGAAAATCAGAACTGTCAGCCTTGGCTACCACCATTCTCTCTGAATGGCCATATCTCAGGCACCAGTCTCATCCTTTCTTTGTATCACAGCTAAGTCATCCTGATCCCAGGAAACCATACCTGCTCTCTCCTGCTTGCAATTTCATCATATTCCTTCCTCCAGGTTTAAGACTTAAAAAAGAGGCTTCTCAGAAGCTAAGCCTGCTGCCTTTGCTCTCTTTCTTCTCAGCTCTCCAAAATAAAGTTAAAAATCTGCTCTCTGAAAATTTCAGATGGCCCCATGGAGTGGTCCCTCTTCTTACTGACCTGAGTTAAGTTATTAAGGGGAAGGCTGACCACATTAGCCTTTTTAGGTCGAAGTAGAAGAGATGCCAGCCTGGGCAGGGAGTGCAAATAGATCAGGTGACTACCAAAGGCTCTGCCCACTCTCTGGTAGAGATTTGTGGGAGACAGAACAGTGAACCCAACCTCCTCCCACCCAGGCTATTTCATCATGACCTACTCTGTCACCTTTTCAGCAATGAGAGGCAGTGCTACTAACAATAATAGTAGCTGTAAAAGGCTGAAAATGGCTCTCCAAAAGATATCCAGGTCCTCATACCTGGACCCTGTGAACATCACCTCATGGCAAATAAATAAACAAATAAACAAACAAACGGATTTTGAAGATGTGATTAAACTAAGGATCTTGAGATGGGAAGATTATCCTGAGTTACCTTGGAGAGGCCCTAAATGCAATCACAAGTGTCTTTATAGAAAAAAGACAGAGGGATCTTTGACACAGAAGAGAAGGTACTGTGGCCGTGGAGTGATGCAGCTACAAGCCAAAGAATGCCAGCAGACACCAGCCCCTACCTCCCATTCTTAAGGATAACTATACTCAGCCATCATCTATTAGAAGGACCTAACTTGCCACATCCACACCTGACACATCTATGTAGAGTCCACCACATCTTCTCCCTGCAAATCTAGCATCAGAGACTGCAGCCCCAGTGCTTGGAAGCCAGTGGGAGGTAGAAACATCAGTGCATTTCATAGTCTTCCAATGCCACTCCAATCTGTCCCAGCAGGCTGTGTGGAATGATAAAATCAGGGGTCTGATTTGATTAAGAGGTCGCAGCCAGATTACTAAAGAATAAACAAGGTTTGCCTAAAGGCCAGGGAAGGGAAGCCTAAGAGTTATCGCATGAAAAAAGAGGGAGGAAAAAAAACTTTCATTAACTTGGCCCTTTCTAATAAAGTTTGTTCAACTTCCCCTTCAGGTGATGTAATTCAAAGAAGCAGCGTCCCAACAGGATCCCAGGCTGTGTGTCCCCACCGAAGAAAGGCCTGGCCACCGGGCTTTAGCTTCCTCTTAGGCAGGGTTCCGGCCCCACATTCTTGGATGCCCAGCTTCAGAAGACTCCTCCTGCGGCTGCTACTGCTGCTGCTGCTGCTGCTGCTGCTGCTGCTGCTGCTGCTGCCACCGCCGCCTTGTGCTGGAGACCAGGCCTCTTCGCAGCGGGCTGCAGGGGCAGCCACCTGCGCTCTCTCTACCCTTCCCTACCTCACTCCACCCTCCAAGGGGAAGAAGGATGAGGGAGAACAGCTCCCTCTCCTTACTCTCAGGCACCCACAGATTTCTGCGCTGCTGTCACCACTGACGAGAACCCAGGTCCCCTGGAAGAATTGCTTCTCCTTTTTTCTTCCTCCCTATCAATGAACACGCAGCAACACCCACGCTCCGCTCCTCCTACTCCGGAGGGAGACCAAATCAGAGAGCGGCATCCGGACCTGGAAGCCGCTGCAGTGGGAGCGTCGGCTTCCCTGCCCTGCTGTCCTTTGCCTTTTCGTAGCCATCAAGAGGATCCCAAGCCAGCCCAGAGTTTCGGGTCCAGAGGGTACCTGAATCCTCTGCAGGACCCCGCCTCCCCAGGGGCTCGGCGCTTAGCAGACACAAGCTTAGCCCCACAAGCGAAGGCTGGGCGCTGGGCAGGGGACTCGGGACTCGAACCTGGTACCCTTTTCCTTAGGCATGTCTCACCTTAGGCATCCTCAGCAAGCCCCTAGCCCAGCGCTCCCGCGAGGCGTCTTCCCCTGCACCCCTGCCCTGAGGAGATATAGAGCCGGGCTCCTGCGTGCCCATCTGCCCTCAACAGGACGTGGGCAGCGGTGAGCGCGCGGCCTGTCCGGCCGGCGCAAGTAGACAAGCTGGACCCAAGACGAGGGCCAGCAGCTGGGGGCTGGAGGGGTCGCAAGAGCTGCGAGCCCGGCCACTTACGCGCGGGCTCTGGGGAAGCCCATGGACAGGAGCACGTCCAGCGCGGATCCATGCTTGATGGTGCCGGGGCGCTGCTGGCGGTTCCTGCGCGGGGTGACTTTGCTGTACAGCTCTTCTCTCGCAGCCATGCCGAGCGGGCTAGGGTGGCCGTACTGAGCCATGGCTCAGCGGCCAGCCATTGCCAAGGAAGGAGCCCGAGCCGGATCGTCCCGGAGGGAGGAGGGAGCCGGGCTGGGGTAGGGCAGGGAGCCGGGGGCCGAGAGCCGGGCGGGAAGCGGCGGCGGCGGCGGAGGCGGCGCTCGGAGCTTCCCGGGTGTTGAGATTCTGACGCTTCCTGGTGAGGCCACGGGAGCCAGAACAGCCCGCGAGCGGCTTCGGCCCGGCCAGCAGTCAGCTACTCCGGCCCTTGGGTGCCTTCAGCGCGGCGCCTGCAGCAGCTCCGCTCCTCCGCCCCCTTCTTTCTCCTCTCCTAGCAGTCCGGGAATTTGCAATGAGTAATTTTTGAATGGATCAAAAAGGAAAAGGAGACTGTGGGCTGGCCCTGCCCTGCCTGTGCTGGGGCCCCGCCCCTCTCTTAAAGAGGCCGCGCCACCTGGCGCGCACGAGGCTGCGCACAGGCTGTAGAGTTCGGTTCTTCTAGGTAAAGCATTGGAATCAGAGTAGGCTACCCGTGTCAGCCCCAGCCTTCCCCGTGGCTTGGATATAGGGCCCCCTGGGCCTCAAGACACAAGATCAACCCAATTCAAGTCTCGAATTGTTCAAGATGGAGTTAATAATGGAAATTGAGCGAACCGATAGGTGACATTAATGAACTAGAAAGCCAAGCCGGAAGGCCCAGATAAAAGGTTTTGCATCCGAAAGATCCTGCAAAACCCAGAAGATTTGGCCATTGAAGACCAATTCCATCAGCCAGACGAGTGGTCAGACGTAGCATGTCCTCCATGACTGAGATAGTGACGTCGTAGTAAAGAGTGGGACCTCAGGCTCTCAGGCTTGGGAGGGGAGAGAAAAGAAAGAGAGGACAGGGCAGAAAGAGGAAGACGGAAGAAAAGATGAAAGGAAGAAGGAAGAGGTGAGAGAAGAAGTGGGAAGTGGAAGGAGGGTGGAAGGAGAAGGAACAGAGAAAGTACACTTTCTAACTGTAAGAGGTATTCAAATGGAATGGGTTGATTCTCATTAGGGAATGAGTGTCCTGTCAACAAAAGGACTCAAAGAAATACTGGATCACCACTGGTCATCAACGAGGGATAAGTGAATTGCTTCATAGGTTGGACAAAACTACATCCACCTCAAATAAGGTGGGACTTCTTACCCATACCTACGCTCCTATGCTCCACACCATGAGCTGGGCTGGGGAATGTTACGACTCTCTCATTCAGAGATAAACTTATTGTCCTCAGTCAGGGACAAGGGCCCCACTTGGAGTAATGGAATGGCACAGAGGAAACTCTAGCTATTCCTCTTTTTCAGATAATTATAATAATAAAACCTAACATTCTTCTATGTGTACGCCATTGTGCTAAATGTAATAAATAAATTAACTCATTGAATTTTTACAATGACCTATGGAATTGTTATCCCAGTTTTAGAGATAAGAAAACTCAGCTTAGAGAGGCTGAGGAAGATAATAGATCTGGTAAATGCATAACCAGAACTTTTATCCAATGCGGTGCCTTGGGCAAGTTGCTTCTGCCTTCTACAGCCCCAGGTCCTTATCTGTATGCATCATAGTAACATAGCCCTACACCCTGGGTTCTCCAAAATTGTCAGCTCCTTCCCCTATCTGGAGTGTGGGGGAAGGATAGTGACCAGTCACCACCAGCAGCTTTTGGATGTTACTTTATAAGGCATCTGAAGGTTTTACTAGGGGAAGTGATGCAGCTTAATTCTCTCAGCCCAGAATTGGTTTTCTAAAGAATATCCAGTGGCATTTGGAAGTGGAGAGATAGGGACTACTGGGGCTTAAACAACAATGGACATAATTCTGCCTCCTGCTGTGTAAGGGATGAGAGAAAGTTCATACTTCCTGGGTGGAAGCTTCTGCCAGAACAAAGGAAGTGTGCTGGAGCCTAACAGAGTGCTTTTCCAGGGCACGCAGCAAAGAGACAGGACTGGGTTGAGGAAATAATACCTAGTAGACATCCTCCTTGGGATGTGTTCAGTAAAGGATTCTGGACCTTATCCAGTATTCTGAACTTCTCCCAAATGCCTGGGCTGAAAGTCAAAGGATCTGGAACCTAATGCCTGTGGAAATGTTTTGTAAACCACAAGCACTACACAAATAATAGTTCAGATTTATTCAGAACTTACTATATGCTAGTGCTGTTCTTAGATTCTTACACATATAACTCATTTACTCTCTCAACAGGCAATGATGTAGGTACTCTCATATTATTATCAGCCACTTTACAAATGATATTGAAGCAACCAAAGTTAAGTATCTTGTCCAAGATCATATAGCTAGTAAATGGTAGAAGAAGGATTTGAACTCTTAAAATATGTCCAAGCAACCATTTACCACTGCTGTTATGATGATGAAGAGGTACCATCTGTTAAAATAACATGGTATCTTTTTGACTTCTTTTATGTCCTTTGACTTAAAATTGCTGGATCTCTGTTTCTCCAGGAAAACTGAATTAACTGTCTACAGGGAAGGAAGAAACTTTCCTCTACCCCCAAGGTTCTAACAGATTAGCAAAGGGGAATAATCAAATTTAATACATATGTGTGCATGAGAATCCTGCATATATGAGACAGGCAGAGACCCCACATGCAAAAGAGGTTCAAAGACAGAAAGGGAAAATGGATATCTAAGACATTCTAAACCAGGGATGAGGTAAGATTCCTTGGGGGCTTCAAAGGATTATCGTATGAAGATAAAGACAGAAGTTTAGTAATTAGAAGTTTGTCTTGCCTTATAGATAGGTCCAAAAATGTTATTTCTGATAATCTTTTATTATGGATAAGGCCTATTATCCAAATTCTTCTGGATAGTTAAGGCAGGAGTGTGGGATGGGGAGGGGGGAGTTTCTCTTGAACCTGAAGCTTAAGTTGCCTTTAGCTCAGAACAATCATACCATTGAGGCACATCTTAGGGTGACTCATTCTGAACTCCTTTATCTTTCTCCCTATCTTTAAGCAAACTGAGAGGAAATGATGGATATAAAAATAGTTTTAGATAGCCTAAAAAAAGCAATATAGAAAATCAGTCACCTCAGATGTAAACTGTTTTGTCTGGGACACTTTTACAGAAATCTCAGCCTGGCTTCTTCACCAGTCTTCAGCTCAGTGCCAGCACTCAGACTGCTGCCATTTGTTCTGCAAGGAGTTGGGAGGCTGACAATTAAGATGCACTGTATTTTAATTGTATTGACTTTGAAAAGCTAGAGGAAGCTTTATAAATGTCCATATTGTTATATTACAAAGAGAAGAGAAATGACTATGCATTTCACAGGATATCTGACAGTAGTGGGAGGAGTGAGGGAGAAATGAGGCCTTGCAGAGGCCTCATTCCTCAGAAGGGAAAGCATGCTATCATGCACCCCTGTACCACTGGGTCATGGCAGAAACTACCCTGTATCACAAACCTCTTTTCGTTTATCTGAGCATTGTTTAACTCCACCCGCGCTGTCCCCAGCCACTTTCTCGGTGTGTTAGCCCTTCTGAAATGGCCACAGGGATGCCTAGGTTGGGCCCGGTTAACTAAACTCATAATTTCTGAAGTATGTCCTATGTCTTTCCTTCTCCTTCTCTCTGTTCTTGAGAAAAGTTTAAGTGACTGCATTAAGGACAGGCAGTAAACTGCAGAATGTCTCCAGTTCTGAGGGTTGGGATAGTGCCTTGGCAAATAAAGCTAGCTTTCAAACCACTTTAACCCCTAGACTTCTATGGGGATTCTTCATGGCCAGAAGATTTTGAAACCCTGTGGTAAGGAAAGAAAGGAAAGACAATGGGAGGGCGCCAGAACTGGGAATTTGGATGCCTAGGTGTTGACTGTTCTCTGCCCTCTCTGAGTCTCAGCTTCCTCATCTGCCAAATGAGGGTGTTGGCTTAGGCTGGGAATTCTTAGGATATTGCCAAGGGACACTTTATGGGCAGAAGTTGGGGTTACTCAACTGAAGGTTGAATGGATGGAGCATGGCATCTCTCCTCTTTTCAGAGTGAGTATGTGTTATAAGCTTTATGTCTTGGGGGTTTTATGTTTGATCTCATGTGGGAAGATGGTTTAGAGAATCAAAAAATTATTTTGAAAAACACTGTACTAGATGATATTTTTTAGTTTAGTTTTGAGAGGTCATAATTTAATAAAAAGGAAGGTAAAGATGAATGAAGTAGGATTGGTGAGAGGGGGAAGAGGTTGCTGGGAAGGGAAGGACAGCTGAAGGATGGGTTGGAGAGAGAGAAGGGTCCTCTACAGAGGTAGAACACTAGAGTGAAATGGACTTTAAAAAGTTATCTTGTTCCCACCGTTAGATAAAATTATATCTATGGGCCTGGTCAGAATGCTACAATGGCAGTCATATTGCAGTATAAATGTATTAAATCAATATATTGTACACTTTAAACTTACACAATGTTATATGTCAATAAAAATTTTTTAAAAAGTCCTGTCATTCTTCTCCTATCCTGAGGCACAATTATAAGAGATCTAAGAACCTGGAGATTGGTGACTATTTCTCAGTCTGAAATTTGTCCCTAAAACTTAGCACATAGTAGCATTTATGTAATTGTTGATGGGCTGTTTAATCTGTGAAGCCATGTCACACAGTTGGAAAAGCTAAGGCTGAAACAAAGTTTGGAGCATCACTCTAAAACAATAAAAAGCTTATATTTCTCTCACATTGAAAAAATTAAGATTTTTCTCTCAATTTCAAAAGCAATTGAGGTGTGTGTGGGGGCATGGAGGTGGGGTCTATTTTTATTTCTTCTTCATCTATCTTTGAACAAAAATCCCGGTGTGTCTGTTCTGGAATAGGAGACACTCCATTGTCCATGTTTCCTCCTTGTAGAGGCCTCACTGCCCAGGATCTGTGTCTCTGCTTTGCCACATAACAATAGAAGTGTTGTGAAATAAGCAATACAAGCTAGGAAAGAAAAAGTTTTTTTCCTCTTCTCATACAACTCCTTTTTTTATATACAGAAGGAAATGTATGGGCAGCATAGGAGAAATTTTATTTCTAGGAAATAGAATAAAATTAAGTAGATACAAAAACCTAGATATGCAGGGGAAATTGTTTGAAAAAGTGGAAACAATGCCATCTCTGAGAAATAAATGGATGGCAAGGCTTTTTCACTAGGTTGGCAGCAGAGGGGCAGAAGGAAGTATAGAGGCAGGGATGTATGTGGATGGGTTCCTATTTGTATTTTCATGATAATCATTGATATGCTTGAATTTCTTTTGGCTGTATTATAGGAATACAGTGCCAATAATTTTATGGAAACTTGCTTTCTTGCTAATATTTTAAAAGTATAGATCAGATAATGAATTCTTTTAGAAGCATTATACTCTGTTGCTTTATGTCTCATTCTTAATTAAACATTAAGGGAATGCAGTATCTTAATTGTAACTCTGCCAATATCTTTATTTGGAGGCCTATTACCATTTTCGTCTTTTATGAAATTTTTGTCACCAAGAAAGGCAGAATTATATATTTTTTCTTCCAGATTGAGTTGGTACAGTATATTCTCGGTTATTAAAGTATACATATAGTTTTGCAACTTTGAAATGGTAAATATTCATCATGTGTGAAGAAGCATGATACATAACCGAACAATCTTAATTACATAAAAATGGATGTTTAGTTGCGTTGATACATACAGGGGACTGAGAAGGATCGAATTGTGAACTGCTTGTGATTATGCATGACTTTGTTTACTGCTTCTTGTTTTTTTTCGGTTTCCTATTCTGCACATGTTAACTTTTTAAAAAATAAATGTTATTTCAAAAACCTGAAAAAAAATTCAGAGCTATCTCAGAGGCTGCAAGATATAATTTTTGAGTATTTCTTTTTTAAAAAATATAAGTTTATTTTAAAATTCTGAAAAATGCATTCTAATGAATCTTTGTGGAACTATGTACATTGTTGATTTTTCCAAATTATGAATAATATATAATGTAAGCACCAATAACTTATGACCTATACAAAGAAGGAAATTTTCATTATGTCAAGGTAGATGAACACTCTGGCCAGTAATATTTCTTCCATCTACATTCTGGAAATTAAAATATTAAAAATGTCTTTTGCTTCCTCCTCCACCCAGTTGCTTGACCTATCCTCTACCCCAAGCCTAGAACGTTTTTAACCACACTTTATAACAAATCCTATTCTAGGATTGGGTTATAGCTTTAGAAAAGTAAGCAAAGTAATTTATCTCAGTTTCTCATTGTAAAAATGGAAACAACTATACTTACTTCATTTTTTTTGTGATAATTACATGAATCATGAATATGAAGATAACAAGCAAGATGTCACATGCTTGCTGAGGACTTAATGAAACAATTTTTTCCCTATGCACTACTCATCTTCTCATTCTCATGACATTCGTGCAGTTTTTTGTTTAACTAGACCCTTGGACCACAGAATTTGATTAATTATAATCCATGGTCCATATATGGTTTAATTTTAGCTATTTAACTGGTTATTTAATCAGTTTGGTTTTTTTAATAATACAATAAGCACATACGAAGCGTTCACCTAAAATGAAAGTTAGGACCTGACAATAACCTATATCTTACCAGATGACCACTCCCCTGTCCAATAAGCTCATTCCCTGCCTCCTCATATCCCAGGTATCTTTCTCCTGTATCCTATGTTCATCATTCACTTGTATTTCTTTTCATGTAACTTTATTAAATCTATAAATAGTCTTAAAAAGTATACTTCAATTTTTAAAAGATATTTTTAATATTATAACAGTGTATAATGCTCTTTGTAAACTTTGGGGATTTACCATTTTTGCTCAATGGTATATGGCTAAGGTATATGCATACTGTTGAATGCTGGGTAATTCATTGGTTTGGTTGCTGTATAGTAGTTCACTCTCCTGTTAATTTATGTTTGGATTAGTTTGAAGTTTTTGCCTTTATGATTGTTATGAACGTTCTTTACATGTCTCCAGCTGCATGTATACAGAAAAAACGCTTGGGTATATCTTAGGAGTAGAATTGCTGGGTCATCTTCAAATTAGAAGATAATGCAGAAATGTTTTCCTAAATAGTTACACTAATTATATTCCCACCAGCAGCACATAAAAGATCTCTTTGCCTTGTAGTTGCCTGTGGCTAAATAATTATTCTGTATTCCAGGCTATTCTATAAGCAACCTGAGGATAACTTGTGGTTACATAGAGAGTTAAAGAATATGGGCTCTAGGTTTGACTTCTACTTTCTTCTTTATTAGCCATGTGACCCTGACCAAATTCATTCATTCAACAATTATTCACTGGGCATCTACTATGTGCTGAAGGTAGGTGTCCTTCAGAAATTAATACGATAAAATGTCTGTTTCCAAGGAACTTACATTCTAGTGTGGAGAAACATAAGTTCCATACAATGATAAGTGCTATAAAGAAAGATAAACAGGGTGATATGCAAAAGAGTGTCTGATGGTGGAGAGCTCCTTTAGCAAAAGTGGGTAAGGGAAGTCATCTATGTGGAGGTGACATCAGAGCTCAGATCTGAACAGTAAGAAGAAGGCAGCCAAATGAAAGTATGGAAGGAGAGAATTTTTTGTAGAGGGGACAGCAAATGCAAAAGTTTTAAGGTGGAAATACTCAAAGGAACAAAGAGAAGGCCAGTGAAGCTGAAGCACAGTGAGTGAGGTTGAGAATTGAGACAGGTAGGGGGTGTGCCAGAGCCAGCTCAAGCAGCTGATGAGAGTTCATTGTTAAATTTTCAGGAATACCTGGAGTCAGTTGTTATAACATTAGTAGTTGGAAATCAGCCACAATGGGAATATTTACACCATGAGAATTGGCAAATGCTTCCTCAGGGCTTTCTCCTTGGAACTGTGAGGCATACATGTATATTTGGGGTGGGAGAGAGAATAAGGGGAGGGACATGCACTGAACAGATAAAATTTAAAAAGTGAGACAATTACTTAAACTCTCCGGATCTAACCTTAAAAGGTTGCTATCAGAATAGAATAAGTTGGTTCACATAAAGCATGGGGCACAGAATGAATGCTCTATGACTGAAGAGTACTTGCCTGCACCTGCCAATATTCATACTTCTTCCCCAGCAATCTATTCTTACTTCTTCTCCAACAATCTATTCTTGATGATCCTTGGAGGAAAAAGAACAAACATATGTTGAGTGGTCACTATAGGTTAGGTCTAGCACATATTATTTCATACCATCAGCAACACTGTCAGGTAGATATCTATATGTACAATTTACTGATAAACCTATTAAAGTTCAGAGAAGTATGTAACTTGCCCCAAGTCACACAGCTGCTAAGTGCTAGAAGTGTTATTGAAAAGTAAGACATCTGAATTTACCTTCAGAACACATTACAATTAACCTTAATTAATTAATATCAATTAAAATATTTAATAGGCAACTCATTTCAGTGAATAAAAATATTTGAATTTCTTATTAAATGAACCACATGACTGCCTGAACCCACAGATGAAGAATATTTGAAGATATATGAATAAAAGGGGTTGCAGCAAATATGGATTTGAAGTAACATTTGAAGTAACACTTACTAAACTCATCAGATCATTAGGCGACTTACAGGTAAAAGAAACAAAATTCTCTCTTCCTCCTGCTTCCCTTCTACACTAATGGGATACCTAGCATATCTGGGCATGGAGCTCAAAGACAGGGATGGCTTCAAGGAATGCAAAATCTAGAGGGAATGAAAGGAGTGATCAGACAATGACAACACAGGATGACTGAGAGACATAGAAATTTGCCTAAGTTGCTAAAGGGGCAAAGTGGGGGCGGTGGGGGGAATGGTTGGGAAAGTGTCCCCAGAGAAGGTGATGTTTGAGCTGTACATTGGAAGATGAGGAATGGGATAGTAGGAGTGGGATGAGGCTGGGTAGAAAGAGCAGGGAAGAAAGAAAGATTGTTCTAGGCAGAGAAAATACCATGTGCAGTGGCCAGACATAGGAAAGATCAGATCACCTGAAGACTTGCTTGGCAAAAGGAGAGGGTTCGGGGAGAATTGAGGAGGTTCAGACACTGGAGCAGGGTTGGAGAATTTATGTTACTGTAAAACCAGACTTCTTTCTGGGTAATATTTCTCTAGCTGATGTCTGCCCAGTTTTGACACTCTATTGAGAAATCCATCACTACCCAATGACTGGGTTAGCAATCTCAAACCACTTGGAATCCAAGGTGCTATGGACTTGATGTTTGTGTCCTTCCAAATTTATATGTTGAAATTCTAACCCCCAATGTGACGGTATTAGGAGGTGGAAACTTTGGGAGGTGATTAGATCTTGAGAGTGGAGCCCTCATGAGTGGAATTTGTGCTCTTATAAAAGAGGCCCCAGAGAGCCCCCTCATCCCTTCCACCATGTGAGGACTCAAAGAGAAGTCTGCAAACAGAAGAGGGCCTGGTCCTCTCACCCAATTATGCTGGTATCCTGATCTCAGACTTTAAGGCTCTAGAACTGTGAGAAATAAATTTCTGTTGTTTATAAGCCATCTAATCTATGGTGTTTTTTATAGTAGCCCAAATAGACTAAGACAAGGACAAATCAGAGTTGTGTCTTAAAATACTAATCATTCTTCAAGGTTAAACTAAAGTCCTGAAATTTCCAAGAAGTTTTCCCAGGACCCCAGTAGGACCCTAGCTCCTAAGAACTCTCAGAGAACTTTTTAAATCTTAAAGTCTCATGGATAACTTATAATATGCTGCCTTTTATTTTTCCTTTATTTTTTTATCCTCTTTTAAGTGTAAGTGCTTATTTAAAAATTATAGAAGCAATATAGTGAGGTATTTTTTAATCAAATTATTAATGTAAAAAATAAAAAAGGAAAAACAATCATATTTATTTATTTATTTATATTTATTTTTAAGTTAATTATTTTTTTTTTTTGTGGTGGCATTGATTAATGAAATCCGGTAAGTTTCAGCTGAATATTTTAACAATAAATAATATATATATTTACATTGTGTGTTCACCTCCCATAGTTAGATTTCTTTCTGTCACTACATATTTGCCTCTTTTACCTTATCTACCACCCTTCTCCCTCCTCCCCCCACCCCACCCTCTGGTAAACACTAGTCTACTGTCCATTCCATGAGTCTCTGTTTGTTTGTCCTGTTTGTTTGATATTTTTAGGTTTATATCCAACATGTAAGTGATATCATGTGATTTTCAACTATTTCTGTCTGGCTTCTTTCGCTTAGCATGATTTTCTCAAGGTTCATTCATGTTTTTGCAAATGGCAGTATTTCATCTCTTCTTATGGCTGAGTAATATTCCATTGTATATATGTACTACAGCTTCTTTAACCAATCATCTATCGTAGGACACTTCGGTTGCTTCCATGTCCTGGCCGCTGTGAATAATGCTGCTATGAACATCGGTGTGCATATATCTTTTCGGATATGGATTTTCAAGTGTTTGGGGTAAATACTCAGTAGAGGGATTGCTGGATCATATGGTAGATCAATTCTTAGTTTATTGAGGAAACTTCATACTGTTTTTCATAGTGGTTGTATGAATTTGCAGTCCCACCAGCAGTGTATGAGAGTTCCTTTTTCTCCGCATCCTTTCCAATATTTGTTATTACTTGTTCTGTTGATTATAGCAATTCTAACAGGTATGAGATGGTAGCTCATTGTGGTTTTGATTTGCATTTCCCTAAGAGCTAGCGATGTTGAGCATCTTTTCATATGTTTGGCCCCCATTTGTATGTCTTCTTGAGAGAAGTGTCTGTTCAGGTCCTCTGCCCTTTTTTTGGTTGGATTGTTTGTGTTTTTGTTGTTATTGAGTCATATGAGTTCTGCATATATTTTGGATATTAAGCCCTTATCGAAGGCATTGCTTGCAAATATATTTGCCCATTTGGTTGGTTGTCTCCTTACCTTGTTGATGATTTCTTTTGCTGAGCAGAAGCTTTTTAGTTTGATGTAGTCCCATTCATTTATTTTAGCTTTTACTTCCCTGGCCTTTGAGTTCAAATTCATAAAATCCTCTTTAAGTCCAAGGTCCTTGAGTTTCGTCCCTATGTTTTCTTCTATGCATTTTATTGTTTCAGGTCTTATATGCAGGTCCTTAATCCATTTTGAGTTATTTTGGTGTGTGGTGATAGACAACAGTCTAGTTTCATTCTTTTGCAGGTGGCTTTCCAGTTTTCCCAGCACCATTTATTAAAGACGCTTTCCTTTCTCCACTGTATATTTTTGGCTATTTGTCGAAAATTATTTGCCTATGTAAATATGTGTTTACTTCTGGACTCTCAATTCTATTCCACTGGTCCATGTGTCTGTTTTTCTGCCTATACCATGCCATTTTGATTACTGTCACTTTGTAATATAATTTGAAGGCTGGCAGAGTGATGCCTCCAGCCTCTTCCTTTTTCCTCAGGATGGCTTTGGCAGTTTTGCTTCCATACAAATCTGATGATTTTTTGTTCTATTTCTTTAAAAAAACACCAATGGGATTTTGATGGGGATTGCATTAAATCTGTATACGCTTTAGGTAATATGGTCATTTTAACTATGTTGATTCTTCGAATCCAAGAACACGGAATAGCTTTCCATTTCTTTGTATCTTCTTCGATTTCTTTTAATAGGGTCTTGCAGTTTTCATTATATAGGTCCCTCGCATGTTTCATTAAATTTATTCCTGAGAATTTTATTCTTTTTGTTGCGATTGCAAAAGGAATTATCTTTTTCACTTCTTTTTCTGACACTTCATTATGAGAGTATAGGAACACTATGGATTTTTGAACATTGATTTGCATTCAGAAACTTTACTGTATTTGCCGTTTGTTTCTAGTAGTGTTCTTATGGAGTCCTTAGGGTTTTCTATATAGAGAATCGTATCATCCACAAATAGTGACAGTTTGACTTCTTCATTTCCTATTTGGATGCCTTTTATATCTTTCTCTTGCCCGATTGCACTCGCTAGGACCTCCAATATTTTATTGAATAACAGTGGCGAAAGTGGACAGCCTTTCCTTGTTCCTGATCTTAGAGGGAAGGTTTTTAGTTTTTCACCATTAAGTATAATGTTGGCTGAGGGTTTGTCCTAGATGACCTTTATTATGTTAAGGTACTTTCCTTCTATACCGATTTTGTGAAGTGTTTTGATCATAAATGGATGCCGTATCTTGTCAAAGGCTTTTTCTGCATCTATTGATATGATCATATGGTTCTTATTTTTTAGTTTGTTCATGTGGTGTATCGCATTAATCTATTTGCATATGTTGAACCATCCCTGTGCCTCTGAGATAAAGCCTACTTGATCACGGTGTATAATCTTTTTAATATGTTGCTGTATTCAGTTTGTTAGTATCTTATTTAGGATTTTTGCATCTGTGTTCATGAGAGATATTGGTCTGTAATTTTCTTTTTTTGTGTTATCTTTACCAGGTTTTGGTATCAGAGTAATATTGGCCTCATAAAATGAGTTGGGAAGTACTGCCTCCTCTTTGATTCTTTGGAAGAGTTTGAAGAGAATAGGTAGTAAACCTTCTTTGAATGTTTGGTAGCCTCCATCTGGTTCTGGCTTTTACTTTTTGGTAGATTTTTGATGATTGTTTCAATTTCCATACTGCTGATTGGTCTATTTAGATTTTCCAGTTCTTCCTGATTCAGTCTAGGAAGGTTGCATTTGTCTAAGTACTAGTCCACTTCTATATCATCCAAATTTATTAAATTTGGGTTATATACTTTTTCATAGTATTCTGGTATGATCCTTTGCATTTCTGCGATTTCAGTTGTAATTTCCCCTCTTTCATCCCTGATTTTGTTTATTTGTGTCCTTTCTCTTTTTTCTTTAGTGAGTCTAGCCAGGGGTTTGTCAATTTTATTAACCTTCTCAAAGAACCAGCTCTTTGTTGCATTTGTTTTTTCTATTTTTTTTGTTTGTTTTTTGTTTGCTTTCAATTTCATTTATTTCTGCTCTATTTTTGATTAAATAGAGGTGATCAATGGTAACATCTTAGTGTATTTTCTTCCACTGTTTTTAGTAAAATTGATGATTAGTGCTCTGGTCTAGACAAATTAATTTTAAATTAGCTGAGATTGGGGATTATTCAGTATCACTATATTCTTTTTATCCCTCAAGTGAACCCCTTAAATAGCTGTCATTGATGGTATCAAAGCCCAATGGATTATGACCTCCCAGCTAGTTGAGACCTTTGCATATGCTCGAAGAGTGTGCTAATGTAGATTTGCTTGAAAATTTGTGCTCTCAGTGAGTAGAGCTGTGCAAAAGCCATAAAAGAAGATGACATAGCCTTGTTATCTTCAGAATCCAGGACAAGTCTTCACACATGTGCGGCTCTCTAGAGCAGAGATCACCAGTGTTGACCAATATCCCATGAGGATGCTGTTTCCATCTCTGGGGGCAGGTTGCCCAGACTACCACCTGAAAATAAAAGCAAAATTAATAAAGCAAGAAACAGTTTATTCTCCTTCTCTCTCCTCTCCCTCTTTCTTCTGAAAGTCCCCTGGGCATAATAGATGTTTGCTCTCTGGAGAAATCTGATTGTTATTAGTTTCCTATGACAACTCTAACAAATTACACAAATCGGGTGGCTAAAAACAGCAGAAATTTATTTCCTCACTGGAGCCCAGAAGTCCTAAATCAGTGTTTTTGCCTGAGATCGAGGCAACACCAGGGCTGTGCTCCCTAGGGAGGTTTTAGCAGAGGCTCTACTCCTTGCCTCTTCCAGTTCCTGGTGGCTGCTATCATTCTTTGTCTTGTGGTCACATCACTATAATCTTTAAGGCAGCATCTTCAAATTTCTCTCTGCTTTGTTTTAGCATCACCTTCATTGTGTGTGTCTGTCTGAAATTTCTTTTTTTTTCCCCCTCTCTCCCTTTTGTGATTGCATTTAAGGCACACCCAGAAAATCCAGGATAATCTTTCCATCTCAAAATCCTTAATTTTATTACATCTGCAAAAATCCTATTTTCCTTATAAAGAAACACGTACAGTTTCTAGATATTAGAACCTGATATCTTTGGGTGGCCATTATTTACCCTAGTATACTAGTATTCCTTAGAGCAGTTAATTTTGAACCTGGATGGACTTCAAAGTTCAAGAGAAGCTTTTTCAACCTCAAGGTTTGGCTTAAAGGGAGGAGACAGATTATGGGGAGAAACAGGAAATTAGTAAGTACATTGTACTTTCCCAATCCTTTTGGAAAAGGCCACTCTCCTTACTTTATGCTGTTTCCTCTACCTGGAACTCTTCTTTCCCTTGACCCCCTCTAAGGGACCTTGTCCGACCACATCTTCTCTCCTTGCCCATACTGCATGGATAAAATCTATAACTCCTTTGCCTCTGTGACCCCTTTATCATAGCACTAAATATAGTGAAAGGCATTCTATATACTTAATACTTAACCTCCAGAGAAGAATGTGAGCTCCATAAGGCTCCATGTGCCTTACTAATAGCTGTGCCCTCAGTAAGTGCTTAAGAAATGTCTATTGAACAGACTTGAATTGCATTCCAACTGAAATGAGAGGTGCTCTGATAGCATATGTGCAATTGCATTTCCTCACTTCCCTAATTTTGAAGCCGAGGCTGAGACTCTCCCACTCCACTAGCTAATCTGGCTCAAAGTCATATCCTCCTCCTCCCTCAGTTTCCTTGGTGATTACACAGACTTTATTCCTAGTTCATGTCTCTAATGCACAGAGTGCTGTGAGTAACCCCAAAGTCAGTTTCCTTAAAGCAGACCATGTTAAAATGTCTAAGGGGCTCCTACCAGAAGGGGAACATCTGTGACTATAAGCTGGTAGAAGCCAGAGAGGGAAACTGGCCCTCCTTGAATGGACTGGCCTGAACCAGGAAGAGAGGTGATATTTAACCAAATCTCCAATATTCATTGGGAAGAGTAGTTTGGGAAACACAAGTTTCTCAATGACAAGTGACTGTGTCCTTTCAGGCCCTGAGTTTTACATTAGTCATTGCCCTCCCACCAGGCTAAATATGGGTGCTCCTGGTACTGAGATTCCAGTATGACCATGGATGGAGCCTACAGACCACTCCTTAAAGTTTCCTCATGTCTTATTCTCTGCTCATTAGTTAGAAGCTCCTGTAAAGGAAATACAAGAGAGTAGAAATGCAAGTCCAAATTGGCCCCTTAGTTAGAGATTTTAATTAAAGAACTAAGGACTATGATTGCTCTTAAACTTCAATTATCTGTGCTGCTGCTGCCTACCTAAAATGTTATACTCTTGTTCTATTTAGTGTTAGTGTTTATACAGCTCTTTACAATTTTTAAGCAGTCAGGCATAATAACTTGTTTAATTATTAGCCTTCTAAAAAAAAACAGAAACCAAAACAATATGAGGAAATTATACTAAATATATTTTTTCTTAGCAAAAACAACAAAAAAAGACTGAGGCTCTGAAGAATTATGTGATGTACCCATGATAATACAGAGATGTAGCAGAGCAAACCAGTGTTTAAACCCAGGCTTTTCAAATTAAAGCCATTATAGTAATGTTCTTCTTTCTTGGGCAGGATCCCAAAATGTCTTATAACTTGATGCTCTTATGAAGGTAGGGCAAGTTCATTAAAGTAGTGTAGAAGAATCTTTTGAGTAAGGCCAAGTGAAGGCTTGGATTACCCCTCAGCTTCTGAAAGTCATCCAAAATAGAGATTCTCTCAGGAAGAAGGTATAACAGTCCTCTGTAGTCATGCTGTATTGCTGGTCATCCTCATAATGTCTCAGTAAACCTAGGACTAGATAGCAGAGGCTTAGAAATGTATCAATTTAAAATTGCACTTTAAAAAATTATAGTAGATTTAAAATTTTCATTTTGATTTCTCAGCGCCATTTTCTCCTAAAAATATCAGGACTCCATGTAGGGATCCTAGGTCAGAGGCAGGAAAAGCACATCTTGCATCATCTTATGCCACACAGTAGGAAATTGTCCCAAGATTACTGGGATTATTTGAAAAGGATATAGGAGCCAGGTTGAAAGAGCTCCCACAGCCAAATCGAATTTGAATAAACCTCCCTCCCACCAAATGATGAAAGTACCACCCCACAAATTATTTATTAATTAAAAAGAGAAGAACATGTCATTACAACAGAGAGATCTGGTGATTTCTACCCTAACCAAGAGCTCAATTGTGCTCTTGGCATTGTTAACTGTGAGGTGGCCTGATTTGTGATTCTTGAGAGGAGATGCAGTGGAAGGTACACGTTATGGCTTATGTAGTGTTCTTGTCATAAATGTCATCTGAATGAAATTTTGAGAAAACAGTCATTCATCCAGAAGGTGAGACGTTCTACAGGACATGTAGCCTAGGCTTGTTAAAGAACCAGTACCATGAACATCAGAATGAATGGCCGAGTGTTTATAATGCATAGAACTTGATTGGGTCCTGGATTTTTAAAAAAATCCACCATAAAAAACCTTTTTGGAACAATTTGGGATATTTGACTATGGACTTGTGGGGAAGGGGAAAAATTCTCCTTTCCTGCCTCATACACAAGAGAGTCAGAAACCCCACGTATATGAGAGGTTCAGAGAAAGAAGGGTATGTAAGACATTTTGAGATAGGGATGAGTTAATGCATCTTGGGTCTTCGGAATGTCATTGCAGGGAGATCACATGTTCAGTAATTAGTAGTTTGCCCTGCCATATAGTTAGGTCAAAAAAATGATCTCTGATAATCTCTTATTATGGGCAAGCCTCCTCATTCAAATTCCTCTAGATAGTTAAGGGCAGGGGCAGAGTTTGCCTTTAACTCAAAATAATTCACATGCCACTGAGGAACACCTTGGGGTGGCTCATTCCGAACCCCAAAAGACTGAATGTCGGATGCCATTATTGTAATGTTGATTTTCTTAGATGTAATAATGATGCTGTGATTAGGTAAGAATGTTCTTGTCCTTGGGAGGTGTAAGCTTAAAATTTTAATGGTGAAATGTTTTGATATGAGAAGCCTTCTTTTGGATGGTTTACCTAAAGGACAGTATGTATATATACAGTATGAAGTAAGGTGGGTATGAAAAAAATTTGTCAGTTAGTGAATCTAGGTGAAGAGATATATTGGTATTTGTTGTATTATTCCTTCAAGTTTCCTGTGGGTTTGAACATATTCAAATTAAAAAGAATAAGAAACTACACTTCAGCCTTTCATATTACAAAGGACTTTGAGTTTCTCTCAGTAGTAGCGATGCATTTGTAGGAAAAATGGCAAACTTGAACAGGAGATGGTCTATGACCTTAGAACAGAGCTAGCTCAGCCAGAGATGAAATTAGAGATGCAGGTCTTTATTCTTACAAAGAGTCCCTAGCATAGGATGCAAGAGCCCTAAGGCCCCAGAGCCATTCTGGCTGCTTGGCTTTTTGTTTATGGGCTTTTCCTCTTTCACACCACCACATAGACTTCATAAATCCACAGGTCTATCTAGTAATGACTAGTTAAGAGTATCAACGTGGTTGGCCTTTGAAATCTAAATAAAGTGGTTCTTCAGGATGCTCACAGTCAAAGCAAATTTTTCTGTAAATAAGTGCTATTCCGTCAAATGTGGTTGCCTCACTCCCACATTAGCCTTCTAACACAACCATCCTACTCTCCTTCATTAAAGCTAACGTTTTTGAACCTTTCTCTAGAGAAAAGTACGCCCTGGATGTTCGTAATTCTATTTCTGGTCTCCTTCGTTTTTAAGAATATCACCATCCCTCACCTCCTATAACTAATACACGATGTCCCTCAGAGCCAATTCACTCCCCCCTTTAGAAAATGGCTACTGATGAAGTTGACAACAAGTGCTTTTCTGAGCATATTTGGAAAAAGTTCTAAGAAACTGAGTGGTACTTGATCAGATAGACAAATGGTGACTCTGTAAAGTGGTGCTGTTGTTGTGGCTTGCTTCTTCTGTTGATATATTTTGAAAGTAATCATTCATTCACTTGCTCAGGATGAATAACAATCCATGAATAATGAATAAAAAAGTGTTGATTTCATTTCCTGTGAGTCTTCTGAATAGAGGTCTGACTGATAGAAAGAAGCATTCCAAAAATGTTTTGAGCCAATAGAGCATAGATAGGCAAAGTGGGTAGCTTCTCCACAAGAACTGCTGTGCCGGGGGCAGCATTTGTTTAGATGTTTGCATTCCAGTATGCTTACTTTCAATATCGATCTTGTTTTTCAATTTATAATCACATCTCATATATAAACTAGTAAATCATTATGAACAAGAAATAGTAGGAGACTAAAATTTATTCATCAACGATTGTACACCAGGTAGTTTACATAAATTGTTTTATTTAATTGTTAGAATGTCACTGTAAGTAAGGTTTTCTTTTTTTTTCATTTAATCGATGAAAAAAGCAAGACTTAGGGAACTAAGAGACTTACTCAAAACACACTATTAGAAGTATCAAAAGTTGAAATCCATGCTTTGTCTTCTATCTCCAGGAATTTATAGTCAGCTCTCAAATTTGCTTGACAGGTGATAGCCAACAGGCTTTAAATTGTTAATTTTCTTTCAACCTCAAATACATATCTGAACCATCTTCCCTTTAATACCAGTCAGTGTATGCTCTCGGTGAAATGATCTTCGGTAAAATAACATGTTTTTTCAAGCCAGATATTAATGACACCTATACTGTTGCTTGTCTCCATTCATCTAAAAAATATACTTAAATCATTCCATTATTATATAAATCATTTATATAATTGATTTCAGTAATTTTCAATACTCTTGAAGTTGGTAGATACTGGGATGCCACCAATTTTCTTAAGAGATGTTGTAGAAGTTATACATTAATTCTGACAACAAAAATAGCAGCTATAACAAACACCCTTACCCCAAAATATAATCATATAGCACTTTTAGGAGACATTAGCACAGAATTTAAAAAAAGTGTGACCATTGCAATCAAATATCTGAATTCTTCTACTTAAAATAACTCTGCTACTACTGTTCGACTTTAAACTCTATATACTTCAGTTTTTGCGTGGATGAAGCAGATACAAAAAGTATTATTAACTATATAAGGCTAATGTGATTATTTTACTGAAGAATGGAAGTCAAATTCAGTCAGCCTGGCACATGGAATAGTTAAGAGACTTAAAAACAGCAACAAATGAGATGGTGTCAAACAGCAGTAGTGATAAATGAGGTGAAGAAAAAAAAAACAGGCGAATGGGAAAGAGAATGAAAGGGAAGAGGACACTTTAGCTGGGTGGACAGGGAAGGCCAGCATTGTGGCAGTCATCCTGAAGCTCAGACCTGAATATATAGCAGGAGGTAAACATGCCAGAAGGGGATGACAATGGCGCTGCCTTTAGATAGAGAAGAACTGAGCTCAAGTTCCCATTTTGCTACTTCTGACCTTGTTCACTTTGCAGACCGCAAAATCTGACAAAAAGTGAGTTAGCACATCAGTTTGCTTATAAGCTATTATATGCATTTATTCATTCACTCATTTTTACATTCTTTTATTTTCTCATTCATTCTGTACATTTAATGTAGTCCTACTAAGAGCCCGGAACTGGATAGGCATTGAGATAGCTCTCATCTCTGTGGTACTTTACAGTTATTGCATTAATTGTCCCACAATAGTAATGAGAAGTTCTCAATATTGTGACCATTAGACAGATGAGGAAATTGGGAATCATCTTCAATGATGTACCCAAAACAACAATGCTCACATTTGAGGCAACTGCCTGTATCCAGTGCCAGGACTTCTGTGAGGGCAAGGATGTCATTAACAAGGACTTGGACTGTGGATGTTCATTTAATCATCTGTCATCTTCTTATCCTCTTCTCATTTCTAATGTTCCTATAAACTCTTAGGGGGTGATAGACATACAGTACAAAAATGAAGACAGGGTGGACACAGCCAGGCTGGCTTTCTTCCTCAAGAAGCATGTGGTGGGAAACAAGCCTTGCTAGGTCCCTGGGGGAGATATGTGGCCACCTGTAAAAGAAATGACCGTAGTTTTTGAACCCAACATCAGCTCACATGACCTGGCAATTAGATATAATATTTAGAATCATACCATCCCTAAAGGCGTAGGGTTGACATAGAGTTTCCACAGAGATGAGCCATCCTTTATAATGGGCTTGAGTCTGGCTGACTTGTTGACTACCAGTAATACTGGGATTAGAATGGGAGGGAGGACAGTAAAAGAGGAAACAAAACAGGTACAGGTAAAAACGAAGTCCAGGCCTATCCACCTCCAAATTCCCAAGTTTTCCTGCTCTTACTTATGAAACCTGGGGAGGATGGCTCTTTGTGTATTACTAATCTCCCTGGGGTAACAACTTCAAAACGAGAGCTGGAGATGATTTTGCAAGAATGATCTGTAAGAAATGATAATAAATACATTTCTTGAAATGCCTAAAAACTTTAAATCTCCTGGGCTCAATAAAGAGGACAAAACCCAGTTCTAGAAGCCCCCTAATATTTGTCCCTCACTGTAGTCTGAAGGGTTGTAAAAGCCTCACTGTATTCAGAAGGCAGGGGTGGAGGAGGGGGTTGGGAAGGAGTAGAATGAGAGAAGAGAGGAGGAAGGAGGAAGAGACAGAGGATTTGGCTCCTTTAACTGCTTCCTTTTGTTGTGATGCCTTTTGCACTTCTAGGTCTGGCAGGATGTGAAGTGGGAAATGTTTTATGGTCATAAGAACTGTGGCTGGTGGGGGATGGAGTGGAATGGGGGGTACTCTGGAGAGAGATAGCAGAAGACAGGAGGAAAGAGGGAGAGAAAGAGGTGAGGGGATGGAAGGGTAAATAAGGGTATTTTCCCCTCTCATCAGCCTGCTTATTCACTTTCTCATTTGCAAGCCCATGAGTTTCAGGTCAGTGCTTAAGGTCTGGTGTCCTGCTACAATCATTGGGTTTAGTCATTGGATTTAACGTTTGCTTTCATGTAAAGAGACCTTGAACAAGTCACTTAACCAATGGACTTCAGACTCTTCACCTGTACATGGAGAACATACTACTTATGGCATAAACTTATTGAAAATAAATGAAATGCCTTGTAAACTAAATCACACACAAAAGCTATCCTTGGGGTTTTCTAGAAGTGACTAGAAGGCATGGTGATAGAAGAGAGCTCCAGAAGGGCAGAGTTCTGCTGTAATATGCCCAGTAAGTCCACATCATCCCCATCCCCTCACTCGTTTGCGTTTTCTAGCCACTTCCCACTTTATGGACATCCAGTTCCTCACTGAGATGTCCACCAATGCCAGCAGACTTGCAGTGCCACTCACGCCTCCACTCATCCCCAGAAGCTGTCCTCTTCCATCCTCTCCTCACCTGACTGCAAAGGCACTAGAAGGAAGGGACAGTGTCTACATTCGATCATTTTCTTCAAGTGGAGTGACATGAGGGAAAAGGAAGGTAGGAGGGAGGGAGAGAGGGACACAGGAAGGAGGGCTGGTTTTCTTTTTACTTCTCCTAACTGGCCCTCTGCTCTGCATACCCAACACATTTAGTGGTCATGAATTGCCGCAGGGCTCCCAGTCCCTCATTTTCCTCAGCTCCTCTCCTCTCAATTCAGCTGCACTTAAGCTATAATGCAAATGGAGAGAAGAGAAAAAGGAAGAAATAACGGCAACAGTACGGGTATTTGAACACCATATTGTACTTTATAGTTGTCCCAGATATGATGATACCATGTGAGACCCCAGAAAGTCTCATTTTACAGGTGGAATACTGAAGTGCATTGATGTGCACAGATTTATCCAAGGTCACACAGCTTGTAATTGCTGGATCTGGGACTCAATCCCAGGTTCTGACTCTAAACCTTGACATTTTCTCTTTCTTCTATGTCTATCTCAGGACAGAACTGGTGAATGTGTGCAGGAGGGAAGGGGATAATTCTCTGATGAGATCTGTGCCTTAACAGAACTGTAATAAAAATTATTTACAAAATATTGAAAGCGTTCCTATATAAACCACCCTCCACTAAGGCTGCCCAACCCAAACATTGTCTTTAGTTTCTCCAGAGAATTCAGAATCGCGCTGTTGGAAAAATCATAAACATTCCTCAGTGCTTTGGGCACTTAAAAAATGTGCTTAAAAACTATTTGTGAAGTGAATGAAGGTGTCTGGCTTTCGTACTTGACCCCATCCAGAGAGTGAGGTGTGCAGAGGGCCATATCCTGAGTGTGCTAGTGCCTTCCCTTTCCACAGATGGACAGAATTGGAAAATGTTACCATGTGACTTAGTGTTCAACAGAACAAACATAAATTCAACTATCCACAAATTAGTCCACTTAAAATAGGTTTTTTACATCTGTACTAAGACAATCAGAATATGACGCAAAGCCAAGCTAGATCCTAGAGTATTATCAATGTTAAAAGGGCTATGTATCAATTAAATTAGGAATAAACTTGTAGATAATAGTGTAGTAATTAATACAGGGTGATCTTCTGAGATTATAAGAAAAAGGGAACCAAAATAGTAAAAATTAGCATTACCTGAGCTCTGTCTGGAGGACAGGACATCCTACTCTCTAGGACAAATAATTTGAGATCAAATCTCTCTTGCCTGGATCTCTGTCTTAGTCTGTTTGGGTGGCTTATAAACATAGACTAGGTGTCTTATAAACAACAGAAATTTATTTCTCACAGTTCTGGAGGCTGGAAAGTTCAAGTATTCAGTGTCTTATGAGAACCCATTTCTTGGTTCCCAGATGGCTCTTTTCTCATTGTGTCTTCATATGGCAGAAGGGGCAAGGGAGTTCTCTGAGGTTTCGCTTATAAGGACACTAATCTCATTTATGGAGGGACCATCTTTATGACTGAATCACTTCCCAAAGGCATCACCTTCGAATATTATCACATTGGGGATTAGGTTTCAACATGTGAATTTTGGGGGAGCACATTCAGTCTATAGCAATCTCCAAATCTATCATTAAGAAAACACTTATTTTCTGTTCCCTGAGAATAAAACCTTAGAAAGACCCAGTTTCTTTTCACTAGTTCTTTGTCAGCTCAAATGTTACTTATGTCATGAAACCTTCCAAATTCAACTTCTCCCCTTGCTGGAAAATAAATCTCTTCTCTAAAACACAATGTCACTTAGATTTTGATCCCCACAGCAACCTTGTGTGGAGGTTAGAGGCAATAGTGTCTCCCCCGAGGTTTCATGGCTATAACTAAAATGAAAATTAATTTTAGGGGCTCTGACTCCAAGCCATGTCCTTTGTACCATACTTTCTTATCTGGAAGGACTAATCCATGGTTCTCATGAGAACATTAGCCATTTAATTCTGTAACTGCAATCATAGAACAAGATGCTAAGAACCCAGGACCAGTCAGCTTTGGCAAGGCATCAGGAATCAGGAGAGATCTAGAATGTGAAGTGCCTAAGAACAGGGCAAGCTTGATGAGAATGCTAAAGGTGGAGTAAAGGAGGGAGTTAGTCTTGGTTGTCATCCATTCTCCACATTGTAGGTAAAGTACTCCTTCCGAAATCAAATGAGGAAATATAGTTATGGCTTTCCCAAGCTAAAGACTCTTTAAAAGGGTTCCCATTGCCTTTAGGGTAAAGTCAAATTTCTTGACATTGTATTCAAGACCCTTCTCACTGTGGCCTCTGTTTCCCTCTATGACTTCATGTTATGCAACTATTACCACCTCTCTTGCCTCTATCACTGCCAGTGACACACATGTTCTATGTTCCATTTCACAGTGAAATTAGCATGAATGAAACAACATCCCTGCCTTCAAGATGTGTGCTGGTGTTTTTGAAAGCATACAGGTAAACAGGTAATTACATTACAGAGTGATCACTGATATTGTGAAATTCTGGGTTTAACGGGAACTCATAGAAAGGACAACTGGGCCAGATTTAAGAGATTAGGGAAGACTCCTCAAAGAGAATGATAACTAAGCTAAAAGCTAGGTAATGATTATAGATCAAGAGGATTAGGAGAGTGCTTCAAGCAGACAGAATGGAATGTATAAACGTAGGAGGCAAACAAGGACATGAAGTTCAGAAACCAAAGGAAGAAGAAGTGTTTGGTAGGGCGGTAAGAGATGAAGCTACAGGTAGGCAGGGCCAGGTCATGCTAAGGCCTTCTAAGCCCTGCCAAAGGGTTTAGACTGTGTTCTGCAGGCTATGAGAAACCAGTGAAGGGTTTTAAGTTTAAAGTGTGAAGAACAAGGAATTGAGGGAGAGAGAGAGAGAGAGAGAGAGAGAGAGAGAGAGAGAGAGAGAGAGAGAGAAAGAGGGAGAGAAAGAAAGTGGCTTCTGCTAGCTTTGCTTAATCAATAAACATTCATTGAAAGGAAATGCACAAAGCTCTATGCCAAACTTGGTAGGGAATACATGGAAAAGAACACTCAAATCTTTCCCCTGAAAATCTTACAGTCAGGAAGGAGAGATAAGATTAAAACGAAAAGACAAAACAAAACATAAACAAGCCAAAGCCAGAATATTAAAACTTATAATAGAGGCACAATCAAATGTTAGCTGTATTCAAGAAAGAGAATAATTCAATTAATTTGGAGCATTATTAAAGATCTCATGGGGAAGATGCTGTTTGAGGCTGTGTTGAAGAAGAGAAAAATATCAGTCAGTAGTGATGGGAGTGCAAGGAGAGGAGGGACTAGGCTGACTGAAGGCCAGGAATTGGAAGAAGAAAGCCAAAGAGCAGGGAATAACCCCTTTAAACTAATTCCTTACAGGATGGAAAAGATTTGATGAGAGATAAGGCCGGTAGGTTGAAGCCAGAGTAACAAGGGCCCAAAATGGCAGGCAGAAATTTGGATTTAATTCAGCAAATAATGGAGAACATTAGAGGTGTTTAAGGTCAGAAAAATTATGATAAAAATTTGAAGATTAATTGGAAAGATTGTCTATATATCAATGTTACTCAGCTGGGATGTGTGAATGTATGTATTCTCAGGCTCTAAGAATTCTACAGTAATTTTCAAATTATGTATTTTTATCCTAATGAAAATCTTAAAAACGTTATAATATTCTGGAGTATTTGAATGACCATATTATATAACAGAATTCTGCCATTCAAGTTTGATACCTAGCCCTTTACTCAAAATGTTAATTGAGCATCTACTACGTGCCAGACATTGTTCTAAGCATCAGGCATAGACTAGTAGACAAAACAGACAAGAGTGTCCCTTTGCAAATTTGAACACTAACAGGCTATCAATATTAAGAAATTATTGTTACTTTTTAGGCATAATGGTATGTGGTTATGTTTTGAAAGGAGTTCTTATCTTTTAGAGATACCTATTGAAATATTTATTTATGAATTTATCTAGGATTTGCTTTAAAATTGTCCAGCGGGGGTTGGGAATAGAGGAAAGCGGGCAAGAATATAGATGAAATAAGATCGTCTAGGAGCCAATGGTTCCTGTAACTGGGCTAAGGGTACAAAAAGATTCGTTGTGCCATTCTTCTTACCTTTGTGTATGCATAATATTTTTCACATACACACACACACACACACACACACACACAGAGAGAGAAAAGAAAAGAAATCCTGTCCTTACGGAACTTACTTGCTAGTGTTTGAATCTGTGCTTATGATGACATTGATACCAAGTTAAGGCAATATGGTGTCATTGCACCAGAAAAGAACATAAGTTACGAAGTGGGTTCAATAAAAATAAGTGAGGAAATTTAGACTTTACCTGGAACATGAAACCATAGGCATCCTGGATTCCAAAACACCAGTTTCATCCATGAAACCTGTTGGGAGTGGATGTTTCCTGAGCATCCTGCTTCTGTACATTTTACCCTGCAACTATTCATTAGCAAGTAAATAAGAAAGCATTCAAAAATTTTTTTTGAATTATGGGGCACACTATTAAAAAACATTCAGCGACAGTTTCAAAAGTACTTTTTGTTAAATAAACAATGTAACAGTAATTCAAAAAGTGGCCCACCAAACTCAAAATGAAAAACATTCAGTTAACAGCAAGTAAAACACAAAACAAAAATTCATTTTTATTTTTATTTATTTTTTCTTTTAATTTTATTTTATTATTAGTTTCAAGTGTGTATTACATCAGTTAGACATCTATATAGTTTATAAAACGATCCCCCAATTGCTCTTTCTCTCCTTTGGCTCTCCACCTAGGCATTACATTAATGCTAACTGCATTCCCTATGCCGTGCTCTCTATCCCCGTGACCATCTATTAACTCTTAATTTGTACTTCTTTAACCCTTTACCCCATTCTCTCTGTCCCCCAACCTCCCTCCCCTTTGGCCGTCACCAAATTGTCCACTGTATTTGTGAGTCTGTTTTTGTTAGTTTGCTCTTTTTGTTCCTTAAATACTACTTTCAGTAAAGCAATATATTGTCAGCTTCATGTATTTTGGTTTTATTAGTTTTGATGTCTAACTTAATGTAAATGTTTTAGTCAGATAGTACAAAAAAGTAGAGGTAAAAGCCATTCTTAATTAATTTTATGTTTGCATTTTTTATATAATATTCTTTATCCAGAAAAAAACAAAACAATAATTCATAAAGATCTATGCACTCTAATATTCATGGCAGCACAATTTAATAGCCAAAGTATGGAAGCAACCTAAATGCCCATCAACAGATGACTGGATAAAGAAATCATGTTTTATGTATACAATGGAATGTGACTCAGCCATTAAAAAAAATGAAATTCTACTATTTGCAACAACATGGATGGACCTAGAGGTTATGATGCTGAATGAAATAAGTCAGACAAAGAGAGATACCATACGATTTCACTTATATGTGGAATCTAAGGATCAAAAAGAACAAACTAATCACAAACAGACTCAGAAATATAGTGGACAATTTGATGACAGATAGAGGGGAGGGGGTTTGGGGGACTGAGAGAATGGGTAAAGGGTTAAAGAAGTACAAATTCATAGTTGATAGTTTATCACAGGGATGGGGAGCATTGCAGAAGGAATGCAGTTAGCATTTATATGATGGCTAGGTGGAGGGCCAAGGGAGGGAGGGAGCAATTGTGGGGATCATTTTATGAACTATATAGATGTCTAACCAATGTACTGTATACTTAAAATTAATTTTGGAGGTAAATTACTCCTTCTAGAGAATTAGAAACAACTTAGATATGGGAGATAAATAAAAAATGGTTGAGTCTAGAGAACTAAGAAAATGCTATTTTCAGAAATTTTATACTCAAGAAGGAAAACTTATTTGGGGGCAGTAGGGTAGGGGTTTGCAAAATTAATTTTGGACATGTTGCATCTGTAAAGCCAGAATGGCAGCAAGCTGGAAAGGTGAAACTGGAATTTGGAATACATTAATTCTTCTACTGGGAACCAGGAGACATACCACCCATCCCACTACCTTTGGAACCCGGGGCCTCTGCACCTGTCACGTTGTGGATTAGACTGAGTATGAAAACCATGTACAGAGTCCAGTGCAAGGCCAGTTCCAGGATTAGAGATTTGCAATCAGCCCCAGCCAAGCCCTAAATTGGAAAGTGCCATGGCCAGCAGGACCCTGTGTCCCAGACCATGTGTGGGGTGTAGCAAAGGGCCTAGGGCTCCCACTTCCCCCATGGTACAAGCCAAAGGGAGCTGCTGGCATGACTTGCAATCACCAGTGTTGTGAGCTGTCAGTTGAAGGCAATTGTATCTTCCTTCTCTTTTTGGTTCAGATTACAAATGGTAAACAACCAAAAAAAAAAAAAGTTTCCTGTTTAGAAATCAGAGACCATCTGTTTCTCATTCTATTTCCCTCTCTTCTCTGGATTTCTTTCATTTTTCCCTCTCCCTCTCCCCCACCCTAAGGACACTGAGCTCAGCTGGGGAGCATAATGACCTGATTTGACTATCTTCTCTTGAATGAGAATGTTGCGCTTATTATTGGGATTAAACTAGAGAATTCCTTGTTCCCACTCAAAATAAGGTTTTGAATTTACTTAAAAATAACTTTTTTTCATGAAAATTACGTTTCTCGGTTTAAGCTAAATAATAAATAAATCTAAATAAAGTAAAACAAAATCATTTCTGATTAAATCAAATGCAGTTTTGTTGAAGGCAATGCATAAAGCCATCTTAACGTCATGCTAAAGGACTCATTAAATTCAACCAAAGGATAATAATTGACTTTAAATAAATTAAAGATAAAAATGAAGTATTGAACTGGCTAAATTGAAGGCAGCAACTGTGTTTCCAGGACTGCCTCTCTCCTGGGATTCAGGAGTGGGCTAGCTGCTGTGTTTTCCTGTAGTGTGGTATTACAGGTCCCTCTTGTGTTGGTTGTTAACATTGTCTTGCTTCCATCCCTAGCACACAGGGATGATGATTCTTCAATTGAGTTCATCAGCTTATTGCAATCAATATCCACATCATCACTATCATTAACTCCATCATCACCGTTGTCCTCATCATCCCCATCAACATCAGCATAATTGAAAAACAGTGGAGCGTGGTTCACAAACACTTGCTTTGGAACCAGACAGATCTGAATTTGAATTCTTTCCACTGTATTACCTTAGGCAGCTTATACCTTCATGTGTCAGATTCTGCATTGATTAAGTAGATGTGATAATGATACACAATTATTTTTGAGAGAAAATAGGATAAAATATGTAAAATGTCTGATGTTGAGGCTCAAAAAATATTACTCCCTTTTCCATTCATTTCTTTCTCTAAGGGAGACAGAAATTGTTTCAAAGAAAGAGTTAAGACAAACTTGAGGCAAACTGGTACTTATCAAAGGACTGATTAATCTTCAAGCTATCTACAAAACAAGGCAACCAAATAAATAAAATGAAACATTAGTCAGTGATATTTTTTTACTCATCATTATGCCCAGGAGGTGACCATTTGCCTACTTCCTGTTTTCCCAACTCCCTGCCTTTATTATCACTACTTGGAAAGGTAGAACCTATCATTTCTCTTAGTTATTGACATCTGGCAAGTGCCTGTTTCTTCTGTCCCATAGTGCCTGTTTTTCTTCTGTCTTGTGCTCATAGCAAATCCTCAGATCAAAATACAAACACATTTACTTCAGATTAGTTAGGAGAGTTGTGTGTACAAAGTATTTAACAAGGTATTAATGTTTATACGTAATAGGCTCTTGCTCAAAATAAAAGATTTCTCATTCTTCTGAATTCATGTAGAACTCATGCAGAAAACTCATTTGGCCCTTAGCATATACCAGTTTTATACTACTTGTTCTGATGTATGTGTCTCCAGGATCCTTGGGGCTGTGTCAATTCCTCTTTGAATTCCTATGGAAAAGCATAGACTTAACCACAAAGTCAGCTTTAATAAATATTTATTGAATTAAATTGAATTGTGTACCTTGTCTGCCCAAGGATACTGGAAATATTTCAGACAGGAACTTCTTTATTCTCTACTTCTTTGTACTCCCTTTCCTTTCCTCTTACCCCACCATGATGCTCAAGAAATGTTTGTTAAATATTTGGTAATATTTAATGTAAGCAAAAGAACAACAAAGCAGACCTAGAATTCTGACACTGCAAGGAACCTTCACAAGCATAGAGTCCAGGCCTGAATGCTGTGACAACAGTCCTGCCAATGGCCATTCGCCCTTTGCCAGGGTAACTCTAGTCCTGGAATGTTGAATTCCAATTTGTCTTCCTTCGGCTTTCACCTGAAGGTGAAAAATTCCTCTGAAGTGTTTTGGAGGAATACAAAACACTTTAAAACTCACTTTGCATGTGACAATTCATCACATACTCAAAGATAGTTTTTGAATTATTTTTCCATGATAAAAATTTTGGTCCATTACATTACAGAATTTTAGTTTTATTGTCATCCAGGTCTCTCTGAGTTTTTACTTGGTTCTTCACCTGAAACTAGTTACCATTATTTTTAATTGAGAATTTACTGTGCCAGGCATTGTGATGAATTGTTTACAAATGTTGTCTCTTTTAATTCTTTTAAACTCGTGAGGTAGGTGTTATTACCACAGGTGAGCAAACTGAAGGTTAGTGAGGATAAGTAACTTGCCTAAACAGTAAATAGCAGAGCTGGAATTAGAATCCAGAAATATCTGATTCTCAGATCCATACCCATATCTACTGTACTACACTGCCTCCCCAAGTTCATTTTTCATCTAGGTTGGATTTTTTTGGCCTCGTACCCCCATTTCCTCTCTCATTTTTATAGTTAAAGAACTCTACTTGCCTCCTAACATTGAACAATTTTTCCCTCTAAATATTTTCCTCGCTCCTCTAGTATAAGGCAATTTTCTTTTTATTCTTCAGCTTACATTTTTTGTTTTCAGGATTGTATAGTAACATGTCTAATTTATCAAAGTCATATCTAGGCACATTACCTGCTATAAGCACTGCTGCATGGTGTACCAGGCAAAAACATGTCTATATATTATTATGCTTTCATGTACCTAAGATTGGTTGGGCTGATATTCCAGTTACCTTGGCAACATGGCCAAGTAAATAAAGGAAGATAGAAGTTTAGGGGAATCCACTGGGACGCCACTTATGAATTCTTTGGCAGAGTGCAAATTCCAGGTATTGGTTGTCAGATGCTGGGGAAAAACTACATTGTGGTTAAAGAGGTGAAAAACAAACCAAAGCAATGCCAAAGCATTATATGACACCAAGTGTTATTATCCCAGGGTGAGGAAACAGAATAAGACTTAAGATATGAATTTGAAAGATTGGGAGTGGAACATACAATGGGTCAGGTTGAAAGGTTCAGGAAAGAGATTATGAACAAAGAAAAGGTAACAGAGCCTCCAATTTCAGGGCACACATGGAGGCTCAGAGTCAGCTGATAATCTAAAAGCACTGGGTAAGTATGAATAGAAATAGAAAAACCAGTGTGTGTGTGTGTGTGTGTGTGACCTGCTTTTAGTCATAGGTTTTTCCCCTCTATAGAGTTATTCTGAAATGCCTACTCAAAGAATTAATGTTTTCAACCAACTGATTCATTTTGCAGGAACAGTTCACATATATGCCACTGTGTAGCCTAAACTCTGACCTCTGTAGTGGAAAGTATAGTGATTAGAAAGTTTATCATTGGGCTGCCACCTCACAAACACTGGGAATTAGTAAGCTTTTCTTTTTCTTGCTTTTTAAAGTATTTACATCTTTGACCTACATCTAGTGTTCTAGGTGACACATATATGGCAAATGTTCAAATTTAAAGGAAAAAGTGAGATGAGGTATAAGAAAACAGCACAGAGAAAGGGGAGGAATGAGGGATACAGAAAGAGAAAGTTTTTATTTCATGAAATTATCAAATAATAGTTTTTACTGTGGTAAAATATATATAACATGAAATATATGTAACAAAAATTCACAAGATTTTTAATAATTTTAATAATTTTAAAGTGATTTCCACAGTATTTGGCTGTGACTCAGTTATTACCTCTTCCTGACTGGGTCCAGCCTGGGTTTCAAGCTCCAGATGCTGACTGCCCACTGTCTGTGTGACACATGGCCCCCTGACAGCTGTGTCTTGACCATCTCCCAGCTTGTTAGCCAGCTTCTTGGAGGGAAGTTGAGAGAAGAGACAGAAACTCAAGTCTCCCTTGATTAGGAGGTGCCATCAGATGCCTTTGGAATGGAGAAGGACACTGTTGGCTTGGATTGCCCATGGATTTTGACTTTTTTTTAAATTGTGTTATCAGTTTACAAAGTTAAGGTTTTGTAAGATTGTTCTATTGGGGATGGGGTGTGATTACACTCTGACCTATTTCTCACTTTCCATTTATTTATTTATCAAGTTATTACTTTAATAAATATTTTAGGCATTGGGAATATAAATACAAATATAACATACTTCCTATCCTTGAGTCAAGTGGATGAGAGGATAACACAGGCACATAGCACATTTATCGCAGTCATTTTAATACAATGTGGTAAGCCATGATAAAGAAATGTACAGGATATTAGTGTATTAGAAAGAAAAAGCATCGAAATCTGGAGAAATTAAAGGAGGTGTTTTAGAGGAGATAACATCTGAGCTCAGCCCACCTTTGTGCTATTGCTATGTATGTTACTGGTATTGTGCTGGGGCGGGTGAAAAATGATCTGTTCAGTTATCTATTGTTATGTAATAAACCACTCCAGAACTCAGTGAGTGTAAACAACAACTATTTATTTGCTTTTGATTCAACAGTTTGGGCAGGGCTTGGCTTGTCTCTGCTCCTGTGGTACTTGTTGAGACAGTTCCACTAAGGCTGGAATATCCAAGAGGGCCTCATTTGGTGCCGTAAGGCACATGTTTGGTGCCTTAGCTGGAAAGGCTGAAATGGCTGGGGACTGGCTGAGCCTCTCTCTCTCTTTCATTTCCCAGCACTCTCCTTTCTCCATATAACTGGCCTCTTTCTCCAGCAGGGTACCAAACTTCTTTACATGGACTGGACTGGCTTCCAAGAGGGTGAAGGAGGAATCTGCCCATATTCAGAAAGTCTAGGACTAGGAATGGCACAGTGTCACTTCTATCACCTTCTACTGGTCACAGTAAACCACAAGACCAGCTTAAGTTCAAGGGAATAGAAAATAGGCTCCACCTCTTAATGAGCAGACAAGAAGTGCTGGTGGCCACCCTTTACTACAGGAGAAAAGAATGTGAATAGACCTAGTTTCATTCCTTAAAAAGTTCATGATCTAACCTCTTGTGAAATAAGATGGGAACGCACTTTGAATAGAATATAACAAATCCCTGACTTCCAGTCATTATGGCATAGTAGGTAAATGCTGTGCTTGCCTCCTCTCATGACCACCTCAAAATTACAACTAAACCACAGAACAACCATCATTGAGATTTGCCTGAAGGCTAGCTAAACAGAGTTCTGTAACTAAAAACATACAGAAGAAGCAACCTCAAGATGAATAGTAGTACGATCTTTGGAAATATGGCAGAATGAGATGTCCCCAGATCTCTCCCCTTGAAACAACAATAAGCTAAACATCTAAAACTCAACAGAAAACACCCAAACTACACACTAGCACATCTGAGCATGGGATCTGTGCATAAGAGCTACCACAGGTCAGAACCCTGGGTGTCAGGTGGTGGACTGGGAGAAATAAAGAAGCTGCCTCTCACAGCCAACACAGATCCCTGCAGAAGGAGGTGGAGGGGGAGGGGAGGAGTGGTGAATTTCCTGAACAGCCCTGCTTGGGAGAGCTGTGAGCTCCCTGCAGCCAGCGGAATGGCCCAGTCATCAGGGCAGAAGGTAGAGAAGCAGGGATGGTAGAAAAGTGGGGACGGCAGAGAAACAACAGTTGATTTTTACCAGCTGTGGCTGCAAAACTGATAGGGGCTGAGCTGCAGCCCCTATCTCCCAACCCAGAGGGCCCCTCCCCACATACCCTTGGAGACGGAACACCATGGAGCCCAAGGGGAATCTGAACAAATGCTACCAAAACTGTTGCTAATACTGACAGGAACTGAGACTGAGAGTAGCGAGTGAGATTAACGTCTATAAGAAAAAAAAAAAGACATTATTAAGACTTTATGTAAAGCAGAGATCCAAGAGGCTTAGATGCCACCTTCTGGAAACCAAAAGAAAAACATCTTCTTTGCAACAGGCTAGAGACCATACTATAATAAATCTTGCTAACTTTCTTGGGGAAAAAAGCAGAATACATTTCCATTAATGCTCAGGTGGAGAAATAGTCCCTTAAACACCATGAATAACCAAAGCGACAAGGCAACTCGGAAAGAGAAAAATCTCTAGAAAATAAGCTTATATACAGAAAAATATGCTACTTAAATGACAGAGAATTCAGGTTGGTACTTCTGACTCAATGAGATCCAAAATGAATCATATCGACAATTTCAGGAATAGAGAAAACAACTAGATAAGCAGAATGAATTCTTTAGCAAGGAGATAGAAACACTCAAAGAGAACCAAATAGACATTCTGGAGATAAAGAACACACTACAAGAGTTGAAAAATGAAATAGCAAGCTTGAGAAATAGAGTCAACTAACTGAAGGAAAAGATCAGTTATATTGAAGACAGAAATCTAGAAATAAATCAGAAGGAAGAAGAGAGAAACTGAAGAATGAAAAATAATAAAGAGAAATACAAGAACTAGCTGATACCATCAGGAGAGGAAACATAAGTATAATGGGCATTATTGAAGGTGAGAAAAAGGAGCAGGAATTAGAAAGCATTTTCACACAAGTAGTCGATGAGAATTTCCCAAATCTAAGAAATGAGCTGGAACTTGGAATTCAAGAAATCAACAGAACACTCAATTATCTCAACCCAAAAAGGCCTCCACCAAGATACATTATATTAAAATTATCAAAAATCAACAAAAAAGACAGAGTTCTCAGGGCAGCCAGGGAAAAGAAGATGGTAACCTATAAAGGAAAACCCATTAGATTATCGTTGGACTTCTCAGCACAAACCTTACAAGCCAGAAAGGAGTGGAATAAAATATCGAAACTATTAAATGAAAGGAACTACCAGCCAAGAATAATGTATCAGCTAGATATGAAGGAGAAATCAAGACCTTTCCAGACATACAAAAATTCAGAGAATTCTTCACTACAAGGCCTGCACTACAGGAAATACTGAAAGGGGTCAGCTCACCTAAAACAAAATGACAAAAAATAAAACATAATTAGGAGTAAAGTGACTATCAGGCAGATAGAAGCAGAGGAATGCAACCTTTACTAAGAACAGGGCATTATAAGCTTAAAGAACAAGAAGAGAATTGCTATAGTAAGATAGTAATGAATGTTCAGCATACATAGGGACAAATTGAGACAACAATGACTGAAAAAGGGAGTATTCAAATATCCAGATTTGCAAAGGGGAATGGAGATAAGGCACGTGCAGAAGAAAAGGGATGACTGTATGTATATAACTATTGTTTACATATTTGTAATGGTAACCACACACCAAAGATTCAGAACTGAAGTATATAACAAGAAACAAGAAGAACCAGAGGCAAAATCCACAAAAGCCAACCAAAATAAAGAACACAGAAACACAAGGACAAGGAAGCAATAGAAACACCGAGCTACCAGAAAGCAAAAGATAAAATGGCTATAAGAAGACCTCATATTTCAATAATCACCCTCAATGCAAATGGACTGAACTCACCAATAAAAAGGCGTAGAGTTGCAGATTAGATCAAAAAACAAAACCCAACCATACGCTGCCTCCAGAAGACACATCTCAACTCCAAAGACAAATATAGACTCAAAATGGAAGGGTAGAAAATGATATTTTAAGCAAATGGCATTCAGAGAAAAGCGAGAGTAGTGATACTAATATCAGATGAAATAGACTTCAAAATAAAAAAAGGTAAAGAGACATACTGAAGGACACTTCTTAATGCTAAAGGGAATCATGCACCAAGAAGACATAACACTTATTAATACCTATGCTCCTGATTAGGGAGCCCCGAAATATGTAAGGCAATTACTAACAGAACTAAAGGGCGAAACAGACCAAAACACTATTGTAGTAGGGGACCTAAATATTCCACTGTCAGATATGGACAGATCATCCAAACAGAATATCTATAAGGAAATAACATCCTTAAATGACACATCAGACCAACTGGACATAATTGACATTTACATAGCCTTCCATCGCAAAACAGCTGCTTATATATTCTTCTCCAGTGCACATGGAACATACGGGGACACAGAGATAGCCTCAACAAACATAAGAGGGTTAAAATCATACCAACTATATTCTCTGATCATAATGCTTTGAAGCTAGAGATCAACTGCAAAAAGAAATCAGGAAGAACCACAAATACATGGAGACTAAACAGCATGCTCCTGAAGAATAATTGAGTCAGAGAAGAAATAAAAAAGAGACATCAAGAGATACATAGAAACAAATGATAATGATAGCACAACATATCAAAGCTTTTGGGACACGGCAAAAGCGGTCATAAGAGGAAAGTTCATATCATTACAGGACTATCTCCGAAAACAAGAACGAGCCCAAATAAACAACCTAATGCTTCATCTTAAAAAACTAGAAAAGGAAGAACAAATGAGGCCTAAAGTCAGCGGAAGGAAAGAAATTATCAAAAATAGAGCAGAAATAAATGAAATTGAAAGCAAACAAAAAACAAACAAAAAAAATAGAAAAAACAAATGCAACAAAGAGCTAGCTCTTTGAGAAGGTTAATAAAATTGACAAACCCCTGGCTAGACTCACTAAAGAAAAAAGAGAAAGGACACAAATAAACAAAATCAGGGATGAAAGAGGGGAAATTACAACTGAAATCGCAGAAATGCAAAGGATCATACCAGAATACTATGAAAAAGTATATAACCCAAATTTAATAAATTTGGATGATATAGAAGTGGACTAGTACTTAGACAAATGCAACCTTCCTAGACTGAATCAGGAAGAACTGGAAAATCTAAATAGACCAATCAGCAGTATGGAAATTGAAACAATCATCAAAAATCTACCAAAAAGTAAAAGCCCAACCAGATGGAGGCTACCAAACATTCAAAGAAGGTTTACTACCTATTCTCTTCAAACTCTTCCAAAGAATCAAAGAGGAGGCAGTACTTCCCAACTCATTTTATGAGGCCAATATTACTCTGATACCAAAACCTGGTAAAGATAACACAAAAAAAGAAAATTACAGACCAATATCTCTCATGAACACAGATGCAAAAATCCTAAATAAGATACTAACAAACTGAATACAGCAACATATTAAAAAGATTATACACCGTGATCAAGTAGGCTTTATCTCAGAGGCACAGGGATGGTTCAACATATGCAAATAGATTAATGCGATACACCACATGAACAAACTAAAAAATAAGAACCATATGATCATATCAATAGATGCAGAAAAAGCCTTTGACAAGATACGGCATCCATTTATGATCAAAACACTTCACAAAATCGGTATAGAAGGAAAGTACCTTAACATAATAAAGGTCATCTAGGACAAACCCTCAGCCAACATTATACTTAATGGTGAAAAACTAAAAACCTTCCCTCTAAGATCAGGAACAAGGAAAGGCTGTCCACTTTCGCCACTGTTATTCAATAAAATATTGGAGGTCCTAGCGAGTGCAATCGGGCAAGAGAAAGATATAAAAGGCATCCAAATAGGAAATGAAGAAGTCAAACTGTCACTATTTGTGGATGATACGATTCTCTATATAGAAAACCCTAAGGACTCCATAAGAACACTACTAGAAACAAACGGCAAATACAGTAAAGTTTCTGAATGCAAATCAATGTTCAAAAATCCATAGTGTTCCTATACTCTCATAATGAAGTGTCAGAAAAAGAAGTGAAAAAGATAATTCCTTTTGCAATCGCAACAAAAAGAATAAAATTCTCAGGAATAAATTTAATGAAACATGCGAGGGACCTATATAATGAAAACTGCAAGACCCTATTAAAAGAAATCGAAGAAGATACAAAGAAATGGAAAGCTATTCCGTGTTCTTGGATTCGAAGAATCAACATAGTTAAAATGACCATATTACCTAAAGCGTATACAGATTTAATGCAATCCCCATCAAAATCCCATTGGTGTTTTTTTAAAGAAATAGAACAAAAAATCATCAGATTTGTATGGAAGCAAAACTGCCAAAGCCATCCTGAGGAAAAAGGAAGAGGCTGGAGGCATCACTCTGCCAGCCTTCAAATTATATTACAAAGTGACAGTAATCAAAATGGCATGGTATAGGCAGAAAAACAGACACATGGACCAGTGGAATAGAATTGAGAGTCCAGAAGTAAACACATATTTACATAGGCAAATAATTTTCGACAAATAGCCAAAAATATACAGTGGAGAAAGGAAAGCGTCTTTAATAAATGGTGCTGGGAAAACTGGAAAGCCACCTGCAAAAGAATGAAACTAGACTGTTGTCTATCACCACACACCAAAATAACTCAAAATGGATTAAGGACCTGCATATAAGACCTGAAACAATAAAATGCATAGAAGAAAACATAGGGACGAAACTCAAGGACCTTGGACTTAAAGAGGATTTTATGAATTTGAACTCAAAGGCCAGGGAAGTAAAAGCTAAAATAAATGAATGGGACTACATCAAACTAAAAAGCTTCTGCTCAGCAAAAGAAATCATCAACAAGGTAAGGAGACAACCAACCAAATGGGCAAATATATTTGCAAGCAATGCCTTCGATAAGGGCTTAATATCCAAAATATATGCAGAACTCATATGACTCAATAACAACAAAAACACAAACAATCCAACCAAAAAAAGGGCAGAGGACCTGAACAGACACTTCTCTCAAGACATACAAATGGGGGCCAAACATATGAAAAGATGCTCAACATCGCTAGCTCTTAGGGAAATGCAAATCAAAACCACAATGAGCTACTATCTCACACCTGTTAGACTTGTTATAATCAACAGGACAAGTAATAACAAATGTTGGAGAGGATGTGGAGAAAAAGGAACTCTCATACACTGCTGGTGGGACTGCAAATTGGTATATCCACTATGGAAAACAGTAGGAAATTCCTTTAAAATGTAAGAATTGATCTACCATACGATCCATCAATCCAACTCATTGTGCTCCCCATACCTTCTGGCTGTGTAAACAAGTGAATATTGTGGCTGAGTGAGAGGAAGGGTGGATGGAGTGTCAGGTGTTCCTCTTTGAGAATCTATGCACAAACTTACTTGCTGGCAGATTCATTTGTTCTGAGTTCCAGTACTGGTATAGCATTTTGAAAGTCACCAGGAATATATAGGAGGAATTGAATTATCTGGCTTAAGGGCATGGCTGAAGGGGCAGCTTTCTCCCAGACAATAGTGCTGGCAGAAGCCATTTTTCCTTTGTTAAGCCCTCGCCCACCTGGTTTGCGGGCTCAGGTGGGTGCCATATCTGAATCTTCATCAACCTGGCTGACACTAATCACCTACCCTGGTGATATTCTAAGACCCTACCCCTCCCAATGTGCAGGCCTACCCAAGCTGCTTCCAGTGGATTTCTCGGGCAAATGGTGTGTCTTAGCTCATGCTATGGACTTTGATGAAATCTCTCAAAGGTTCACAAAATCTAAACAAGCAGCATCTGCCCTCAGCATGCCCATACTTCTTGCTGAGCAGCCTTAAGACCAGTGCTAGTGGCAGCTGGCCTTGGTTTGGGCTTGGTCTCTCGAGGCACTTCCAAGCCCAGAGTGGGTGGCAGCTATCTGCGGATTGCTTGGTGGCTCATGCCATGTGGCCCCAGAAAGGGCACAGGCTGCAGCTGACCTTGGCCCGGTGGCTGGCCTCAGTCTGAGCCTGAGCACCACCTGGGGTCACATCTGAGGACGACACACTCAAAGGGCAGACAGAGCAGGAACCAGAGCCTGGCTAAAGCAAATCCTGCTCTATAGGATCAGTTTCTATACAACGGCTCCTCCACTGATCACGGCCATTCCTCACAGCCAATCAGCCTTAGGGTCAATCCTTCCCATTGATGAGGAAACAGCAACCAAGGCTCAACTACAATAGAAGGGCACACAAAACCCATACAAGGAATATAGCTGGAGCACTTGGCTCAGGTGACCAGGGAAGACTGTGCCACTGAGACCTAGAGCACACCTACTACATAAAGTCACTCTACTAAGACCAGAAAACATAGCAGACCTACCTAATACATAGAAACAAACACTAGTGGACACCCAAAATGAGAAGACAAAGAAACATGTCTCAAATGAAAGAACAGAACAAAGCTCCAGAAAAAGAACTCAGCAAAAAGGAGTCAAGCAATCTACCACATGCAGAGTTCAAAACACTGGATGCTCAATAAATTTAGGGGAAGAGTAGATGAAATCATGAAGAACTTTAACAAAGAGACAGAAAATATAAAAGTAGGTATAGAAAACATAAAAAAAGAATCAGTCAGAAATAAAGAACACGACAAGTGAAATAAAGAATATTTTAGGAGGAATTAATGGTAGATTAGACAAAGCGGAGGATCAAATCAACCATTTAGAAGATAAAGAACAGCAACAAGAAAAAATAATTTAAAAAATGAAGATAGTTTAAGGGGCTTTTGAGACAACATCAAGCATACCAACATTCACATCATAGGGATACCAGAAAGAGAAGAAAGAGAACAAGGAATTAAAAATCTATTCGAAGAAATAATGACTGAAAATTTTCCTAATCTGGTGAAGGAAATAGACATACAAGCCAGGAAGCTCAATGAGTCCCAAACAGGATGGACCCAAAGAGGCCCACACCTATACATATCATAATTAAAATGATAAAGTTTAAAGACAACTGAGAATCTTAAAAGCAGCAAGAGAAGAGCAGTTGATTACTTACAAGGGAGTGCTCATAGACTGTCAGCTGATTTCTCAACAGAAAATTTGCAGGCCAGAGGGATTGGCATAAAATATTCAAAGTGATGAAAAGCAAGGTCATACAACCAAGATTACTCTACTCAGCAAAGCTATTATTTAGAGTTGAAGGCCAGGCAAAGAGCTTTCCAGACAAGAAAAAGCTAAAAGAATTCATCATCACCAAGCCAGTATGGCAATAACTACATATCTATCAATAATTACTTTACATGTAAATGGATTAAATATTTCAATCAAAAGATAGATTGGCTGAATGAAAAAAAACAAAAAACAAAAAACAAGGCCCTTACATATGCTATTTGTAAGAGACTCACTTCAGATCAAAAGTCTGTGTGTACAGACTGAAAGTAAAGGGATGAAAAAAGGTGTTTCATGAAAATGGAAACAAACAAACAAAAAGCTGGAATAGCAAGACTTGTGCCAGACAAAATGACTTTAAAATAAAGGCTATTACAAAACAGAAAGAAAGACCCAGTTATCACACTTCTGGGTATTTATTTGAAGAGACACAAAACACTACTTTGAAGGAACATGTGAATTCATATGTTCATTGGAGCATTATTTACGGTAGTCAAGATATGCAGGCATCCCAGGTGCCATCAATGAATGATTGGATAAAGAAGAGATGATATATATATTCATACATATATATACATATTCATATATATACATATTCACATATATGTATATATATGAATATTACTCAGTCATAAAAGGAATGAAACCTTGCCATCTTCAACAACAACATGGATGGACCTAGAGGGTATTGTGCTGTGTGGAGTAAGTCAGACAGAAAGACAAATGTCATATGTGAAATCTAGAGGTCAGAATAAACAAACAACAAAACAATGTGTACAGAGAACATTTTGGTGGTTGTCTAATTGAGGGGTGGGGGAATAAATAAAGGGAGAGGGAATTGAGAGGTACAAATTAATAGTTACAAAATAGTCGTGTAGAATATAGCATGGGCAATATTGTCAGTAGTATTGTAATAACTATAAATGGTGTCAGATAGGCACTGGATTTACTGGGGTGGTCACTTCAAAAGTTATATAAATGTCTAATCACTAGCTGTACTCCTGAAACTAATATAATATGTATGTCAACGATAATATAAAAAATAAAAATGTAAAAATTTTTAAAAAGACAGGGTGGCTGAATGGATAAAAAATAAGACCCGTACATATGCTGCCTATAAGAGACTCACTTCAGATCGAAAGACACACAGACTGAAAGTAAAGGGATGGAAAAAGGTACTTCATGAAAATGGAAACAAATAAAAGATAGGCTAGCAATACTTACACCAGACAAAACACACTTCAAAAAGTGTTATAACAAGAGGCAAAGTAGGACTCAGTAATTCCACTTCTGTGTATTTATCTGAAGAAACCCGAATCGCTACTTTGAAGGGACATGTTCATCCCTATGTTCATTGCAGTATTGTTTACAATATAGCCAAATATGATAAGCAACCTAGGTGTCCATCAACAGATAAATGGAAAAATAAGAAGTGGTACATATATACAATGAAACATTATTCAGCCATAAAAAAGTATGAAATCTTACCATTTATGACAATATGGATGGACCTAAAGCATTATGTTAAGTAAAATAAGTAATGAAGAGAAAAACAAATCCCATATGATTTCACTTATATGTGGAATCTAAAAAACAATATAAATGAACAAACAAAATAGAAACAGACTCATAGATACAAAGAACGTTTTGATGGTTGCCAGATGAGAGGGATGTTGAGAGGATGTGTGAAGGGGGAGAAGAAATTAAGAAGTACATATTGATAGTTACAGAATAGTCATGGGGATGTAAAGTACAGCATAGGGAATATAGTCAGTAGTAGTGTAATAACTATGTATAGTGTCAGATGGATACTAACATTTATTGGAGGGATCACTTTATAAGTTAAATGTTTAACCACTGTTGTACACCTGAAACTAATATAATATTGTATGTCAACTGTAATTGAAAAAAAAATTATAAAAACACCTCTGAGCTCTACGATCTGTTCTCATGGGGAGTGGCGTGCAAGACTTGACCCTTTTGTGGTCCTGTGTTCAGCTACTGGTTTAGGAAGATTTCTGGTTACCCGATATTGACTCTCAGGGTACCACAATCCTTCTCTTTGAGTGTTGTCCCTCTCTTGCAGAATATTTGAAACACTAAAAATACAGAGAGCTGGGAGTTCACTGGGTTTACTAAACAAATTATATGAACTGTTCTCTGTCAGTTTGTTCCTAACTGCTTGTTTAATACTTTTTATTTGTATTTGATTTGAGGCTTATTTTCATTTTAATTTGGTAGTTAGGTTGTAGGGGAGCAGCTAATTTTACCTTCTTTAAAATTCCTCAGTAGCTACAATTTATGCAAAAAAGACCTAGGAGTCATGTGTGGCTGTATTGGCTCAGTCAGTTTACAGCAAGTAATTGCTCCTTTCTACACTTTGGGCCACAGTCTTTAGCTACCCACCCCACTCATCTATTGTCAGTGGTGTTTTGTCTCCTAATCAGATTTCGTCTGTGCACAAAAGGGCCCCCTTGTGGTTTTCCCTGGGCCTTGCATTCCTAGGGGCTGGTTCTCATTCTCAGAGAATGTATCTCTCTCCCTTCCAATGCTGGATACCACTAGTCTGTTGAAAGCATAAATCAAAAAGAACAGTCTGTTTGCCAAGGGAATGTGTTTGTACGAAGTATATAGCTCAGCACAGTGCTGCACTAAGAGGAAAATCACAGCATCTGCCAACCCACAGAGCCTGCTCACAGCTTTCTCCTGCACGTCTTCCTCTTCCCATAACAGCTGCTATAGTTTTTCCAACCACAGATAAAAGATTATTTTGGAAAAGAATGAAGCATGGCATCAGCCATCTGATCAAAGAGTTTATTTGTACTTTAATAGAGGATGAAAAGTACTGGCACAATTGACCTCAGGGCATTGAAAGCTGTAGAGTAAAGTAAGGAAATCTATCATTTCTTGTACTCTTGAGTATGTGAACTAAGAGTCATACTTATTACAATGAATGTTCCCTTATAGCAACCTTATTGTAATGCCATTTATAATTATTTGCTCAATATAGGTCTTTCTACTTAAACTATAAGCTACAATAAGGCAAGACCTCTGTTTTTCTCTTTATCATTTCTTTTCTAAATCCTTGAATATATTGCTTGAAATAAATGGGAAGAAATAAAAGACTAAAGAGTGATTGAATGAATAAATGAATGAATGTGCCTGAACAGGCTCACTGTTAGTATGACCTTCAGTAGAAAGAAGCTCTACTTTCCCCTTCCTTTGTTCTGTGTCCTCCAGGTAGCAGCCTGTCTGTAGTCCCACCTGCTGTTCACCCAGGAACCTTGCTAATCCTTCTGGCTCTCAGAACATGGGACGCTCGGTGTGGCATATACACAGGGCACTTCCTGGGACTGGGTACTTTTTTGCATTTCGAAGTTAGCTGATGCTTGTTAGCTGGCGCCTGTGTCTCAGGCCATGTAACTCAAATTCACCTATGTTTCTCTTGATTCTCTTATCCTTCTATACACTGCTGAAATTCACCTCCTCCAGGGGACGTTTTAAAACCACTCCAGACTATAAGAAGCTTCTCTCCTCACTCTCTACTCACTCTCTCTCTTTCTCTCCCGTTTTCTTTCTCTCATCCTCCCTCTCCCTCACTCTCCCATAAGCAATAAAAACACATAATTAAAAGACATATGTGGGTCTTCCATCACTGTTACTGGCCCACCACTTCTCAGAAGTTAACCACTGTTAACATTTTCTTTTTTTTTTTCTAGAAATACTTTTTATGAATATATAAGCACATGCAGGTATCTCCACTTTTTAAATGGTAGCACAGTCCTTTCTGTACTTTTTCTTAATATTATATCTTCAAAACCTTTCCATGACCATACCATACTACCACCTTATTCTTTTAAAGAGCAATATAGTATTTTTCATATTGCTATATCATGGTGTATATAACTGCATGCAATCTTTTATATTACTAAAGATGCTGCAATTAATATACATATGCATTTGGCACATATATATATCTGAGGGATCAATCCTGGAATTAAAATTGATGGATCAGGTATATATACCTTTTAACTTTTGAAAGCTATTGCTAAATTTCTTTCCAAAGAAGTTGTATCAAATTACTCTCTCAACAACAAAGTATAGAAATGCTCATACCTTTGCCAATATACTGTATTATGCAATTTTTTGATCTTTGCCAACATGATAAATGATGTCTAATAGTCTCAATTTACATTTATTTTACTTGAAAAGGTAATATAACAATAAAAATAGCAAGCAGTGGTTAAATAAGCACTTTCTAAATACTTTGTATATATTTAAACATTTTAAAATATGTAAAAGACATTTGTAGTTATTTTATAAATTGCATTCTTATCCTTTGTCTATTTTCTATTAAAGACATTAGACATTGTGTATGATATGAATTGAAAATATTTTCCTCCAGCAATAATTTGTTTTTGACTTTATGGCACTTTTAAAATACAGATTTAAAAAAATGTGGTAAACTTACTACATAAAAAAAGTTAAGGATTTCTTGTTTCTAGTTCTACATGTAAAAAGCTTAGAAGATGCTACTTTATCTTAGTAATGAGTGAAAGCTGAGCAGACTGAAAAATCAACAACTTTTCTAGAATACATAAGAGAGATGAAGACATAGGGCAAATCATGCCACCAAGATTGCAAAGACAATCAGATGAATACAAGGAGTCATGGCATCCCAAAGCAGAGATTCATGAGTGAAAACCACCCTGGGAACCAGTGCTGGGGTAGAAACACCTAAACTGTAATTGGTGAATTGATGGAGGCTCACTGTGGACAAGTCTGAGAATTAAAAACTCCAACGGGACCCAGTCATGAAGGACCCCACAATATTGTGAGATTTACTTAACCACGTTCCCATAGTAAATTTTGGAGACAAATCTCCTAACGCTTCTAGCAGGGAGAGGGGGAAAGGAACTTTTCTGAAATAAGCCAGAGCATTCTGCTCTTCTTAACAAGGCATGTCTTCAGGGAAAACAGTTAACCAGAATCTAACCTACTGGGTTATTATCAGAGCCTAACTAACCTGGGGTAAGGAGCTAGCCAACTCTAGACTATCATAACTATTCTGTCTCACCTAAAGGGGGTGAATAAAAACCTGAGAAACACATATGAAGTTCATAGTCCAGAGGCAAGACTCACTAAAAGACTGAGACCTACTCATAAGACTATAGAATACTCCCCCTCTTTCCACATCTTACTGTTGTGTCCAGAATAACCAGACCCAACTTGAGTGCTCTTAACCAGGAGACAGTTTATTAGCCGGCGGCTGTCCTTGCAAAGGAGCAGCCACGAAATACCAAGATACAAGGTTTTTAAGCCCCAAATCCCATTCCTCATTCTGTCTTAAACACAAAGGTCGATCTTTCTCCTATTCACTACCTGTCAACCCACTGGCCAGGTGTGCAAGCGGGAAGTACAGAAGCAGAAAGCTTGTGTCAGAATGTTATGTTCCTATGGGTGACCGCCTATGTTCCCATGGGCGATGGCCAAACAGTAATTTTCAGCTTATATACAATTGATTATTTTTCATGCCACGCAAGCAAGCAGGGTTACACAGGCTAAAATTGGCAGTTAGCGTATGAGCTCATTGTTACAAGTTTCATGATTAACAGAATGTGGTTAGTGGTTCCAGAAACTAGGCCTAAGTTATAGACTTCCTTTGTCCAGTTTCAGGTTTTAATTATTCTTTAACCCTTTCATATTTCAGCAGGCCATTACATTCCCCACTGGTTTTCTTTAGAATGACTCAATCTTCGAGTCAGAAGTCGGGATTTCTGGCCAATGGGTCGGGGCTGACGCTCCTAAAATTAAAATCTTTGCCCCAGTTATATTGGATTGGATTAAACTCTTAACACATTTGATCAAGCATGGCCCAAAGGTCAGTAATAACAGCAGAATTATCAATGGTCCTGCTATAGCCGACAATAACGTGGTTAACCAAGAGTTTCCATTAAACCAAGATTCATACCAGTTGTTTCCTTGTTTTAACTTCTCATTTCTGTCTTTTACTCTTTGTCTAATTAATGCTAAACTATCCCTAATAATTCCAGAATGATTAACATAAAAGCAGCAAGTTTCTCCTAGTGCTACACACAAACCTCCTTGCTTAAGAAATAAGAGGTCTAAACCTCTTCTATTCTGCAGTACTACTTCAGCTAAAGAATTAAGAGATGTTTCAAGATGATTAATTGATTTCTCTAGAGTGCTTAAATCGTCATTAATCTGCTTTGTGAGCCAGGCCATACCTTGGTTCCCTGTAACCAAAGCAGCAGTCCCAATTGCAGCTGATCCTGCCACTCCTAGGCCAGCTAGGAGCGGCACAAGCAGTGGAACTGCTCGCTTACGCCGAGGATAGTTATATCCTCCCTACAAATCTATTGCTTGTCTTCCTTCTTGTCCGCTCATCATATCACCTGAGGTATAACATGAACCAGCACACAAAATCCAGTATTATTTTTCCAATAGTTAAGATTAATACAGGGAGTTAAACCAGTATTACAAGCAAACCAAGTGCCACTAGGGGCTGCTAAATAAGTAGAAGAGGTGCTATTTACTAAAATAGATGATTTACAATTTTCCTTATACCTAGATTTATCAACTCTATAAGTGTTAGTATTCACACAAGTTCCCTTTCCTTGTAAATCTCCCAACGTTACAGATGGGTTTTTGGTTCCCCAAGGGCAAATAGTAACATTCGGAGATGTTACATTCCTAATAGCAGTTTGATCTGTGCCAAGGTTAGCAATGACACCAAGTCCTACATAATAAGGTGGGGCAGGGTTCAGACAAAACCAACAATCCTTTGCAGCATTTGAGTTACTGTCATTAGCAAACTTATAAACATTATTGATAACAATTAACCCAATTATAATTATTCCCGCGAGAGTCTTATCTTGAGTGGATCCTCTGTGAGTGTTGCCTTCCATTTCTCTGTCTCCGGGGGAGGTTGAGCTGTCTTAAGGCGGGTATGGTGAATCCAATGTCTTTTCCCTGCAACCTCGACAGCTGTTGGTGTGGTTAGAGTTACTGGAAACGGACCATCCCACCGGGGCTCTAGGCTAGCAGGCTGGATCTTCTTTATCCACACCCAATCACCTGGATGATGTGGGTGAGGCTGTGATGTCCCCGGAGTCGGTCTAGCAGCTTTAATTAAGCCCTTGACTTGATTTTGGGTTTGTTGCAAGGCCTGTAGAGACTTAAGGAGACTTGTATTATTACTCATTGTAACCTTTTCAATTCCAATTTTAGGGAGTAAAGGGGGAGGTCTCCCAAACATTATTTCATAAGGGGAAATTCCCATAATATATGGAGTACACTGGGCCCATAACAAAGCAAAAGGAAGAAGGCTCACCCAATTCTCCCCAGTTTCCAGCTTAAATTTAGTTAAAGTTTCCTTAAGTGTTCTATTTATCTTTTCTACTTGTCCTGAACTCTGAGGTCTGTAAATACAATGTAATTTCCAATTGATCCCTAATACCTTAGCTAACATTTGATTTGTTTGGGCAATGAATGCCGGGCCATTGTCGGACCCCAATGATAAGGGCAAGCCAAATCGAGGCACTATTTCTGTAATTAATTTCTTAGCTACTACTTGTGCAGTTTCCTTTTTTGTGGGGAAGGCCTCAGTCCATCCAGAATAGGTGTCAATGAATACCAGAAGATATTTAAATCCAAAAGTGCCAGGAGCAACTTCTGTAAAGTCCACTTCCCAATGTTCTCCAGGAGCTTGTCCTCTTAATCGAGTGCCGATATTTTCCTTTGGGATGGGGCGAGAGTTGACCTGTGCACATATTGGGCATCGTGCACTTACATCCCGAGCCTTTGAGGTTAGTCCAGGAATATAATAGTCTCTTTTTAGCAGTTCAATTAACTTAGTTCCTCCAAGATGGGTAGCATTATGCATCTGGCTAATTAAGGTGTTACCGAGCGCAGCAGGGAGGACCGGCCTTCCATCTGGAATCCAAAGCCGCCCATGTTTAAACTTCCCGTGCAGTTGTTTCCCCAACTCTATATCTTGGGGGCTATAGTCTGGAGCCTGTACCAAGGGGGTCACAAGAAGGGGACCAATTATGACGTTAGTCCCCACTGGTTTTCTGGCTACTTCCTTTGCTGTTTTGTCTGCCAAGCGGTTTCCTTTTTCTACCGCTCCTTCCCCTTTTTGATGGCCGGGGCAATGGATAATAGCCACTTTCTTAGGTAGCCAGATAGCCTCCAAAAGAGCCAAAATCTGTTCCTTGTTCTTAATTTCCTTTCCCCCTGATGTTAATAGTCCTCTTTCCTTGTACAGGGCTCCATGTACATGTGCCGTTGCAAAGGCATATCTACTATCAGTGTAGATGTTTACAGTTTTATCCTTTCCCCACCGTAAAGCTTGTGTTAGAGCTATAAGTTTAGCCCTCTGTGCCAATGTCCCATGGCTTAGGGTCGCAGCCATGGTCACATCCCCAGTATTCATGGCTGCCCCGGCATACCTTACTCCGTCGGATACAAAACTGTTTCCTTTGGTAAATAATACCGCATCCGGATTAGGCTACGGCTCATCCTTCAAGTCTGGCCGTAGTCCAGTTACCTGTTCAAGGTGCTGAACACAGTGATGCAATGGAGCCTGCGGGTCATCATCCGGGAGCAGCGTGGCAGGGTTCAGGGCTGCAGTTTTCAAAAACTGGGTCTGTGGGGGATTAAGCAATAGTACCTGGTACTGAGTAATCTGGGCGTTGGAAATCCATCTTTCAGGAGGGCTGCGCAGCATGGCTTCAACTGCATGTGGAGCCACAATTTCAATATTTGGGCCCAAGGTCAATTTAAAGCGTCTTTGGTCAATATAGCAGTAGCAGCTAGTGCTCTCAGGCAACTAGGCCTTCCTCCAGCCACCGGATCTAGTCTCTTTGAGAGATATGTCACTGGTCACTTAAATAGTGGCTTTTAATTTCTGGAGCAAATCTCTTCCTTACAAAGGAAAGGGACATTCAGGCATAACTAAAAACGAATGCGTGATGGTTCCCTTTCCCAAGTCAGTAATTTTTGCCTGTGTCCATGGGTATGCCTTCCCTTTCCCAGTGGCTCCTTGAATTGCAGTCTTTTCTTTGGATAACAGACCAGCAGTTTCTGTTAAAACTGAGTAAGTTGCACCAGTATTAGCTAAAAAGTTCACAGGTTTGCCCCCTACTTGTAAAGTTACCTTGGGCTCTCGGGGGCTCATTAGATAAGAGCCCTGACGCCCCTATTCATCTTCCAAAAGAATGAGGGGCCTTTTTTCTTCTGACCTCCTGGTTGTTCCTTTTCAGGGCACTCATTCTTCCAATGTCCTTTCTTTTTGCAAATAGCACATTGGTCTCTTCCTAGCGTAGGTTTTCTATTTTGGCCTTCTTCGTTGCTAGGTCCCCCTCTATGGTTAGGGTTTTTTTTTTTGTTTTTTTTCCAAGGAGGTCGGTTTCCTTGTTGTCCCACAAACATGACCTTTTGCACACCGTCCCTATTGTTAAAGACCTTCTGACCTATTTCTAATAATTTGGATAAATTTTCTCCCTCAAAACCTTCCAATCTCTGTAACTTCTTTCTAATGTCAGGGGCCGACTGACTAATAAAGGCCAAATTAATGGCTCTTC
>NW_024345861.1:5404214-5473673 GCF_902729225.1 Pteropus medius | reverse complement strand
AAAAAAAAAAAAGACAAGACAAATCAAAGGTAAAGCTCACAATTTTAACAGACAGAGTAAGTATCAAAACCAGATATGACAAGGATGTTAAAATTACCAAGCGAGAATTTAAAACAACTATGATTCATATGCGAAGGGCTCTAATAGTTAGAAAACATACAAGAATAAAAGGGCAAGGTAAGTAGAGAGATGAAAATCCTAAGAAAGAATCAAAAGGAAATTACTAGAGATTTAAAAAAAAACACTAAAATAAAAACAAAGAATGTCTTTGAAGAGCTTATTAGTAGACTGAACATGGAAATCTCAAAAGAAACTTCAAAAACTGAAAAGCAAAGAGAACAAAGACTGATAAAAATCTAGAATAGAATATCTAAAATCTGTGGGGCAACAACAAAAGGTATAACATATGCATAATGAGAATTCTAGAAAAAGAAAAAAAAAAGAAATATTTGAAACAATAATGACTGAGAATTTCCCCAAATTAATTTAGTAAACTTCCACAAATCAATGAAGTTTAGAGGATATCAAGCAGAATGAATGCCAAAAACAAACAAACAAACAAACAAACAGACAAACAAAAGTCTAGGCATACTATTTTCACTAGAGAAAATCAAAGAGAAAAAGAAAATTCTGAAAGGAAACAGAGGGAATAAACCTTACCTACAGGGGAACAAAGATAAAAATTATTCCTGACTTCTTTTCAAAAACCATGCAAGCAAGGAGAGAGTGAAGTGGAATAGTTAAAGTTTTAAGAGACAAAACACCTACCTAGAATTTTGTACCTTGTAAAATTAGCCATCAAAATAGAGATATTTTCTTAGATAAACTAAAATTGAGGAACTTTATTGCCAGTAGACCTACTTTGCAAGCAATGTTCAAAGAAGTCCTTTATACAAAGAACTATAAAACCATTTAGAAACAATTAATAAAGAAGAAATACTTACATATCTATCAATAATTACTTTAAATGTAAATGTACTAAATACTTGGATCAAAAGACATTGGATTGCTGAATGGATAAAAACAACAACAACAACAACAAAAACCCTAACATATGCTACCTACATGAGACCCACTTCAGATGGAAAGACACATGCAGACTGAAAACAGATGAAAAAAAATTCATGCAAATGAAAATAACAACAAAAAAAAGCCAGGGTAGCAATTCTTATATTAGACAAAATAGACTTTGAAACAAAGGTTATAGCAAGAGACAAAGGATGTTTCATAATGATAAAGGGATCGATTCAACAAGAGAATATAACTTTTGTAACATCTACACACCAATGTAGCAGCACCTAAATATATAAAGCAAATACTGATGGACATAAAAGGAGAGATCAATGGTAATACTGTAATAGCAGAAGACTTTAACACCCTGGTGATATGAAAGGATAGATCATCCAGATAGAAAATCAATAAGGAAACAGTGGCCCTAAATGATATATCAGGCCAGATGGACTTAATTGATATTTTTAGAACATTTTACCCCAAAGGTTCAAAATATACATTCTTTTCAAGTGCACATGAACATTTTCCAGGTTAGACCACATGTTAGTCTACAAAACAAATCTCAATAACTTCAAGAAGATTTAAAGCATATCAAGCATCTTATCTGATCGCAATAGTATAAAACTAGCAATCAAATACAAGAAGAAAACTGGAAAACAAAATACATGGAGGTTAACTAAAATGTTACTAAACAATTAATTGGTTAACAAGGACATCAAGGAAGAAATCAGAAAATATCTTGAGACAAATAGAAAAAAAGCACAATGACTCAAAATACATGGGACATAGCCAAAGTGTTTCTAAGAGGGAAATTTATAGCAATATAGGCTTACCTCAAGAAACAAGAAAAATCTCAAATAAACAATCTAACCTTACACCTTAGCCTTTAGTGGCACTAGAAAAAGGAGAACAAAGAAAACCCAAAGTGAGTAGAAGAAAGGAATTATTAAAGTTCAGAATAGAAATAAATGCAATGGAGTAATAAATAACAATAGAAAATTTTAATAAAACAAAGAGCTAGTTCTTTGGGAAAAAATTGACAAACCTTTAGCCAGACTAATCAAGGAAAAAAAAGAGAGAAGCCCCAACTAAATTAAACCAGACATGAAAACGCATAAGAGACAACCAACACCACAGAAATACAAAGTGTTATTAGAAAATAATACAAACAATTATATGCCAACAAATTGGACAACCCAAGGGAAAGAGATATATTCCTGGAAACATACGATCTTCCAAGACTTAATTAGGAAGAAACAAAAATTTGAACAGATCAATAACTATTAACAAAATCAAATAATAAAAACATACTCACAGATAACAAAAGCCCTGGACAAAACAGCTTCACAGGTGCATTTTACCAAACATACAAAGAAGAATTAATGCCTATTCTTAAATTATGCCAAAAAATACAAGAGAAGAGAAGACTCCCACACTCATTATACAAGGCCAGCATTACCCTCATACCAAAACCATGACAAAGTGAATACAAAAAAAAAGAAAATTACAGGGCAACATTCTCAATGAATATAGATGCAAGAATCCTCAACAAAATAATAGCAAACTGAATTCAGCAATACATTATAAAGAGCATACACCATATGAGGTGAGTTTGTTCCTGGGATACAAGTTTAGATTGATATCCACAAATCGATTAACTTGACACACCACATAAATAAATTAAAAATAAAAATTATATTATATCGATAAATACAGAAAAAGCATTTGACAAAATTCCAACATCCGTTTATGATAAAAACACTCAACAAAGTGGGGGATAGAGGAGACATTTTTCAGCATAGTAAAGGCCATATGTGATAAAACAACAGCTAATGTTATATGCAACAATGAAGAGCTGAATATTTCAGATCAGAAACAAGAGAATGTCCACTATCACCATTTCTGTTCAACATAGTATTGAAAATCCTAGCCACAACAATCAGAAAATAAATAAATAAATAAATAAATAAATAAATAAATAAATAAATAGCTAGCTAGCATTCAGATTGGAAAGAAAGAAGTAAAACTGTTATTTGCAGATGACATGATACTATATACTACATATAGAAAATCTTAGAGATTTCACCAAAAAAACTATGAAAACTAATAAATGAACCCAGTAAAGTAGCAGGATACAAAGTTAATATTCAGAAATTGAATTTTATATACCAATAACAAACTGTCAGAAAGAAAAATTTAAAAAAATAATCTCATTTACAATTACATCAAAAAATAAAATATCTAGGAATAAATTTAACTAAAAGACCTGTCCTCAGAATACTATAAGACATTGATAAAAACATTAAAGAAGATAAAAATACATGGAAGGCTATATTGTGCTCATGGATAGAAAGAATTAACATCATAAATTGTCCATGGTACCCAATGCTATCTATAAATTTAATGCAACCTCTATCAAGATACCAATGACATTTTTCACAGAACTAGAACAAATAATTCTAAAATTGATATGGAACAACAAACGACCACAAATAGCCACAGCAATCTTGAGAAAGAAGAACAGAGTTGAAGGTATCATGATACCTGATATCAAACTATACTACAAGGCTATAATAATCAAAACAGCATAGTACTGGCATAAAAAACAGACCCATAGAGCAATGGAGAAGAATAGAGAGCTCAGAAATAAACCCATGCCTATATAGTCAATTAATCTATTATACAAGAGGAAGAATATACAATGGAGTAAAGACAGTCTATTCAATAAATGGTATTGGGAAAACTGGACAAATACATGCAAAAAATGAAACTAGACCATCTTTTTACACCATACACAAAAATAGACTCAAATGAATTAAACACTTAAGTGTAAGACCTAAAACCATAAAATTCCTAGAAGAAAACACAGGCAGTAAACTCTTTGACATCACTCTGAGCAATGTATTTTTGAACATGTCTCCTTGGTCAGGAAAACAAAAGAGAAAAATAAACAAATGGGACTACGTCAAACTAAAAAGGTTTTGTGCAGTGAAGAAAACCATCAACGAAATGAAAAGGCAACCTACAGAATGGGAGAAGATATTCACCAATGATACACCTGATAAAAACTTAATGTCTAAAAGATACAAGGAACTCATACAACTTAATGCCCCAAACCCGAAAGATCCAGTTAAAAGATGGGCAGAGGGCCTGAATAGATATTTCTCCAAAGAGGACATACAGATGGCCAATAGACATATGAAAAGATGCTCACCATCACTAATCATCAGAGAAATGCAAATGAAAACCACAGCGCGATATCACCTCGCACCTGTCAGAATGGCTATCACCAATAAATCAAAAAACAACAAGCGTTGGCAAGGAGAAACAGGAACCCTCATGCACTGTTGGTGGGATTGCAAATTGGTAAAGCCACTGTAGAAAACAGTATGGAGTGTCCTCAAAAAAATAAAAAATGGAACCATCATATGACACAGCAATTCCACTTCTGAATACTTATCCAGAAAATCCAAAATAATAATACAAAATATATATTCACCCCTATGTTCATTGTAGCATTATTTACAATAGCCAAGATATGAACGCAGCCTACATGCTCATTAAAAAATGAATGGATAAAGAAGATGTGGTACCTATATACGATGGAATATTATTCAGCTATAAAAAAAAGAATGAAATCTTACCATTTGCAGCAACATGGATGGACGTAGAGGGTATTATGCTAAGTGAAATAAGTCAGATGGAGAATGACAAATATCATATAATTTCACTTATATGTGGAATCTAAAAAGAACCAAAATAAATCAACAACCAAACAGAAACTGACTTATAGGTACAGAGAACAAATTGATGTTTTCCAGATGAGAGGCAGATTATGGGGTGAAAAAAGTGAAAGAAATAAGAAGTACAAAGTATCAGTTACAACGATAGTCACAGGGATGTAAAGTATATCATGGAGAATAGAGTCAATAATATTGTATCAACTAGGTATGGTGTCAGATGGGTACTAAACTTATCGGGATGATCACTTTGTAAGGCATATCAATGTCTAATCACTGTAAATAAACCTGAAACTAACATTGTATGTCAACTATAATTGAAAATAAATTTAAAAAGTTATTTAGAGATAAGGAAAATAATATAGGTCAGAAACCTAGGCCTATACAAAGAAAGGGAGAGCATTAAAGAAGGAATGAGAAAATAAAATAAAAACATTTTTCTTATTTTTAATTTTTCTAACAGATAACGGTTTGTTCAAAACAATAACAGCAACAATATATTCAATTATATCTATATCTGTCTATCATCTATCGTCTATCTATCTATCATCTATCTACCATCTATCTATATCTTTTTATCTATCATCTCGTGTGTGTGTGTGTGTGTGTGTGTGTGTATTCCCATGTATGCTTATAAATCACAGCAATGATATAGGCTACAAGAGGTAGGAGAGAGGAAATAGGTTAATTTTGTTATTATAATTGCAGTACTGATGAAGTGGTATAGTATTATAGGAAAGTGAACTTGAATTAGTTGTAAATATAGATTGTGAACTCTAGGCAACCACTAAAACCACTAAAGAAGAGTATAACATACGCTAAAAAGGAGAGAAAGTGGAGTTATGAAATGTTCAATTAAAACCACAAAGGTAGAAAAACAGAAGATTAAAATAGAACAAGGGCAACAAATAGAAAAACAGTAAGAAATATAGTAAATTCAACTGTATCGATAATTACTTTCAACATCAATTATCTAAATACACTAATTAAAAGACAGAATATTAGAGTGGATCAAAAAACAAGACCCATTTTTAAGAAACCCATTTTAAATATAAAGACACATATAGAATTAAAAGTAAATGGATGGAAAAAATATATCATGTTAATACTAACCAAAAGAATGCAGGAATAACTATAGTTAATCCAGAGAGGGTAGACTTCAAAATAATAGTAGACTTCAAAGCAAGGAGAGTTATCAAGGATAAAGAAAACATTGATTACATAATGATAAAGGCGGCAGTTCTCTAAAAACACATCGCAACCGTTAAGTATGTGCCTAAAAATCATTAAACCATGTGAGGCAAAAACTGATAGAACTATAAGAGGAAATAGATGAATCACTATCATAGCTGGAGACCTCAACACCCCTCTATGAAAAATGGTCTGACCATGATAAAATTAAACTAGAAATCAATGCCAGAAAGATAACTAGAAAATCTCAGAATATGTGGATATTAAATAACATACTTCTAAATAAAACATATGTCAAAGAACAAATCTTAAAAATATGTTTAACTCAGTGAAAATGAAAACACAACATATCAAAATTAGTGGGATGCAGTGAAAGCAGTGTTTAGAGGGAAATTTATAGCACTGAATATATATTGGAAGAGAAGATCTAAAATCAATAATCCAAGCTTAAACCTTGAAAAACTAAAAAAAGAACAGTAAATTAAACCCAAAGTATCAGAATAAACAAAATAATTAGAGCAAAAATCAATGAAATTAAAAACAGGAAATCAATAAAGAAAATAATAAAACCAAAAGCTACTTCTTTGAAAAGATCAATAAAATCAATAAGCCTTAGTCACCTGTAGGGTGACTAAGAAAAAGAGAAGACACAAATTACTAATATCATAAATGACAGAGAATCCATGGACATTAAAAAAATAATAAAGGAATACTACAAACAACTTCATGCCCACAAAATTGATAACCGAGATTAAATGCACCAATTCTTTGAAAGGCACATGCTACCAAACTCACACAAGAAGAAATAGACCAACTAAATATCAATATCTATTAAATAAATTGAATCCTATATCTGTTAAATATATATCTATTAAATAAATTGAATCAATAATTAATAAACTCCCTAAATGGTAAGCACCAGGTCCAGAGGGGATCCCTTATGAATTCTACCACATAGTTAAGGAAAAAGTTATGATAATTCTCTACAATATCTTTTGGAGGATAGAAGGGAGTACTTCTCATTCTATGAGGCCAGCATTACCCTGATATGAAAAACAGACAAAGACATTACAGGAAAAGAAAACTAGAAAATCAATATTTCTTGTGAACATAGATGCAAAAATTCCCAATAATAATAAAAAATGTATAAAAATTATACACCATGACCAAATAGGGTTTATTCCAGCTGTGCAAGGCTGGCTCAACATTTGCAAATAAATTAATAGAAGATGGCAAAGTAGGTAAATACTGTGCTTGCCTCCTCATGAAAACATTAAAATTACAACTAAAGAATAATCATCATTGAAAATTGCCTGAAGTCTAGCTGAACAGAAGTCCTAACTAAGGATATACAGAAGCAGCAAACTTGAGACTAGTAAGAGAGGTGAAACTCAGAACGAGATGGTCCAACACCCCTCTATGGGGTAGAAAATCAGGAGGAATATCTCCACTGCAGAAATGATCCCTGAAGAGTGATAGGCCCCAACCCTACATCAGGTTCTCCATCCCAAGCTTCCAGTGTCAAGAAGAGAAGTCCTCATACTTTTGGCTATAAAAACTAATGGAGGTTGTGGCTGATAGAGTGGGAGCTGGAGTCCCAGGAGTTCCTCGTTAAGGGCTTATGCCCGAACTTACTCAATGACAGACTCATTCACTCAGAGCTCCAGCACTGAGTCGGCAGCTCAAAAGGCACAAGGGACATATGGGAGGAACTGAATTATCTGGCTTCAGAGTGAGGGCTGAAGGGACAGCTTTCTCCTGGACAGAAGTGCTGGCAGAGGTCATTGTTCCTTTGTTGAGCCCTGCTCTCACCTTACATATGGATACAGGTACCATATCTGAGTCTCCATCAGCCTGGCCAATAACATTCACCCTGCCCTGGTGATTCTCTGAGACTCTACCCCACCCAACTTGTGGGCCTACCCAAGCTGCTTCCAGTGGGTTTTTCATACAAATGGCCTGTCTTCGCTCATGCTGAAGACTTTCCTAAAATCTGTCAAAGGTTCACAAACCCCAAACAAGCAATATCTGGACTCGGTGTGCCCTGTACCTCTTGATAAGCAGCCCCAAATCCATCACCAGTGGCAACCAGCCTCAATACAGAGCTTAGCTTCTCCCAGGCACCTCCAAGCCCAGCACAAGGGGCAACTATCTGCGGATCACTTTGTTGCTTATACCATGTGTCCCTGGGCAGGGCACAGGCAGTGGTTGACCTTGGCCTGCAATGGAGCCCCTCCCAAGAGGCCCCAGAACCAACAAACCCAGTGGCCAGATTCAGATCACACTAGGGCAGCACCCAACCACTTCCACAAATGACAAACCCGAAGGACATACTGAGTAGGCACCAGAGCCCTGCTAAAGCAAATCCTGCTTTGTAAGATCAGCCCCTGCACAATAGCTCCTTCACTATGGCCAGTCCTCACAATCAATGGGCCTGAGGGTTAATTCCTTTTATTGACATGCCAACAGCAATCAATACTCAACTAAAACAGGAGGGCACACACAATCCACACAAGGGACATACCTGGAGCACCTGGCTCGGGTGATCAGGGATACTGCACCACTGTTCCTCACGAGATACCTACTATATAAGGCCACTTTACTAAGACCAGGAGAAATAACAGCTCCACCTAATATGTAAAAACAAACACAAGGGGGCAGCCAAAATGAGACATGTCTCAAATAAAAGAACATATCTCAAATAAAAGAACAGAACAAACTTCAGAAAAAGAGCTAAACAAAACAGAGACAAGCAATCTATGAGATGCAGAGTTCATAACACTGGTTATAAAAATGCTCAGTGATCTTAGTGAGAACTTCAACAAAAAGATAGGAAACATGAAAATGGCGATAGATAACATAAAAAAGAACCAGTCAGAAGTGAAGAATACAATTACTGATATAAAGAATACATTAGAGGGAATCAACAGTCGATTAGATAAAGCAGAGGATCAAATCAACTATTTGGAAGATAAGTTAGCAGGAAGCATCCAATCAGAACATCAACGTACAGTGATAATCCAAAGGGATAGTTTACAGGGCCTCTGGGACAATATCAAACTTACCAACATTCACATCATAAGAGTACCAGAAGGAGAAGAGATGAAAGGAATTGATAACTTATTTGAGGAAACAATGACTTAAAAAAAAAAAAAAACTTTCCTAACCTGGTGAAGGAAATAGACATACAAGCCCAGGAAGCACTGAGAGTCTCAATGAGGTTCATACCAAGATATATCATTATTAAACAGGCAAAGGTTAAAGACAAAGAGAGAATCTTAAAAGCAGCAAGAGAAAAGCAGTTAGTATATACAAGGGAGCTCCCATAAGACTGTCAGCTGATTTTTCAGCAGAAACTTTGCAGGTCAGAAGTGATTGGCATGAAATATTTAAAGCAATGAAAAGTAAGAAACTACAACCAAGATTACTATACCCAGCAAAGCTAACATTTAAAATTGAAGGGCAGATGGAGAGTTCCACAAGAAACGCTAAAGGAGTTCATCACCACCACCCAGTACTACAAAAAATGTTAAAGAGACTTTTCTAAGAAGAAAAAAAGATTAAAAATATGATTAATAAAGTGGCATTAACTATATATCTATCAATAATTACTTTAAATGTACATAGATTAAATACTTAAATTAAAAGACTAGTATGTCTGAATGGATAAGAAAACAAGACCCTTACATATGCTGCCTACAAGAGACTCACTTCAGATCACAAGAGACACATAGACTAAAAGTAAAGAAATGAAAAAAGATACTTCATGAAAATGGAAATGAAAAAAAATCTGGGTTAGCAATACTTATACCAGACAAAGTAGACTTTAAAACAAAGACTATAACAAGAGACAAAGAAAGACTCAATAATTCCCCTTTGATTATTTATTCGAAGAAACCCAAACACTGCTTAGGAGGGACATGTGCATCCATATGTTCATTGCAGCTTTATTTGCAATAGTCAAAATATAGAGGCAACCTTGGTGTCCATTAGTAGATAAATGAATAAAGAAGAGGTGGTAAATATATACAATGGAATATTACTTAGCCAAAAAAAAAGGGGAATAAAATCTTGCCATCTGCAAGAACATGGATGGACTTAGAGGGTATTGTGCCAAGTGGAGTAAGTCAGGCAGAGACAAATGCCATAAGATTTCATTTATGTGAGAAATCTAAAGAACATAATAAACAAACAAAACAGAAAGAAACTCATAGATACGTTTTGAGAGTTGCCAGAGGGAGGGAGGTCTTGGGTGTTGGTGAAAAAAAGGAAGGGATTAAGAAGTACAACTTGATAGTTACAAAATGGTCATGGAGATGTAAAGTATAGCCTCAGTAATGTAGTCAATAATATTGTAATAACAATGTATGTACTAGATTTATTAGGGTGATCATTTGGTAAGTTATATAAATGTCTAATCACTATGTTGTACACTCAAATTTAATATAATAGTGTATGTCAACTGTAATCGAAAAATGCAAATAAATAAATAAATAAATAAATAAATAAATAAATGTACTCCACTATATTAGCCTAAAAAAAAAAAATTCAAGTGATTATATCAATGGATATAGAAAAAGCATTTGACAAAATTTAACACCCAGTCATGATAAAATCTCTCAATAAACTAGGAATAGAGAGAAGTTTCCTCAACTTGATAAAGAATATCTGCAGCTAACATCATACTTGATGATGAGAAATCAGAAGCTTTTTCATTGAGATCAAGTACAGGAAAGGACGTCTTCTCTCACTACTCTTTTTCAACCATGTACTGGAAGTTCTAGCTCATTCACTATGACAAGAAAAGAAAAGAAAAGCTATATATATTGGGAAGGAAGAAAGAAAACTGTCTTTGTTCACAGATGACATTATCATTTATGTAGAAAATCTGAAAAAAATTGATAAGAAAAACTTCTGTAAGTGCTCAGTGACTATAACAAGGTTTCAGGATATAAAGTTAATATACAAAAGTCAATTTCTTTCCCTTATATCAGCAATGACAAGTGGAATTTGAAATTAAAAACACAATATAATTTACATTAAGAACCCTAAAATGAACCACATAGGTATAAATCTAATAAAATATGTACAAGATCTATATGAGGAAAACCACAAATCTCTGATGAGTAAAATTAAAAATAAAAAAATAGATATTTCATTTTCATGAATAAGAAGATTCTATCTGTCAAGATATTTGTTCTTCCTAAACTGATCTATAGATTTAAAGAGATCATAATAAAATTATAGCAGGTTAAATTGTGGATATTGACAATCATATTCTAATGTTTATATAAAGAGGCAAAAGGTCCCAAACAGCCAACACAGTATCGAAGAAGAAGAGCAAAGTGGGAGGACTGATACTGCTCAACTTCAAGACATACTTTAAAGCTACAGTAATCAAGACAATTTAGTTTTGTTGTAAGATCAGACAAATATATCAATAGAACACAATAGAGGACCCAGAAATACAACCAAATAGTCAATAGATCTTTAACAAAGGAACAAGGGCAGTGTAATGATGCAAAGATAGTCTTTTCAACAAACGGTATGGAAAGAACTAATATCCACATACAAAAAACATAAAGAAATAAATCTAGACATAAACCTTATACCCATCACAAAAATTAACTCAAAATGGATCAAAATGTAAAGTGCAAAACTATAAAGTGCCCAGAGAAAACATAAGAGAAAATCTAGATGACCTTGGCTCTAACGATGACTTTTTAGGTACAACATAAAAGGCAGAATTTAATTGAAAAACTTCTGCTCTGAGAAAGACAATGTCAAAAGAATGAGAAGTTAAGGCATGGACTGGGAGAAAATATTTTTAAATGACGTCTTTGATAAAGGACTGATATCCAACTTTGACAATGAAAAAAACAAATAATCCAATTAAAAAATGGGCCAAAGACCTTAATATATACCTTGCCAAAGAAGATACGCAGATGGCAAATAAGCACATGAAAATATGCTTCACATCATGTATCATCAGAGAAATGAAAATTAAGAAAACAACAAAATGAGATACCACTAAACACCCATTAAAATGTCCAAAATCTGGAACACCAACAACAGCAAATACTAGTGAAAATATGCAGCAAGAACTCTCATTTATTGCTTAGGGGAATGCAAAATGATACAATCATTTCAGAAGATAGTTTTGTGGTTTCTTACAAAACTAAATATACTTTCCCCATATGATTCAGCAGTCATACTCTGTGGTATTTACCCAAAGGAGTTAAAGTCATATCTACACAAAAACCTGCACATGGATGTTTATAGTGGTCACAGTTTTATTCATAATTGCCAGAATTTAGATCAACAGAGATATCCTTCAGTAGGTGAATGGATCAATAAACTGGTAAATCCACACAATGGAATATTATTCATCTTTAAAAACGAATGAGCTATCCAGCTGGGAAAAGACATGGAGAAAACTTAAGTGCATATTACTAAGTGAAAGACACCAATTTGAAAAGACTGTACTATATGACATTACGAAAAAAGGCTAAACTATGGAGACAGTAAAATGTAGTTGCCAGGGGCTGAGGTAAAAGGTAGAGGTGAACAGGTGGAGCACAAGATTTTTAGGGGAGTGAAAACATTCTTGTATGATACTGTGATGTTGGTTCATGTCATTACATATTTCTCCAAACTCACGGAATGGACAACACCAAGAGTGAACCATAAGGTAAACTGTGGACTTTGGGTGGTTATGGTGTGTCAACGGAAGTTCATCAGTTATAACAAGTGTACTGCTCTGGTGAGAGACATTGATAATGGAGGAGGCCATTCATGTGTGTGGGTAGGGAGCATATGGAAAATTTCTCAACTTCTTTGATATCTATAAAATGGGGGTACATTTTGTACCAAAATTATAGGAGAGTTTTGTTTTTATACATACATATATGAATTGCCATGCTTTGTACATAATAAGCATTCAATGAACGTGATTAGATTTTTCGATGTTTCTGAAAAATTAGAATATAAGTTCAAATGAAAACAATATACTTAGATTCTCATCCAGTGCAGGAAATTCACTTACTCTGGGAAAATTTCAGAGGATTGATGTTAACATCCGGAAGGTTCACTGTGTCATGGTTTCAGACAGACCACCAGAATATTTTCTGCTCAATTTTTCTGTGAACCTAAAACTGCACTGAAAAGTTAAGAGTTAAGGCTCTTAGGTGTTGGTTTTGCTTAAAAAGATTAAATGTGAATTCCTGTATTTCCTTCAAATTATTTGTAGTTTAATTTTTTTATTTAAATTTGTAATCCATCTGGATTTTATTTTTATGTACAGTGTGAGATAGGGAGTTATTATAAATTTTTTCCTTAAGGTCAATGACACAATTTTCCTTCTGATTAGAAGAGCCATCTTATAATGTACCAAACTACCAAACATCTTCAAGTCTGTGTCTATAATTTATACTGTTCTAGTGATCCATTTTCCTGAGTATATTATTAAATTATTTTATTTACTGTGGTAAATAAATGGTATATTTTATAATATATTTTAATACTTATTAATTAGTTCTTGTTATTCTTCCTCAGAATTTCATGATATCATATATATTTTTTCATTGACATGAAAACATAATTTATTTATCTTTTTAATTGAAGAAATGATTTAAAAATTTTCCCCCCATCTACCTTCTCCCTCCCCACTTACCCCTACCTTCTGGTAACCAATAGTCCATTGTTTATGTCCATGAGTCTCTGTTTGTCCTGTTCATTTGTTGCTTTTAGGTTTATATCCCACATATAAGTGATATCATGTGGTTTTCAACTTTTTCTGTCTGGCTTCTTTCGTTTAGCATGATTATCTTGAGGTCTATCCATGTTGTTGCACATGGCAGTATTTCATCTCTTCTTATGGCTGAGTAATATTCCATTGTATATATGTACTACAGCTTCTTTAGCCAATCATCTATCGAAGGACACTTTGGTTGCTTCCATGTCCTGGCCACTGTGAATAATGCTGCTATGAACATCGGTGTGCATATATCTTTTCGGATATGGGTTTTCAAGTCTTCGAAGTAAATACCCAGTAGAGGGATTGCTGGATCATATGGTAGATCAATTCTTAGTTTTTTGAGGAAACTCCATACTGTTTTCCATGGTGGCTGTACGAATTTGCAGTCCCACCAGCAGTGTATGAGGGTTCCCTTTTTTTCTGCATCCTCTCCAGCATTTGTTATTACTTGTCCTGTTGATTATAGCAATTCTAACAGGTGTGAGATGATATCTCATTGTGGTTTTGATTTGCATTTCCCTAAAAGCTAGCGATGTTGAGCATCTTTTCATATGTTTGGCGGCCATTTGTATGTCTTCTTGAGAGAAGTATGTGTTCAGGTCCTCTGCCCTTTTTTTGGTTGGATTGTTTGTGTTTTTGTTGTTATAGAGTCATATGAGTTCTGTGTATATTTTGGATATTAAGCCCTTATTGAAGTCTTTGCTTGCAAATATATTTTCCCATTTGGATGGTTGTCTCTTTACCTTGTTGATGGTTTCTTATGATGAGCAGAAGCTTTTTAACTTGATGTAGTCCAATTCATTTATTTTAGCTTTACTTTCCTTGCCTTTGAGATCAAATTCATAAAATCCTCTTTAAGTCCAAGGTCCTTGAGTTTCGTTCCTATGTTTTCTTCTATGCATTTTATTGTTTCAGGTCTTATATTCAGGTCCTTAATCCATTTTGAGTTAATTTGGGTGTGCGGTGATAGATAGCAGTCTAGTTTCATTCTTTTGCAGGTGGCTTTCCAGTTTTCCCAGCACAATTTATTGAAGAGGCATTCCTTTCTCCACTGTATGTTTTTGGCTATTTGTCGAAAATTATTTGCCTATGTAAATATGTGTTTACTTCTGGACTCTTGATTCTGTTCCACTAGTCCATGTGTCTGTTTTTCTGATAATACCGTGCCGTTTTGATTACTGTCGCTTTGTAGTATAATTTGAAGGCTAGCAGAGTGATACCTCCAGCCTCTTTCTTTTTTCTCAAGATGACTTTGGCAATTTGGGGTCTTTTGTGCTTCCATACAAATCTGATGATTTTTTGTTGTATTTCTTTAAAAAATGTCAATGGAATTTTGATGGGGATTGCATTAAATCTGTATAATGCTTTAGGTAATATGGTCATTTTAACTATGTTGATTCTTCCAATTCAAGAACACAGAATATTTTTTCGTTTCTTTGTATCTTCTTCGATTTCTTTTAACAGGGTCTTATAGTTTTCATTATATAGGTCCTTCACATGCTTTGTTAAATTTATTCCTAGGTATTTTATTCTTTTTGTTGCAACTGCAAAAGGAATTATTTTTTCCACTTTTTTGTTTCTGATACTTCATTATTAGAGTATGGAATGCTATGGATTTTTGAACGTTGATTTTGTATCCAGAAAATTTACTGTATTTGCGTTTTGTTTCTAGTAGTGTTCTTGTGGAGTCTTTAGGGTTTTCTATATAGAGAATCATGTCATCTGCAAATAGTGACAGTTTGACTTCTTCATTTCCTATCTAGATGCCTTTTATGTCTTTCTCTTGCCCGATTGCACTCGTTAGGATCTCCAATGATATATTGAATAACAATGGTGATAGCGGACAGCCTTTCCTTGTTCCTAATCTTAGAGGGAAGATTTTTAGGTTTTCACCATTAAGTATAATGTTGGCTGAGGGCTCGTCATAGATTACCTTTATTACATTAAGGTATTTTCCTTCCATACAGATTTTTGTGAAGTGTTTTGATCATAAATGGGTGCTGTTTCTTGTTGAAGGCTTTTCTGCATCTATTGATTGATCTTATGATTCTTATTTCTTAATTTGTTTATGTGGTATATCACGTTAATGTATTTGCATATGTTGAACCATCCCTGTGCCCTGGAATAAAGCCCACTTGATCATGGTGTATAATCTTTTTAATATGTTGCTGTGTTCGGTTCGCTAGTATCAGATTGTTTAATATTAAAGAAAATGGTATTTTGAAATATTGAAATATTGTTGGTATTTTGAAATATTAATTAATTAATTCCTTTATTTAGTTTTTTAGATAGACTTAGTTTTTAATTTTTTGATTCTAACAGTTTATCTTTAAAAATGTTTTTAATTACAATTGGCATTCAATGTTTTTTGTATTAGTTTCAGATATACAGCATAGTGGTTAGATATTTATGTAATTTATGAAAAGATCCTCTGGATAAGTCTAGTATTCACCTGGCACCATACATACATAGGTATTAACAATTTTAGTAATTATATTCCTTATCATGTACTTTACACCCATGACTATTTTTTGCTACCAGTTGTACTTCTTAACCCATTCATTTTTTATGTAATGATAATAAAAGATTAATGCAACAAGTAATTAACTTTTTTATTTATTAAAATTATTGTGATGACATTGGTTAATAAAATCAAATAGAGTTTAAGTGTACAATTTAATAATACAGCATATGTGTATTACATTGTGTGTTCACCACCCAAAATTCAATTTCCTTCTACCACCAAATATTTGACTTCTGTTACCCCTATCTACCTCCCTGCTCCCTGCTTCTCTCTGGTAACCACTAGTTCACTGTCCATGTCCATGAGTCTCTGTTTGTCATATTTGTTTTAACTTTTAGTTTTATATACCACATATGAGTGAAAACATATGGTTCTCAACTTTTTCAGTCTGACTTATTTTGCTTAGCATGATAATCTCAAGATCCATCCATGTTTTCACAAATGTCAGTATTTCATCTCTTCTTATAGCTCAGTAATATTCCATTGCATATTTATCTCACATCTTCTTTAGCCAGTTATCTATTGATGGACACTTTGATTGTTTCCATGTCGTGGCCACTGTGAACAATACTGCTATGAACATCAGGGAGCATATATCTTTGCAAATAAATGTTTTCAAGCTTTTTTGGTAAATACTCAGAAGAGGGATTGCTGGGTCATATGGTAATTCTATTCTTAGTTTTTTGAGAAACCTGTGTACTGTTTTCCATACTGGCTATAGCAATTTACATTCCCACCAGCAGTGTATGAGGGTTCCTTTTTCCACCATAATCTCTCCAACACTTGTTATTATTTGTCCTGTTAATGATAGCCATTCTAACAGTTGTGAGATGGTATCTCATTGTGCTTTTGATTTGCATTTCCTTAATAGCTAGTGAAGTTGAGCATCTTTTCGTATGTTTGTTGGCTATTTGTATGTCTTCTTGGGAGAAGTGTCTGTTCAGATCCTCTGCCCATTTTATAATTAGATCTTTTTTATTGTTGAGTTGTATGAGTTCTTCATATATTTTGGATATTAGGTCATTACCAGAGGGGTTTTTTTTTTGTAAATATATTCTTCCATTTAGATGGTTGCCTCTTTACCTTGTTCATGGTTTCTTTTGCTGTGCAGAAGCTTCTTTAGTTTGATATAGTCCCGTTCATTTATTTTTGCTCTTATTTCCCTTGGCTTTGAGGTCAAATTCATAAATCATCTCTAAATCCAAGGTGCATGAGTTTAGTACTTATGTTTTTTTCTATGCTACTTATTGTTTCAAGTCTTATATTCATGTCTTTGATACCGTTTGAGTTAAAATTAGTGTATGGTGACAGATAGCATTCTAGTTTCATTCTTTTGCATACGGCTTTCCAATTTACACAGCACCATTTATTGAAGAAGCTTTCCTTTCTCCATCATATGTTTTTGGCTCTTTCATTGAAAATTTCTTGACATATATATGGGAATTTACTTCTGGACTCCCAATTCTGTGTGTCCACTGGTCTGTGTGTCTGTTTTTCTGCCAGTACCATGCTGTTTTGATTATTGATGCTTTGTAGTACAAACTGATGTCAGGGAGAGTGATACCACTGGCCTCATTCTTTTTTCTCAGGATTGCTTTGGTTATTGGGGTCTTTTGTGCTTCCATACAAATCTGATGATTTTTTGTTCCATTTCTTTAAAGAATGCCATTGCGATTTTGATGAGGATTGTATTAAATCTGTATAATGCTTTAGGTAATAAGGTTATTTTAACTGTGTTCATTCTTCCAATCCATTAACATAGAATGTCTTTTCATTTCTTTGTGTCTTCTTCAATTTCTTTTGATAATGTCTTATAGTTTTCAGTGTATAGGTCCTTTACCTGCTTCGTTAGGGTTATTCCAGGATACTTTATTCTTTTTGCTGCAATTGCAAAAAGAATTTTTTCCACTTTTTTTCTGACACTTCATTATTAGAATATAGAATTTTCGAACATTGATTTTGTATCCTGAAATTTAACTATATTCGTTTATTATTTCTAAGAGTTTTTTAGTGGAGTCTTTAGGATTTTCTATACGTAGAATCATGTAGTCTGCAAAAAGTGACAGTTTGACTTCCTCATACACTATTTGGATGCCTTTTATTTCTTTCTCTTGCCTGATTGCTCTAGCTAGGACTTCCAATACTATATTGAATAATAGTGGTGATAGCAGACTGTTCTGTTTTGTTCCTGATCTTAGAGGGAAGGTTTTTAGTTTTTCTCCTTTAAGTATGATCTTAGCTGTGGTTTGTCATATACAGCCTTTACCAAGTTGAGATACTTTCCTTCTATACCCATTTTATTAAGTGGTTTAATCATAAATGGAAGCTGTATCTTGCCAAATGCTTTTTCTGCATCTATTGATGTGATCATTTAATTCTTACCCTTTATTTTGTTTATGTGGTGTATCACATTAATTGATTAAACCATCCCTGTTCCTCTGGGATGAAACCGACTCGATCATGGTGTATAATCTTTTAAATGTGTTGTTGTATTCGATTTACTAGTATCTTATTTAGGATTTTTGCATCCGTGTTCACGAGAGATGTTGGTTTATAGTTTTCTTTTTTATGTGTGTTATTTTTACCAGGTTTAGATATCAGGTTAATGTTGGTCTTATGAAGAGTTAAGAAATATTGCCTTTTCTTCAGTTTTTTTTTTTTGGAAAAGTGAGAAGAATAGGTATTAAATCTTTGGTAGAATTTACTGGTGAAGCAATCTGGTCCTGGACTTTACTTTTTGAAAGATTTTTGACAATTGTTTCAATTTCCATACATTGCTCTGTTTAGATTTTCCAGTTCTTCATGATTCAGTCTAGAAAGATAGTATATTTCTAAGCACTTTTCCATTTCTTCTAGGTTATTAAATTTGGTAGCATATAATTTTTCATAGTATTCTTGTATGATCCTTTGTTTTTCAGTGGTATCTGTCATAACATCTTACCTTTCACTTCTGATTTTATTTGTGTCCTTTCGAATTTTTCTTTAGTGAGTCTAGCCAGAGGTTTATCAATTTTATTAATCTTCTGAAAGTATTAGTTCTTTATTGCATTATTTTTTTCTACTGTCTTTTTATTTTCAGTTTCACTTAATTCTGCTCTATTATTTTTTTTTTTTTTAATTTTCTTCCTTCTGCTGACTTTGGACTTCATTTTTTTTTTCTAGTTTGTTAAGATGTAAAGTTAGGTTGTTTATTTGGGATCTTTCTTGTTTCTTGAGATAGACCTGTAATAATACCAATTTTTCTTTTATTACTGCTTTTGCTGTGTTCCAAAGTTTTGATATGTCGTATTTTCATTATCATTTGTGTCTATGTATCCCTTTATTTCTATTTTTATTTCTTCTATGACCCAGTAATTCTCCAGTAGCATGTTTTTTAATCTCCACGTATTTGTGGTTCTTCCCACTTTCTTTTTACAGTTGATCTCCTGTTTCAAAGTATTATGGTCAGAGAATATGCTTGATATGATTTCAATCTTCTTAAATTTGTTGAGGCTAGTTTTGGGTCTCAGAGTATGGTCTATTCTTGAGACTGCTCCAAGTGCACTAGAGAAGAATGTATAATCTGATGTTTGGGATGAAAGGCTCTGTAAATGTCAATTATGTCCAATTGATCTAATGTGTCATTTAAGGATGATACTTCCTTGTTGATTTTCTCTTTGAATGGTCTATCCATAGTTGACAGTGGGATATTTAGGTCCCCAATTATAATTGTGTTTTGGTCAGTTTCTCCCTTTAGTTCTGTTAGCAATTGCTTTATATATTTTGGTGCTCCCTGATTGGGAGCATGTATAATAATAAGTGCTATATCTTCTTGATGTATGGTCCCTTTTATCATTATGAATATTCATCATTATCTCATTACTTTTTTTTATCTTGAAATCTTTTTTATCAGATATAAATATGGCTACACTGGCTTTTCTCTGAATGCTATTTGCTTGGAATTTTGTTTTCCACCCTTTCACTTTGAGTCAATATTTGTCCTTGCAGCTGAGCTGTGTCTCTTGAAGGCAGTATATGGTCAGGTTTTGTTTTTTGATTCAGTCTGCTACTCTGTACCTTTGTATTGGTGAATTCAGTCCATTTACATTTAGGGTGATTATTGAAATACGATTTTTTTCTATAGCCATTTTATCTTCCATTTTCTGGTAGCTCAGTGTCTTTATTGTTTCTTTGTCCTTGTGTTTCTGTCTATTATTTTAATTTGGTGGTGTTTTATGGCTTTCTCATCTATTCCCTCTTATTCTATGTATCTCAGTTCTGGATTTTTTTGTGTATTGTTACAATAAATTTATGTTACAATAAGTTTATATATACATACAGTAATTCTTTTTTTTTCTTCTGCATGCACCTTATCTCCATTCCCCTTTGCAGATTCAGATCTTTACTCCCTCTCCTTTTCTGTTTTTGTTGTCTCACAGTATCCTTCTTTATGCTTCATGTTCCTTTCTAAGTTGCAGTAGCTGTTGTTTTCTTTTTTTTTTAAAGCATTTTTTGACCTTTATCCATTATATAATATTTAAGCTTATAATATTCTCTTTTTAATAAGGGTTGCACTTTTCTGCTTCTGTATGCTTATTGGTCATCTTACACATAGTCGTAGATTTTTTGTTGTTGTTGTTTCCGATAGAATGACCTCCTTCAGTATTTCCTGTAATATGGGTCTTGTGGTGAAAAATTTCCTCAGTTTTTGTACATCTGAAAAGGTCTTTATTTCTCCTTCATGTTTAAAGTAGATATACTATTCCTGGCTGGTAATTTCTTTCTCTCGGTAGTTTGAACGTTTAGTTAACTCACTCCTAGTTTGTGAGGTTTGTGATGAATAGTCTGTTGATAATATAATGGGTGTTCCTTTAAAAGTCACTGTCTTCTTTCCCCTGTGTTCTTTTCCCTTGAGAATTCTTTGTCATTAATTTTCAACAATTTTAATATAATGTGTCTTGGAGAAGGCTCTTTTTGGGTTAAGACAATTGGGTGTTCTGTTTGCTTCTTGGATTTGATCATCCGATTCTTTCCATAGGACTGGGAAATTCTCATTGACCTTTTGTTTGAATATTTTCTCTGTTCCCTTCTCCCTCTCTTCTGATATAACCATTATTATTATATTGCTTTTTTTCTGATGATTTCATATAGTTCTCATAGAGTTTTTTTCTTTTTCCTTTCTCTCAAGTCTCTCTCTTTTCCTTCTGCATCATTTCCTGATTTCTGTCTTTGATATCACTGATTTTTTCCTCCATCTGGTCAGCTCTATTTCCTAGGCTTGCTATTTTATTCTTCATCTCTTTTAGTGAGCTCTTCATCTCTAGAAGTTCTAGTTTGTTCTTTTTTAGAGTTCAATCTCCTTGGTAAAGTATTCCTGTTGTTTGTTAATTTTGTTTCTAAGTTCTTTGAACTGTCAGTAAGAATTTTCTTGCATCTAATTGAGTTTTTCCAGAAGTGCAATCTTGAATTCTATCATTTAAATCACATCTTTTTATATCTTTAAGCTCTTTTTTGGGGGCGGGGATTTTTCATTTTCTTTCTGAGCTGTCTTGTCACCTTGGTTGTTGATGGTATTTGATGAACTATTTCTCCACTTAGGCTTATAAGAATGTAATCTTCTGATGCTCAAATGCACAGATCTTTCAGATGTGCTTGTGTGCAGGTTAGGTGTTATTTATTGAAAGGTAGGTATTCAGCTTCTTATAGTTTCAATGAGAGAGATCAGGGGAGATCCCTCAAGTCACCATACTTCTGATGTTGCTCCTTAATCCTATCACTTTGTTTTACCTAACCCCCAATTTTCTTTACATTGGGCAACCATCAGTTTGTTCTCCATATCTATGAGTCAGTTTCTGTTTGGTTGTTGATTTATTTTGGTTCTTTTTAGATTCCACATATAAGTGAAATTATATGATATTTGTCATTCTCCATCTGACTTATTTCACTTAGCATAATACCCTCTACGTCCATCCATGTTGCTGCAAATGGTAAGATTTCATTCTTTTTTTTATAGCTGAATAATATTCCATCGTATATAGGTACCACCTCTTCTTTATCCATTCATTTATTAATGAGCATGTAGGCTGCGTTCATATCTTGGCTATTGTAAATAATGCTACAATGAACATAGGGGTGAATATATATTTTGTATTATTATTTTGGATTTTCTGGATAAGTATTCAGAAGTGGAATTGCTGTGTCATATGATGGTTCCATTTTTTATTTTTTTGAGGACACTCCATACTGTTTTCTACAGTGGCTTTACCAATTTGCAATCCCACCAACAGTGCATGAGGGTTCCTGTTTCTCCTTGCCAACGCTTGTTGTTTTTTGATTTATTGGTGATAGCCATTCTGACAGGTGCGAGGTGATATCGCGCTGTGGTTTTCATTTGCATTTCTCTGATGATTAGTGATGGTGAGCATCTTTTCATATGTCTATTGGCCATCTGTATGTCCTCTTTGGAGAAATATCTATTCAGGCCCTCTGCCCATCTTTTAACTCGATCTTTCGGGTTTGGGGCATTAAGTTGTATGAGTTCCTTGTATCTTTTAGACATTAAGTTTTTATCAGGTGTATCATTGGTGAATATCTTCTCCCATTCTGTAGGTTGCCTTTTCATTTCGTTGATGGTTTTCTTCACTGCACAAAACCTTTTTAGTTTGACGTAGTCCCATTTGTTTATTTTTCTCTTTTGTTTTCCTGACCAAGGAGACATGTTCAAAAATACATTGCTCAGAGTGATGTCAAAGAGTTTACTGCCTGTGTTTTCTTCTAGGAATTTTATGGTTTTAGGTCTTACACTTAAGTGTTTAATTCATTTGAGTCTATTTTTGTGTATGGTGTAAAAAGATGGTCTAGTTTCATTTTTTGCATGTATTTGTCCAGTTTTCCCAATACCATTTATTGAATAGACTGTCTTTACTCCATTGTATATTCTTCCTCTTGTATAATAGATTAATTGACTATATAGGCATGGGTTTATTTCTGAGCTCTCTATTCTTCTCCATTGCTCTATGGGTCTGTTTTTTATGCCAGTACTATGCTGTTTTGATTATTATAGCCTTGTAGTATAGTTTGATATCAGGTATCATGATACCTTCAACTCTGTTCTTCTTTCTCAAGATTGCTGTGGCTATTTGTGGTCGTTTGTTGTTCCATATCAATTTTAGAATTATTTGTTCTAGTTCTGTGAAAAATGTCATTGGTATCTTGATAGAGGTTGCATTAAATTTATAGATAGCTTTTGGTAGTATGGACATTTCAATGATGTTAAGTTTTCCTAACCATGAGCACAGTATATGCTTCCATTATCTGAACATAACACAGTGTATTTATCCATTCACCTACAAAGGACACGATAGTTGCTTCTAATTTTTGTCATTTATGAAGAAAGCTGCTATAAACATTTGTTTGTAGGTTTTTGTGTGGACATAAATTTTCAGCTCACTGGTGCAAATATTTAAGAATGAGATTTCAAGTAATATGGTAAGACTGTTTAGTTTTCTAGGAAACCATCAAACTGTCTTTCAAAGTGGCTGTAACATTTTGCATTCCTACCAGCAATAAATGAGAGTTCCTATTACTCTACCTGTTAGCATTTTAATTGAGATAGCATTACATTTATAGATTAATTTTGGAGTACTTGGCCTTTTGATTGTATTTAGTGGTATTGGCTGAGAGTAAAATAGATACTTCAATATATGTAATTTTCATTTATATCCCCAAATAGCATTTTAATGTTTTCTCTACATATGTTGGGAGACAATTTTTCACGGGTCTCTACGTTTCCACAAGTCTTGTGTTTCTGCCTTTGTTCCAGACTATCTGTTCTAGAATGTTTGTATAGTAATCAGCCTTAAAAAATAGAGATAGTGTTTTCCTCTTGAGCAAAGGGCAGGCATGCTTAATGTCTAACATAAAAAAAAAAATCATGTTCCTTAAGCTCAGGATTCTTCAGTATTGCAACTTGTTGCATGTGCAGGTATCATCTGGCTCCTCTTTTGTGTTGCCTTATGGGAATTAGAGCTCAGGAAATTGGCCCAAGAAAGTGCTAATACTCTTGATTGCCGTGAATGATAAAATTCTTTGTCTCTGTCCCAGTTATGTGTCTTCTGCCAGTATCCATGAATCCTTGGTGGACTAAACTGATAGATTGCAAGTAAGGTAAACTGTGATAGTTGCTTAGTAGGAAAAAACATGCTGTTTAGTGGAAAAAGGATGTTTTTTATGTATAAGAAAGTTATCATTACTAATAAAAGTCTATTTTTAGACTTCTCTTGTCATTGAAATCTATTATTTAGTTACATTTTCACCTTACTGAATTCTCTTATTGCTTCTAATAATTTTATAGTTAATTGCATGTAATATCATCTCAAAAATATTTTGTTTCCTTCTTTCTAATATATATGATGCATGCCAATTGTATTAAGAACAAAATACTTAAAAATCTAGAATGAATGTTTAATTTTATCAGATGATCTTATCTTCTTTTTTGATCTGTTAATAGACTAGGTTAACTACATAAATAGAACTCTTAGTGTTTACTCATTCTTTCTAACTTTAAACTCTATTTGGTCCTGATATATTATTTTTTAAAGAATTGATGAATTATATTTTTATTACTTTTATTTAGGTCTTTATATTCATATTTATAAATTAGTTCTTAAGTATTGATGTTATTGTGATATATTTATTAAATGCTGTAACAATATATAATGGCCCCATAAAAAGTGTTGGGAATCTTTTTATTCCCTTCCATTATACTATCTATCTATCTATCTATCTATCTATCTATCTATCTATCTATCTATCTATCTATTCCATCTTTGTTGAAATATAATAGACAATTAGTTGCTGGTATTTACATTATAAAATTCAATGAGTTTTTTTTTCCAATTATTGCTAGCATACAATAATATACTGTTTCAGTTGTATAGCATAGTGATCAGATATCCACATAACTTGCAGTGATCATCTCACTAAATCTAGTGTTTTTCTTCCTCCTTACATATTTACTACATTATTAACCCTCTTCCCCATGCTATAGTCTACATCTCCATGTCTATTCTGCAACTATCCATTTGTACCTCTTAATCCCTTTGCCTTTTTTTTCCTCTCCCAACCTCCCTCCCATCTAGTACCCTTTAAATATTCTCTGTATCTATGAGTTTATTTCCACTTTTGTTGTTGTTGTTGTTGAATTTGTTCTTTAGTTTCCATGTGTACATGAAATCATGTGATATTTGTCTTTCTCTATCCTACCCATTTCATTCAGTGCAGTACCCTCTAGGTCCATCAAGGGAATATCTTTTTCTATCCCCTTCTTTTTAGTCTCTGTGTGTCTTTTAATCTGAAGTGAGTCTCTTGTAGGCAGCATATGTAGGGGTCTTGTTTTCTTATCTTTTCAGCCACTCTATCTTTTGGGTGGAGCACTTAATTCTTTTCCATTTGAAGAACTTGTTGATAGGAATGTTATTCCTGTTTTTGATATATGTTCTTTCTCTTTAAAGAAGTCCCTCCAACATTTCCTGTAATAGTGGCTTGGTGTTGATGAATTTCTTTAGGTTATTTTTGTGTGGGAAGCTCTTTATCTGTTCTTTGACTCTAAATGATAGTTTTGCTGGTAAAGTATTCTTGGTTGTAGATCCTAGGTTTTCACTACTTTGAATATTTTGTGCTACGCCCTTCTGTTCCACAATGTTTCTTTTGAGAAATCAGCTGCCAGTCTTATCTCTGTCTGTCTGTCTGGATTTCAGTGTCATCAACCCATGGTCCTTCTCACCACCTCCTTCCTATGCTCCAGTTATACCAAACAGCTCTCAGGTCCCTGACTGAAAGTGCCAGAACTTGGTCCACTTCTGTGCTTTTCTTTTGCTAGTTTTAAGATTTTCTATTTGTATTTAACCTTTGACATTTTAATTATAATGTATCTTGGTATGGGCCTCTTTGGCTTCATCTTGTTTGGGACTCTCTGAGCATTCTGGGGTTGTATGTCTATTTCCTTAGGGAAGTTTTCCATCATTATTTCTTCAAATAGCTGTTCAACATCTTGTTTTTCTTCAGATACCCCTATAACACGGATATTTTTACCTTTAATAGTGTCCCATAGGCTTCTTAAATTATTATTATAGTCTTGGCTTCTTTTTTCTTGCCTTTCTGATTGAATGTCCTTGGCTTTCCCATTCTTTATATAGGTCACCTGATCCTCTTCTTTATTCACTTTGTTTATTCCATTTAATATACCTCTTATCTCAGAAAATGTTTCTTCATTTCTGACTGGTTCCCTTTTATAATTTCCATTTCCATTTTTATGGTTTTTTAAAAAAATCTCTTTGTTGAAGTTCTCACTGAATTCATCTATACTTCACGTAAGTTCATTGAGCATCTTTATAACTAGTGTTCTGAACTCTGCATCTGTTAGATTGCTTGACTCCATTATCTCTGTTGTGTTTTCTCATATGGTTTCTACTTCTTCGTCTTCCCATTTTGGCTGCCTTTCTGTGTCTGTTTCTATGTTCTAATAAAGTTTCCTAAGTCTCTCAGTCTCATTAGCTTGGCTTTGTGTAGTAGGTGTCCAGAAGCTCAGTCCTGAGAAAGATTCAGTTGCAGGCCAAGTTTAGTCCCAGCCTCTGTCCCTCCAGGGCCACCTGTTAAGATTCAGGAAGCAATCCACAGATGCCTCACTCATAGTTGCCTCAAAAGGCCACACCAGAAACCGAGGCCAGCTGCCACCAGTGTGAGTCTGGGTGTTGCTCAGCAAGGGCACCTGACTAAGTGACGACACACCTGGATGTGTCTTGAGTGGGATCGTGAGTTGGGAGAAGGAAGGTTTCAGGGAATCTTCTGGGTGTAGTGACCTCTGTTAGTGAGTTTGATGATGACTCTGCAATGGTGGCACTGAGTCCATGCACTGAGAATGGGGAGGGCTCAACAGAAGAATTATGGATGCTGCCGGCACTTCTGTACAGAGCGAGTCTCACATCGGCCCTCACTCCAACAATTCATTGTCCCCCTATATAGTCCCTGGTGCCTCCTGCAGAGCCTAACTACTACTGTTGCTCAGTTCAAGTGGGTTGGTTACCATGAAAGTCTGCTCGCAGACATGGCCTCTTTAAGAGACGTCTGCAGCTGCTGGCTGCAGCTGTTGCTGCCATAGCCTCTTTCTCATTCAGCGTCTTGGGACCAGGCAGCCTTGTGTCCTGGCCCTGTCCTACCTTCTGCCGTTGCAGGGTGATTTCTTATATTTCTCCCTAGTTGTATGGCTTATTCATTGAGATCTCAGATGACTTTTCCTTGCTGTTTGTTCATTGTTTCTGTCACAACTTTGATTTGGTAGCCAGAGGGATGAACAGAGCCTCTCTCATCTACGCCATTTTTTTCTCTCCTGGGAACCTTTTTTTATGTTTTGGAATAGTTTACTTATAATGAATTTTTATATCCCTTAAACATTTATAGAATTACATTGTTTGCTTTAATGCTTTTTAAATGGGAAGCTCTTTAGTAACATTTTTAATTTTTTCTTTTACCTTTTATGAAACTCCTATCTTGTGCCATTTTTACTAGTACTTGGTTTGTTACCCTGTCCTAGTTTAAAATGTCTCATAGCACTCTTATTACCCTAGTTAGACTCTAATGATCACAGTGCCTCACATATTGGACACATTCTACTTTGCTTAATACTGACTCGTAAGTTGATTGAACTAACTCCTTCCATGTACCTAACAAACCAGTACCTTCAGTTTATTTGTGTGATGAGCCTGAAATCTGGAAAGTTTAATGGGTGTTTTATGAGAAGTATATTCAATGATCAAATATATTTTATAAATTCTTGCTTAAATAAGGGACCAGGTTTCTTTATTGTAGAATATCACAGAAACTTGGACATGCAAAGACTCTCAGAGAGGAGGATACAGTATGCACATTTATTTTTTTAAAATTTGTTTGGTCATAAAATTTCCTTCTGGCCCCCTGCCAAGAGTAACTCATATATTCCGGAGCAAAACTACGCAGAGTGCATTTTGTAAGTAGTTTTTAGAAATTTCATTTTTCAACTAATCACTTTTATCAAAATATCAAGCTGTCATAGGTGGAAATTTAAAAATAATTTGTCATTCACTACAGTTTGAGGACCACTGTTTTTTGGAAACTTTGTGATGTGCCACTTGTACATAGCACACATCTTTGGCATCTCCTATGATTTCTTTGCTGCGATTTAAATTCTTTTACTGCAACTTAAAAGTGTAAGAGAGTTAACTTCCTATAGAGTGAATTTTGACCAATGGGAGATGGGAGGTTGATGGGAGCAGGGCAGGCTTATCCCCTACTGTTGTCTCTGCACAGCCTTTCTAGAGTTATCTCGTGTGCTGAATGGATGCATCTGCAAAGATCTGCTACATCTCTTTGTGGCTTGCCATGAACAGTAGCCAGAATGCTAACACACTGCCTTACATTTTTCTTCACCTTATTTTCCTTTGTGCTCATTTTTCTTGCCCTAGATTTGTATCTCACAAATAAAATATCAGACTCTGTTTTTTTTTTTTTAGGGAAACCTAACTAAACGCTGCTTTTGATATGGTGTCTAACCAGCTTTTGGAATGATTTTTTCATATGTAAGGATAAACATACAGATGTAAGATTATATATATATATATATCTTTGGAATATACAAATTGAAATTCTAGGTGCCAAGCAGAATTTCCAAGAGTCGTTGATCCTATTTATTCACTAATCATGTTTTGAGGGCTTATAATATGCTGGGTTTGATAGTAGACTATGAGTAAAACCTGGTTCATGTGCTCCAGGAGACCACCATGTAGTGTGGAGGATGCAGGCAAGCATGAGGCAGAAACATTGCACTGAAGTAATGTAAATAGAAGTGCACATATATATGATGGTGCACCCAAGACTGGCACCAAAACCCCACAACGGGATGATGATCAGAAGGAGCCTCTCCAGAACTGATTTCAAGTGAGTTATACAGGGGCAGGGGTGTGATAGGGATGGGACCATTTCAAGCAAAGGTGGCGTCTGTGTACCAAAGCACTGAAGTGGACCAGATCCTGATACTTTCAGTCAGGGCCCCGAGAGCTGTTTGGTATAACTGGAGCTTAGGTAGGAGATGGTAAGAAGGGCCATAGGTTGATGAGACTGAAATCCAGACAATCAGATAGAACCCAGTTCAAGAACAGTCCTGAGAACCTGCTAAGGAAGCTTCAATTTCATCCTGAAGTCAATGGGAACAATGAAAGAATGTTAAGCCGAGGGAGAGATGGTACCATAGTTTTAAAATATGTCTGCAAAGTCTATGGCAATGTTGTGGCTTTGTAAAATTAACACTTGTTAAGTAGAGCCCCATGGTGTCAGATGGTAAGCCATGGTTCAATACAAGAACCACAAGGAAAATTGAAATAGAGACCTATTCATAGGTCCTGGAGAAAGTATGCAACATGGCTGGAAGGGCCACACAAGGAGGTCAAGGCAGGGTGCAGGCACAGATAGTGGCAGAACCAGGGCATGTGCCTTTATTAAGGACTGTGGAGGAATTGCTTTGGTGTTCCTGAGCTAAGTCCAGATTGGTCAATTAAAACCCCAAATTGTGGGGTTTAATAAGTTCCTGGGGCTTACAAGGGGAAGGACCTGGGAGGTGGGGGAGGCAAGTGCTGACAAGTGTTGATCACAAGTGCTGTTGGAAAGTCATATTGGGAATTAACATTGTGACTCTGCAGGCTTTTATTTAGGACGTGTGCTTGCTGAAGGGCTGAGGTCAGTTTAAAGGCCCCTGCTGGCTGATTTGCCAACCAAATTAATGCTGGGGCAGCAATTTCCTGGAGTAGTTTAGCTAAACTCTCAGCGATGCTCTTTCTTTCAAAAGATAAAGTCGAATTCTCCTTCTCTTGAATGTGGACCAGACTTAGTGACTCACTTCTATTGAATAAAGTGGTGGAAATGTCACTGAATTATTTCCAAGGCTAGATTAGAACAGACAAGATAGCTTCCGACTGAGTCTCTCTCAGGGTTCTTGACTTTGGAGTTCTGTGCCACCATTTAAAGAGTATGGCTACCTAGCAGCTGCCACACTAGAGGAACCACAAATAGAGACCATATAAAAATAGAGAGGGCTATGCAAGGAGCCCCTAGTTGTTTGAGTCTTCCCAGTTTAGGTACCATTCATGGGAGTGTGCGAGGCTTCAGGTGATCCCAGCCCCAGCTACTGCAGTCAAGGCAAGACCCTGAGTGAGACCATCTAGCTGAATCCAGTCAAACTCCAGGATCATCAGAAATAATAATAATAAATCACTGTTATTGTTTTCAGCCATAATTTTAGGTTATTAGATGGGAATAGGTAAATGATACAGATGGCATGGTGAGATTTTCAGGTTAAGAATTCCAACCTCTCTCGTTTGCAGGATGAAGAATGAAGACAGAGAGGGTATAACCATGTGGGAAAGAAATACTGAACTCTCAAGCCAAGAGACTCCAGAAACTACTTGGGCAACCTAATGGCTCTTCCTGATATGGGAGTCCTCCATTCACTGCAGGAGATCCTAATTAGCACACTATCTGTGTGGGTACTGAAGCCTATTTTAACCCAAGAAAAATTAGCCGATGAGGACCTGGAGTCCAAACAACTTGGCACGTTGAAATGTTTGGCCTAGGTTGGAGTCTACTTGGCTTAGCCTAGAAACTTACTGGAAGATTGAAGCCTGCAGCTGGAGACTGAGCTCTCACATTCAGCTCACATAGGGGAGTTTGGAGGACCAAGAATACAGCCAGACCACAGCAATCCCTCATGTAGCACTGGTTTTGTGACAGACATAATTCTGAATGCTGTATATCCATGGAGATGATCAATAGAGGTCAATAGAGTTGGTCCAGTGTTTAGTTTGGATTGCTCTGAGAAAAATACTATACACTGGGCACTCATATCCTGTGGCTTAAATAACGAGCATTTACTTCTCATAGTTCTACAGACTGTAAAGTCGAAGATCGAGGCACCAACAGATTTGGTGGATGGATGTCCTCTGGAGGAAAGGGCAAGAGAGGTCTCTGAGGTCTCTTATAAGGGCACTAAGTGTTCTTATTGCAAAACAAAAACAAACAAAAAAAACCAACAAAAACAACAACAAAGGGACACAAGGAAACTCTAGGAGGTGTTGGATGTGTCTATCCTGATTGTAGTGATGGTATCAGGGGTGCTTGCAAACTCATCAAATTGTACACATTAAATATATGCAGTTCTTTGTGTATAAATTATATCTCAATAAAGCTGTTAAAAAATTAGTTGTTACTTTTGCACTTACGAAGCAGATTGCTTTGTCTCTATCAGTGTTCTCTCTCTGCCTTATTCTTTAGTTATTTGTTTACTTCTCTGTATTCCTCTACTCGACTGAGGGCTTCTTGACAGAAAGGTGCTTTTTCCCCCCTTATTCATCTTTGTATTTCTCCAGTGCCTAGTAAAGTGGTAGGAACAAAGTAAGTTGTCAATAAATTGAATTTGCATGGGGGAGGACCAGATAAAAAAGAAGGGGGTAGGTTGGGCTTCAGTTGTCATTTCTCCTTGACTCCATGTATGAACAAAATGACTCTGCTTAGCTACTTAGTATCTGAATTCTCTGGGTCAGTATGATGACCCCTAGCTCTGTTCCACAACACCAATCTTACACTCTTCTCAGGAAACAGCCTCACCTGTGGTTGAGATTTGGTTGTGATCCAAAGAGGTTTTGAGGGAGACTATTCTACAGACTTTCTATAGTGTTGACTGTATCTCTTTTGCCCACACTCGGAAAGGATGAAGTGTTTTCAGTTTTAGCCAGCAATTCATACGTAGGTCTTCAAACTACAGTATTGTTTCACTCTTCCCTTTTTGTTTGTTTGTACAAATACTAACTTTAATGACTTTAAAAATGGTGTCTTATTAAACAGAACTATCTTTTAAATTAACTCCTTGCTTGTACAGAATGAGAACTGATATATATAAGAATAATCTTTATTGTACATATACCTATTATTTTCTGAATCTTTTTTCCTATTTTTATTGAAATATAATGGGCATACAACACTGCATAAGATTAAGATGTACAGCATAATAATTTGATTTACAAATATTATAAAACAATTACCACAATAAATTTAGTTAATATCTATCATATCATATAAATACAAATATTTTTTCAAGCAAGGGCCAGCTACTTGAGGTGCATAGGACCCAAATCTATGACATTGGCTTTTGAGAAAAGAAAGCTTTCTGTTGCTGAGTTGACCTGCAGAAAATGAGGCACCACTCAAATCTGTCTCCCTGATTTGTGTTCTGGACAAATTTTAAGAGTTAAAGAGAACAGGTTGGCATGTAGTAATGCTGGCAGGGCAAGTTTTGATTGGAAGGTTTTGGAACTTGGCCAGTTATGGTATATAGTCTAGGGACAAGAGAAAGCACAGAGGAATTCCAGTCTGGCAGGGTTGGATTTGTCATTTCTATATTTTTTCACATTTGGTCATCTTGACGACAGGGTGGCACATGCTAGTGTTGTCTCTTTGTTTTACAGATTTATTTTCCCCCAAGGAACTCATTGTACCAATCTTCATGAAATTCTTAGGCAAAGGGAATCTGTAATCTATAGATTTTAAAAGTTTTTTTGAAAGTCTTCTGAAAACCTTTTCCAGGGGAGTCGTTATTGGAAGTAAAAAAGTCACACTGAAGAGACCATTTTGTGTGAAAGCCCTGCCTATATCCATCCCTATTTATTATAATGCATTGAACATCAGGTCATATTGTTAAACACTGCCCCAGTTTTGACTAGCATTCTCAAGTGTTTATAGTGTAGCGGTGAACCAAGAAGGAAACAATGTAAAATAGCCTGAAAATAGATTTAACAAAGCTTATATCCTTTACTTTCTACTTTAGCAGAGAATGGAACCACCTTCAGGCCTATTGATTCCAACATCTTTTTGTAAATAAATGACTCGACTTAGTTGTCTGGTGTCATTTGATGGAGAACTGACAGTAGAGGTGGAAGTGAAGTATTGACTTTAGTGACATCCTCCGAAATGACCACAGACAGAAAAAAACAGGGTGAAATCCTCAAGCAAGAATGGTCATCTTGCTTCAGGGGAAACACTTCTAACATAAACCTAAGTCATGAAGAGAAGTTAAATTATTGCTTATTCTATTTAAGAAAATAGGAATATACGTTTTAGAAATATTCTCTCTAAATTAATTAAAAAAATAAATTAAGGTTATATACATATAATGCCATAATTGTCCGATCTCAAGAAAGTTCTGTGACTAAAAAAGATATACTACAGCAACTAAAACAATTCTAAAATATTAACATTTTACTCTTCTGTCTCATGCACATGAGGACAAATATGCAGATTGCGGCAAAACTTCTAATCCTTTACAAATTTCCTCAAAATAAGGGTTCTCACCCTTTCTCATTCCACCCTCCAGCTTTATCCCCTACCAGATTCTCATTCTTTTCTTGTCTACTTTATCTACTTTATCCTGACTCGGTGTCACTATGTCTCATTGGCCTGGCCTATCTTACTAGATCTTGGCCTAGATCCTATTAGAAGGATAGGAATGCAGCTGAGCTGAGCCAAATTCTCGGCAAGTAAGGAAAGGGAAAACCCAGAAAACACACAAATTTACCTTTCTTCCCCTTGACCACAAAAGGATGAGCTTCATTTATGTTTTTGTTTCACAATTTCTTTTTTAAAAGAAATGTTATTCTTTCTTATTTTTTTGAGACTTTCTGTATACTTATTTAAAAATCACATTGAGATTGTTCTATTTATATTTTATTAGAATTGATTTTCTTGTCTCTTTTCTCTTAGTATTCATTTTCCTCATGTGCTTTGGAAAACAGCCAAATAAATCAACATTTGGAAGCTGAATTCATTTTCAATAAAGTATAAGTAATATAATAATCTTAGAATGATTTGAAAATGCAGGTTTTTGAATGAGAGTTTCCCCACTTTCTGCAGCCACTCTTTCCTATATGTAGTTTTGTGATTGGCTCCACTTGTTTCCCTATAATCTTCAGTTTAGAAATTAGGTCTTATCCTGATGGCACAGGGTTCCTCCTCATTAGTAATAATGGGGAATTACCTCAGATGTGACAGATGCCTTGGCCCAGGTTCTGTATGTGTGCCTCTCTTGCTCTCTCTCTTTTTCCTATGACCATGAGTACCTTTTATACAAGCCATAGTGGTCGCAGCTTTTCCAGTTCCTGTTTCCTGCCAGTGAGTCTGGCTCTGTTTCCCTCCCTTCCTTGATTTCCTGCAGGGCTTGGATTCTTTCCCTGTTCTCAGACCAGAGTCCAATGTATGTGGCTTCAGCCCCTATTTAGAATTCCACTTCTGTCCTTGAACAGAGTAGTACTCAATAAATGTATAACTGAATAAATTAATTAATCTTGTTTTTGAAAGCAGTTATGTCCTTTTGGCTTTAAAAATAATTATTCATTGTTGAATTGGACATTTAAAAATGGAGGCATATTTACCATAGGCTGAACTCCACTTAAGGGCAATAGCTTATTCTTTGCTGACACTTGATAAATAAATTGTAACTATACTTATGGGTGGGGAGGAGGTGATGAGCTTAACATAGCAGGCTACAGCACAGAGACTCTGGAAAGGAAAAGTTCCCATAACTCATTAGTTGTATTGGAATTCACAAAGTCATAAGATCTTGGAAGTTGTAAAGGAACATAGAGAGCATCTAGGACAAACTCCACAATATTTCTAATGGATGTTCTTCTGGCTATTTGAATACTTACAGTGATGGAAAGGTTATTACTATACTAGTTAACTCATAAACATTGGGAACAGAAAATTCTTTAGGTTGGGCCTAAAAACATATACTGTACATTTCCACCCACTGGTCTGCAAAACAAATCCGCTTCTACATGATGAAAGTATGTGCCCTTGAGTTTTATCTGTTGGATAAAATATCCCCGATTTGTTTGACTGTTGAGTACTGATGCAGAGTGGAGTCTCTACGGTTAGGCTTAGGTACGATTATTTATTTAGCCCAGGGGTTGGCAATCTTTTCTTATAAAAGGCCAGATTATAAATATTTTAGACTTTGTGGGCTCTATAGTCTCTGCTGCAACCACTGAGTCGTACAATTGTATCATGAAAGGAGCCACGGACAACACGGCTATGTTCCAATAAAACTTTATTTACAAAAATGGGCAGGATGCAAACTACTGATCCTCAATTTAGCCATGGTTTCTGGACTCATTTATTTAATCAACTTTCTTGCTCCTCCATACTCTTAAAATATGGCCTTCAGATTTGAGAACAGCATTTCGGGTGAGGGTGATCAACATGCAGTTCAACAGGCTTCTTGCTTCCTAAGAAGAGCACTGATACAGGCAGATAGTACCATGCAGTGGATAGATATACAGGGAATACTATCTCTGCCACATACTAGCTTTGTGCCCTTGAGCAATTATTTATCTTGTTCTGAACCCTAGCTTCCACATTCTTAAAATCAAGATTCTTACACCTGTCACGCAGAATTGCTCTGAAGATCTGAGGTAAAGCATGTGATGTACATAGCATCGTTCAGGCATTTAGAAAGTAGCTATGTATTTTAGTTATTATAAATGATTATATACTGTTACATTCTATTGTGACTAAGCTTTCTGAGCCCACCAAACTAAAGTGAGGAAAATTCCACTCTCTTTAAAATTAGGTTATGACATTCAGCTTCTGCTCTCTCTATCCTCTGTGCTTCCACCTGTTACCCAATTAACACCCTATTATGCCGAACACCTGCACGGAAGCCATTAGCAGGTTCCTTTCCAGCACTCTCATTGCCACCTCACTGACCCAGAGCCCCCTGGGTCCACTGCCAATTCTCACAGGTGTTTGCTGCAGGAAGGCTTTAGGGTTTGCTGAGCTTTCCCTGGGACAAGAAATTAATGTGGTAATTAATGCAAATATCTTTGCAGAAGCTTCTCTCATGGGCCTTAATCAGAAAAGATGACCTTCATATTTCTTTAACTTTGAAAATATAACTCCCTCTCCTCTCTTTCTCTCTCTCCCTCTCTTCCTTCCTCCTTTTCTCCACCCTCCCCACCCCAATGTCGTGGGGTGGGCAGGGCAGGAACACACTGGGTAAGAAAAAGAGATGAGAAAGGAGAGGGGCCAATGGAAAAAAAATGACAATAGGACAGAGGGAGAAAAAACAGCTCCCTAATCTGTACCAGGCAGTGAGAGAAAAGTTCAATGATATAGCTTTTGAAATCTTACCTTACACTTTCTCAAGTTTAAACAGAGGGAAATGTGAAGGTCTGGTAATCTCACCACTCTTCCAATAAAATAGACTAATAAGTGACTTCCTAAGTGGTTCCCACATAACTCATGTAAGGCTGGATTCTCTACAGTGGTGATAATCGCTTTTGTTGACCCACATATGTATAATCTTGGTGTCTAAGATGCCAGCAGTGGACTTGCATTAACTCCCCCACTTGCTAGTATGATGACTAAAGAGTGCTTAACAAGAAGTTGCACTCATAAAATCATTGCCTGTAGAAACTCCAGGATAGAAGAAAGCTCAGAGAGGTGCTTCTCAAGCAGAAAACACAATATGAACCACCTGAGGCTCTTGTATAATGTAGATTTTAATTCAGTGCATCTGGGGTGGAGTGGTGATTTTTGCATTTTAACAACCTCCCAGGTGATGCCCATGCTGCTGGACCACACTTGAGTAGCAAGAAGATAGACCAGTTTCATTTTGAGTCAGTCTAAAGGGCCACTGCTTCAACACAGCACTTGGCTTTTATTACCAGTAGCCAGGCTTAGTTGCATAAAATACAGGTTAGATGAACATAAAGATCAGTATCAGTGTGCCCAGGGCTTATTTGTGCATTGAGCCTATCCACTGAGTCTTGAGTTTGACTATGAATCTTCCAGAGTAGTCTATACTCATTGACTCTGACTATAAACCAATATTTGATCCATGTTACATTCTAGTAAGCCTGTTTCATATCTGACAAATCTAAGACCCCAAATCACGTGGTGGGTAAGTTTTCTAAGGGTAGAAACCGCTAATGTTCTAAATTAAAAAAATATGAAATGAAATTGTGATGCAGGACAGGGCAGATTTCTCCAAGTGGCTTGGGGGAGACCAAGCCCTGCACCAAGAGAAGAGGGTCCTTTGGCAGAGAGTGTAGAAAGAATTCAACACACACACCAAAGTTATAGTCAAAGGAAAGTTTATTCGAAAAGGGGTAATATTCCACAGAGTGTAGTCTCCTCTCAGAGGCTGAAAGAGAGAGAGCCTAAGAGAGACATGGACAGCATAGCAACGCCTGAAAGAAGAGAGAACAGAGAGAAGAGAGAGAGAGAGAGAGAGAGAAAAGAGTACTGAGAGAAAGACAGTTAAAGGGACAAAGAGAAAGACACTTAGAGGGACTGAGAGAAAGAGACTGAGAGGAAAGGCAGTGAGAGGGGCCACGGGTGTTTGGGGAATTTAGTCTATATATCATTCTTTAGTTCTGCGAGTTACAGTTTAAAGACTTTCTTTGATATGGATGAATAATGAGGAAGGGGGAGGGGAAGGGGAAAAGTATATAGCCTGAAACGCTTGCTGGCAGTTCCCAGCCTTTAGTCTATTGGTTTCCTATGGTTTTAGCCATAGGGAATGAACGATTTTCTTTTGTGTAGGGCAGCCACTTACAGACTCTGTTGTTCCTATTTCCCCTTCACAGGTGTGGGGAAATGGGTTGTCAGCAATCCCAGCGGAAATCTTCCTTTGTTCTTAAGGTATCCTACCTATCCTGGCTGCAGTGCTGATCAGTATACTGCAGTCTCTGAATACAGTTTAATTTAACATTTTAATTCTCTTGCTTCCTTCCTACATTAGTTGGAAGACCAGAGTTGAGTCAGCAGAGACCCTAATTTTTACTAGCAAAATAGTTAACCTTACTGGGCCTTGGTATTATCTGTAAAATAGGATAACGTACCATAGTACCACTTATCTTGAAAGGTTGATGGACAAAGAAAACAATCCCTAAAACCATAAATGGCAATAATACGTGTGAAAGTGTTCTATGAAGTAGCAATATTTTGAGACAAAATGCATAAATATCTCTTTTCTGCAGAATAAAACCAAAGAAAAATGCTGTGCATATTACTCGGTGTACATCAAGGATGAGTAGCAGAGTCTGGGTGTCCTGTATAGGTCTAAAAGAGTTATGCCAAGAGACTGCACTTTCTTATCTAACTATCAAGAACTGACAAATAAGATGTTTTTATGGGGACAATGGGACAGAATAGTTAAAACATGAAATGTCTTAGAAATCTGAACTTTTGGTTTCTCTGTAATTATCCTACTCCTCTGTTTACACATAGGTTTCCTTGTCATCAGAGGAGGCATTCAGTTACCACAACTTCCAAGTCCACTCCAAGAAGTTTATTCAGTTAAGGTTATGAAACTCTAGGGAGCTGCAAATTTTCTAGTCTTCCTGGCTTTGCATGGCTGCTCCATGAGTAAGATCACAGAACCAGTGAATCTGAGAGCTGATGGGTCTTTTGAAATTGTCTCATCGAAGTTCCTCAGTTTCCAGACAAGGTGCCGCTGTGCTGGCCAAGACCACACTGCTTGTTAGAAGAGAGCCAGGGCTGGGATTTGTTGCTCTAGACCCCACCAGGTGTCTTCCTTTATACCAGGTTGTCAGTTACTCTTTAGAAGTTTAGGAAAATTCAGCAGAAGGTTTCTTCTCTCTGGGTAGCAGACAAAGAAATCTGTTTGTGCTTAAAAACAAATGACCTTGACTGCCTCTGTGCCTGTAGTCAGGACCACCCAGTCACCCAGGCTAATGCATCATTTTCTAGTGAAAAGCTTGTTACTGTTTGGGGTGATCTGAATTCTAGCGTTGCCCCAGCAGCAACACTAGAGAATCTTGTTTCTTGTAGCTGCTGCAGAGACAATTCCAGCACAGTGAAAATTATGAAACGTGCCTTTAATAAATATTATTGAGGTAGAAACAGGTGACGCCTAAACTGGCTAACTACGTGGAAATGAGGATACATTCCCTGTGAGGAGCGGGTTCCAGCAAGGAAAGAAAGCTGTAACTCTGTGGAAGGCGGAGGTCTGTATTGTATTTGTGCCATGATGGGTGGTTAAAAGGGCATTCTTAAGTGATTGGCATGTGAGGTCATTTTGATTGATACTTTGCTGCTATATAACACTTTACCTAATGTGTATGTGCTCATTCAGAATCCAGTCTGCTATAATTAGATTCATGAACTTCCGGGCATAGGAATGATATTATAATGATGGTATAATGAGGCTGATATTGCAGGCAGGTTAAGGTAGTACCCTCTGCACAAGCTTCTGTGGCCAGATTAAACCAGCTATTGGTTTATGGCCCGCTATAGTCCATTGTCTCTCAGGATACAGGAGTGATTCTTTAACTACAAATGGGATGTTCTTTGAGTGGCTTCTGGGCTGTCTCTGGGCTGGGCCTTTGTTCCTTTTTTCTGCCGTTGCTCATGTCTGACTAACTACCTAACACTTGTGCTATCATCATCAGGAAATTCAATCAGATACTCCAGGGATGGAGGTAGAGATGGAGAAGTTAATACAAGAATTTCTCTTTGGGGAGAGGCCATCTAGAAATCATCTTTGTTTTCTTGTCTAGGGGCAGTGCTGCAGCCAAATGTACTTATTATTGTAAATATTAGTGGTCGTAATAGGTTATTAAGAAGACAATGATAATAATGTTAGAATTTTGGTGGCACTTTTAAACTGTCTAAACATTTTCCTAGGACACATAAGTTCTTACAGTTCTGGGTCTACCGTACACTGACCATATGACCCTAGGACAATGAGTTCACCATCCTGAGTTTCAGGTTTATAATTTTTAAAATGTAGATTCCACTGTTAACTTCAAGAAAAGGAGCTGTAAAAAGGGATGATAGAATTTTGAACAAAGTAGACTTCTCATGTACAAATAATGAACTGGCTTTAAGATTGTACTTGACAGACTAATATAATCATGAATTAAGTTTCCCCTCCCCCCTATTTTCTTTTGCTGAGCAATTCAGAGGTTTTTTTTTCAGTTTTGACTTAATCCTGTTGTTTTTATATGTGCTCTAGGATGACGATCTAAATTTGAGACTGACAAAGGGGAAAGGGCTCTCTTCTGAAGTGATTAGCTCGGCTGTGAATCTTCAAAATGGATCCTCATTTACTCCAAATCCTCAGGTTCTGCCATTCAGTCAGAAAGCCACATTTAGCATAGATACCCACACCTCCTGCCTGAGAAGAACAACACAGTGCAGTAGCCCCAAAGTCTGCAGCACATTATAATCACTCAGGAGCTTTTAGAAACCCTGATGCCCAGGCTGCACACCCAAAGTAGCTATGTGGGGGCCTGAGCATCAGTGTTTAATCTTAAAGATCCTATTCGATTTTAATGTGCAGCAAGTTTGTGACTCACTGAGATAAGAGGCAGCCCCAAGTAGATAAAGCAAAGCAGAACATGATTTTTGGTCTTCATTTTGCTTCCCTTTAGATTAATTTTTATGGAAGATGATGAGAAAAAAAACTATAAAAGGTACAAATTGGAGAAATCAGGATGAGGAAGATGATTAGATTAGAGAAGATATAAAAGAGGAGGGAGGGTAAAGAGGAAAATGAGGGAGGAGAAAAGAGGGGGAGAAACCTAGAGGAGGCTATTGCAAGAAGATGCCATTAATTTCACCATTAAAGGATTTGAGATGACATAGAATGTGGTGAGAGAGCTTAGGAAAACAGTGTCACCAAGAAATATGGTGAGACTTGGGTGTGTAGTGGTAAACATATCAGCTGTTGTATTATAAGGATCTCCTGGGGAATAGTTCTGTGTTAGGGGACTCATTCTTTGTAACTAATTAAGAGAAGGGAATGATTCCTTTCTGAAACATTGTTAATGTTCCCCAAATGGAATTTATATACCAGGTTCTATTTATCCATTTATTATTAGACAAGTAAAATTTCAGTCTGACTGAATTTACAAATAAATTAGAAGTAAACAGGTAAGTTTTCAGTCTGCTTGACCATGTACTTCCCAGGTGCTTGTATTGTCCAAGCCTAGAGAGATAATTACTCTTTTCTACTTGGAGTCCCACAACACCTGAAATTCTTCTGTTGGGAAGCTTAGAGAGAGGTTATTAGATGCTCCAGGAAGAGTATTTGAGATTGCACATGATTTTTTTTGTGAATGGTTCAGCATCAGTGAAAATAGGAGGCCTTGAAGCCAGGCAGGCACCCACCATGTCTGGAATAGTTGGCTGCTCCCAGCGGCTTCCAAGGCACTTCGTTGTTATTGCTCCCATGCCTGTATCCTCCATGGACCAAGCACTATGTGAGGTTGGAGACTGCTTTCTCTGTCCCCCACCGACTCTTCAGCACCTACATGCACCTGACATTTTGTAGATGCCAAATACATATCTGTCGAATGAATGAATACTGATTTTCTAGATTACAGCTGAATAAACTAGGTTGAGTTACTCACCCTCTCTGAGTTCCAGTTCTCTTTATTTGAAAAATGATGATAATAATACATACCTCACGGAGGGTGTAGAGACAATTAGAAATGTTCCACATAAAGTGCCTTTAGGATATCTGGCCCAGAGTGGATGCTCTGTTGCAGTTCTTGTCCAAGAGTTAGGCATGGAATTTACCTCCAACCACATTCCCTGTGAACATGCAGTGGTTACCCTCTGTGAGTTTTGATGGGCCCTATTTCAGCCTTATTCCAAATATTTTACTTTTAAAATGAGTCACAGTGGTCACATTTTGACTAAGCTTGGTGTAAAATTATGAGTTTCCTAAATATAAAAACATGGCACAGAAGGCCATTAGTCTTCCATGTTCTTCATGATGTTCATATGTACTAATACTGTTTAAGTACTATGTGTCCTTTAGGTGCTAATTCATGTTTAAGTTTTTATGTGCTAATACTGTTTCTCCAAGAGAACAGACTTAGAAAGTTTTCTATGTCAATGCAGGGCTATGTCAGACTTGTTTGCAAACAACATAACATATATTTATACTCAAAGCCAGCTGTTGGGCCCACTGCCACCTTGTTTCTGGAACTCTGGTGGCTGCAGGACATGGGTCATATGCCAAACTTTCTAAACACATTTTTTTCATGCTCATTTTCTTGCTATGAAGATCAATTTCCTGATTATTTCTAGGGTTTGGTTTAATCTCATGCTTTCTACCAGGAAATACACTATTCAGGGCAGAGATCTTTAGAATTTCTCTTTCCATCCCAGCTATTGGAAGGTGGAAAATTATTTTTCAATCTTGGACTTGGTGCCAGAATATCTGCATTCTAGCTCTAGCTTTACATTAGCGAATCTCCTGCAAAGGACCTCAAATTTTTTCCTCTGCGAAAGAAAAACTGAGTTAGAATGATTGGTTTACAAATTATGCTCCAGAAGACTAAGATGTTTGGAGAACTTTCAGAGGACTTTATAGAGAAGAACATGAAAGCTCAGTGAGTTCTCTCCTTACCCCTGGTTTCTTCAGGCAAAGCAGCTCTCCCTTCCTCTGCTCTATGTATTAAATAGTGATTACCTTTTCCTCCTTCTTTCTCTTTCCCTCTATTCTTTTCTCCTTCCCTTCTTTCCTCCCTCTCTTCCTTCCTTCCTTCCTTCCTTCCTTCCTTCCTTCCTTCCTTCTTCCCTTCCTTCCTTCCTTCCTTCCTTCCTTCCTTCTTTAAAAATCATGTGTTTTATAGCTGAATAAAGTTTGAAAAAACTGGAGTAGGAAAATCTCTGTAATTCTAATATTCTGTGGTTCTGATTATCCTTTGTGTTAGTGTTGAGCAATAATAAAAAACAGAAGAAATTTGACAATTTCTAAAGACTCTGATTAAAGCAGAAAACTTTCACAGCTTCCTTCAGACCCCATTTGCTACTGAGCTCCTCCAGTAGGAAAGATATGAACAGCAAGACATTTGCATTATACACTTTCTTTTTGTTTTCTTATACATTTTCTTGTCCTTGTATATTATTATATTTCCCCTCTAGTGTCATCTTGAAAATAAACAGCTTCACTTATAATAACACAGAGAGAATGGCTTCTTTCCAAAAGATTGAATTATTGGTGGCCTCATATGTCTTGGAAGAGCAAAGAGCAAGAGAAGGCCCCTAGATAAAAGGCTAAGGAATCTCTGTTTCTATTTCTTATGTAGGCTTGGGATAGGGTCTGCCAAAATGTGGGCCTTCTCCTCTGTTTAGTCCAAACCATAACTTGATTATTTTAACTACGATGAGATACAAATGTCACGACATCAAAATGCAAGTGTCAAGAAATGCCTCCATAGAGTTGGGGAGAGGGATTCAAGATGGCATAGTAGATAATGGCTATGCACACTTCCTCTAGCAATCACACCAAAATTATAACAAAACTACAGGGCAAACAGTATGCAGAGTCATCAGAGATCTGGCTGAACAGAAGCCTTACAACTAGGTCACATCGAATAACAGGTCACCTCAAAATGATAGAAGGGCTGGAGACATGAAACGGCCTGGCCCCACAACCGCATGTGGCAATTGAGATTCAGGAGGGCTATTTTGGCTGCAGAGACACCTTCCATACCTGAAGAGTGAGGGGTCCTGGCTGCACACTGAGCTTCTCAGCCCAGGTTTTCAGTGCCAGGAAGAGAAGTCCCACACCCTCTGGCTGTGAAAACAGAGGGCTGTGGGAAGAGGAGACCTTCCTCTTAAAGGGTCCATGCTCACCCTACTTGCTGTTGGACTCAATTGCTCTGAGCTCCAGCACTGGGGCAGCTGCTCTAGGGATGCCAGGGAAATACGGGGAGTCATTGAGCTGTTGAGCTTCAAGAGGGGCAGCTTATTCCTGGACAGAGATGCAGGCAGAAGCCATTATTCCTTTGTTGAGCTCTCCCCACTCCCAGCCTACAAATGCAGAAGCCATCAACCTGATTAACACAAGTCACTCCACCCATGGGATTCCCTGAGACTCTGCCTCTCCCAACTTGTAGGCCCACCCAAGCTGCTTCCAGTGATTTCCTCCCTACAAACAGGCTGTCTTGGCTCCTGCTGTGAACTTTCATAAAATCTCTCAAAGGCTTACAAAGCCCAAAGAAGCAACATCGGGCCTCGGCATGCCCTGCACCTCTTGCTAAACATCTCAAGCCTCGCATCAGTGGCAGCTGGCATTCATATCTGACTTGGTTCCTCAAGGCCAGCATGGGTGGCAGCCATATGTGGATTGCTTGGTGACAGCTCAGATGGCCCTGGAAGTATACAGGCTGTGGCTGAATTTGGCCTGCAGCTAACTCCTTCCAGGTCCGTGCCAAGGGGCCACACTGCATGCCTACTACATAAAGTCACTCTACTAAGACCAAGAGACTTAGGAGCCCTACCTAATACATAGAAACAGACACAGGGAGACAGCAAAAATGGGGAGACAAAGAAATATGTCCCATTTGACAGAACAGAACAAAGTTCAAGAAAAAGAATTCACCAAAATGGAGGCAAGCAATCTGTCAGATGCAGAGTTTGAAACACTGGTTATAGGATGCTCAAGGAACTTAGGGGAAGAGTAGATGAACTCAGATAGAACTTTAATAAAGAGATAAAAACCATAAAATGGAGATGGAAAACATAATAGGGAACTTGTCAGAAATGAAGAATAGAATATTTGAGATGAAGAGTACATTAGAGGGAATCAACAGAGTGGATGAAATGGAGGTTGAATCAACAACATAGAGGATGGGGTAGCAGAGGACACCCAATGAGAACAGCAACAAGAAAAAAATTTAAAAAATGAAGATAGTTTAAGGAGTCTCTGGGACGCCATAAAGTGTTACAACGTTCACATCATATGAGTACAAGAAGGAGAAAAGAGAGAGAAAGGAATTGAAAATCTATTTGAAGAAATAATGATAGAAAACTTCCCTAATCTGGGGAAGGAAATAGACATATTTCCCCAGGAAGTTCAGAGAGTCTCAAACAAGATGGACCCAGAGAGGCCCACACCAAGACATATCATAATTAAAATGACAAAGGTTAAATTCAGAGAGAATCTGAATTAAAAGCAGCAAGAGAAAAGCAATTAGTTACATACAAGGGCACACCCATAAGACTGTTAGATGATTTCTCAAGAGAAACTTTACAGGCCAGAGGGGCTTAGCAAAATACTCAAAGTGATGAAAACTCAGGACATACAACCAAAATTACTTTACCCATCAACATTACCATTTAGAATCAAAGGACAGATAAATGGCTTCCCAGACAAGAAAAAGCTAAAGGAGTTCATCACCACCAAGCCAGTATTTCAGGAAATGTTGAAGAGACTTCTTTAAGAAGAAGAAAAAGTATATATCAAAAATCTAAATAAAGAATGGCAGTAACTACAAATCTATCAATGAGTACTTCAGATGAAAAAGAATTAAATGCTCTAATCAAAAGATAAGGTGGCTGAATGGATAAGAAAACAAACCCCTTACATATACTGCCTACAAGAGACTCACTTCAGATTAAAAGACACAAACAGATTAAAAATAATAGAATGGAAAAAAATATTTATGATGGACCTAGAGGGTATTGTGCTGAGTGGAATAATTCAGATAGAGAAAGACAAATGCCATATGATTGCATGTATATGTGGAATCTAAAGAACAAAGTTTAAAAAAAAAAAAACAAAAAAATTCATGGATACAGAGAACATTTTGAGAGTTATCACATGAAAGGGGGGTTAGAGGGGTTGGTAAAAAAGAGGGGAAGAACTAAGAAGTACAAATCGATAGTTACAAAATAGTCATGGAGACAGAAAGAATAGCATAAGGAATATAGCCAATAATATTATAATAACTATATTCGATGTCTGAGGGGCACTAGATTTATTAGGGTGATCACTTTGTGAGTTACATAGATGTCTGATTGCTATGCTGTATACTCGAAACTAATATAGTATTATATGCCAACTTTAACTAAAAAATAAGATATTATTAATTAAAAAAATAAAGAGAGAGAAATGCCTCCATATTCTATGCATGGTCCACGTCCTGTTTCTGAAGGTGAATGTCTTTGATCATCCAAATGGTTCAGGGCCCCAGAATGAGTTCAATTTACTTGGTCTTTGAAAGAAGATGACAGAGTATATGGCTGCTATATCTGTAGCCACATCCCTGCCATTATAACCAGGGGTCCACCTTGAAGGGGGGAAGTATTCTGATACCTCCTTTTTAAACTTCTTCTACATGCATAAATTGCAGGCTTATTATGTTATTCAAACACAGGTATTTTACATAATTTAAAACAAGTTGTATAGGGACATCTCACCTCTATTTGCTTTTATATAAAATTAAACTTATTGGGGTAAAAATTGTTAATAACATTATAAAGTCTTAAGTGTACAATGCTATAATACATCATTTGTATATTGAATTGTATACTCACCACCCTGAGTCTAGTTTCCTTCTGTAACCATATATTTGACACCATTTACCCTCTTCATTCTCCCCTCAACTCCTTACCCCTGGTAACCACCATACAGTGGTCTGTATCTATGAGTTTGCTTGTTTGTTTTATTTATTCCTTTGTTGCTTTTGGTTTTATATCTTACATATGCATGAAGTCATATGGTTCTTTTCCTCTTTCATATGACTTATTTTACTTAGCATGATACACTCAAGATCTATTCATATTGTCTCAAATGGCAATATTTTATCCTTTTTTATAGATGAGTAGTATTTCATTTTATATGTGTACCAATATTTCATTTTATATATGTTCTTCTTTATACAATTTTCCATTTAAGGATACTTAGGTTGTTTCCATGTTGTGGCTATTGTAAATAATGCTTCAACAAACATAGAGGAACATATATCTTTACAAATAATTATTTCCAAATTTTTCAGGTAGATACCCGGAAGAGAGGTTGCTGGATCATATGTTAGCTCTATTCTTAATTTTCTGAGGGAACTCCATATTGTTTTCCATAGTGATCGCACCAGTTTACATTTTCACCAGTGGTGTACTAAGGTTCCTTTTTCTCCACATCTTCTGCAACACTTGTTATTTCTTGTCTTATTGATAATAGCTAACAGGTGTGAGGTAGTATCTCATTGCGGTTTTGATTTGCATTTCCCCAATAGCTAGTGAAATTGAGCATCTGTTGGTTATTTGTATGTCTTCTTGGGAAAAGGGTCTGTCTAGGTCCTCTGCCCATTTTTAATTGGAGTATTTGTGGGGTTTTTTTTGTTTTTATTTTTTGTTTTTGGTTGAGTTGTATGGGTTCTTCATATATTTTGGATAGTAGCCCCTTATCAGAGGTATCATTTGCAAATATCTTCTCCCATTTGTCCTGTTGCCTTTTAATCTTTTTAGTGGTTTATTTTGTTATTCAGAGCTTTTTAGTTTGATGTAGTCCCAATTAATTATTTTTGCTCTTACGTCTCTTGTCTTTGAGGTCAAGTTTAGAAAAACCTCTGAGATTAAGGTCCATAAGTTTAGTGTGTTTGTATTCTTCTCTGTATTTCATTATTTCAGGTCTTACGTTTAAGTCTTTAACACATTTTGAGTTAATTTTACGGCATGGTGTCAGAGAGCAATCTAGTTTCATCCTTTTGTAGGTGGCTTTCCAATTTTCCCAATACCTTTTCTTGAAGAGACTTTCTTTCTCCACGGTACATTTTTGGCTCCTTTGTTAAAAGTAGTTACACATATATGTGTGGGTTTATTTACATGCTCTCAATTCTTTTCTATTGGTAAGTGTGTCTATTTTTGTTTTGACATTGTAACATTGTAGTCTAATTTAAAGTCAGGGAGTGTGATACCTTTAGCTTTGTTCTTTTTTCTCAGAATTTCTAATAGCTATTTGGGGTCTTCTGTGGTTCAATATAAATTTGATTTTTTTTTTTTTTTTTAAGTACTGAGTTGCTTTTAACAATTAAGTAGATTGGTAAGTAAAGGTTTTTCTTTTGTTTTCCAGTAGATGGTTCTATAGTGCAAGTTTTTTTTTCTCTTGCTTGCACTACTGAGACTTCAGGGATCACTGTGATGGTGGTGGTGTTTAGGCTGTGTAAAATGCTTTGTATTCTCTGAGGAGGTGGGTGTCCCCATATGACCTTGTGGTTCTGGTACAGGGCACCACCCTTGTGGAGGGATATGGTGGGTTTTGGTGTTCTGAGTTACAAATTCCTAGTGCTACTACCCTTCAGTCAGAGGCTGCTAATCACACTATACTATCTGAGGTGTCTCAGCTACCTCAACAGGGTTCCTTGTCTTGGGTGGGAGAGGAGTAGGCACAAAGAGGCAAGTTCATGCATCTAAAGTTTTGTTTAGCTACAATGAGTACAGGCCACTTGCGTAGGAATGTTGTTTCTGCCCCTTGGAGACCTGCTAACTGAGAGCTGTAATCTAACACCTCCAAGCTAAGGTGTCTGCTGGAGCCAGGCAGGCTGTGGAAGAGTGTGTATGGTAAAGTGGATTCGTGTATCTTTGGTTTTGCTTTTTTCCTGGTGATGGGGGTTGCTCCACTGCAGCCACCACTCTTTGCACCACTACTCTGCCCCTGTTACTGGGTCAGCCTCAATATGTACTGGCCGCTTAGGCTGGAATGCCACCTCTGCCCTTCTTGTTCTCTTTTCGCTGCCAAGTAGGGGTGCAACCCATCCTTCACTGCTACTGTACCTTCCGATACCATGGTGAACACTGAATTGTGTTTGTCCCTCCATCCTGTCCTTCTCTCCATCCTGCCTCTCCTGCTTGCTCTAATATGCTGGCCTTCACATGGCACAATGAGCAGATCTCTCAGAAGTGTTTGTATGCTGAGCAAGGAATCTTTTGTTTAATTATAGTTGTCCAACTTGACATGACTTTAAAAGAAGGAACCAAGAGGTTTCCTCACACAGACATGATGCTGGTGTCACTCCCCAAGCTTGCTTTCTAAAAATCTCACTTGGACACTGAGAGATTTTTCTTCTCTATCCTTTAACAAAACTGTCAGAAAATAATACGTATAATTGCTTGGCAAAGATGGACTTTTCATAAGAAATTTACAAATATATTATGTTCTGCTTTTGTCACAAATCTATACTTTTTCTCCTGAGAAGGCATACACAATTCCTTCAATCTTGCCTGATTTTCATAAGAATGAAGAACTGTTATACAATGATATCAATGGGTCTTCAAGCTTCCTCCTAATTGATTTTTCATGGTAATAGAGGGTATGATTAGGGAAGGCACTGGGAAGTTTATGTAAAATCTTTTGAAAACCTTACTATATGATTCAGGCTTAAACGGAAACATTACCTAATTTCCATAGTGTGTTGTTCCAACACAATTTCATAAATCCTCTGATCAAAATTGCTTAGGAATCATAGCTGACAAAATTTGGGGGATGTGTCCTGGTACCTAAGATAATAGGTAATATCTATAAACCATTTCATCAAAACCCTGTCTACAAGGTATTTTTGGATCTGAGTTAGGGTCTCCGTTATGGGTGAATTGTGTCCTCTCCAAATTCACATGTTGAAGCGCTAACTCCCAGTACCTGGAAATAAGGCCTGTAAAAAGATAATAAGTTAAAATAAGTTAAAGATAATAAGTTAAAAGGCTATTAGGGTAGGTCTTAATCCAATATTACTGATATACTTAAAGAAGAGGAAACTTGGATACAGGTATGTGAGTATGCAGAAGAAAGAATATGTGAGGACATAGCAAGAAGGAGACCAGCTGAAAGCCAAGTAGAAGGGTCTCAGAAGAAACCACTACTGCTGACACCTTGATCTTGGTCTTCAGGTCTCTAGATCTCTGAGAGAATAAATTTTTGTCATTTAAGCCAATCGGTGTGTAGTATTTTCTTATAGCAGTCCTAGTGAACTAATAAGCCTCTAATAAGCTTATGTCATTAATTTTTTTTAATTATAAAAGTAAAATAATCACATAGTGAAGTGTTAAAGACTAGATTAAACTGAATATACTTTGCAGTTAAAATTAATTCAAGAAAATACGAAAAAGAAAATATTATTGCTACTGATTGTCTGTGTTAGACTGACCAGAGGTGGTCCTGTGGTAGAGTGGAAAATGCTGATTTTTGTCAGAATTCTGCATCTGCCACTTACTAGCAATGTGTTTTTAGGCAGTTTCTAAACCTTTCTGAATATTACTCTTTTTATTTGTGTATTGGTAAAAATAGTTTTTATGATCAAAAGCACTGTGAGAGTAAATATAGGTAAAATATATAACTCTCTTTCTAGCCATAGAATGTGCTGAATAATTGTTAGAAATAGCAATTGCAGTGATAGCATCATAAACTGATTCTAGCCAATACCTTCTTGACCGGATATTCCTGTAACTGTTGGTTAGGAATGACTAGGAAATGTGTTTTTTAACTTAGTTAAATTTTGCCAACCTCTTTTTTGTAGTCATTGTCTGATTATATTCTGTGTACTCCAATAGTACCCGTTTCACTTTTCTCATCATCTCTGGACACACCAGTTGCAAATGGTCTTTGGTCATTCATCTTGGAACTGCTTCAAGCTCAACATCTGGATTTGTATTTCTCTAGCATTTTCTTTCCTTTTCATTTCACTTCAACTCTGTTTACATGCTCATAGGTTTGCTCAAGCTTCATGTTAATACTCTTTGAGGTTGTTAAGTGAGGGAATTTCTAGAATGTTTGAGTTTTGGCAGGGAAATAACAGCTTCCAAGTTGGTTATTCTCAAGAGACTTTCATCCTACTATTATAAACTCTCTATGCCACCCACAACTGCTTCCTATGTCCTTCTCTCAAATATCTATTTTTACAGAGGAGCTAGGCTTAAAAATTAAATTTCTGCCGTATTATTGTTTTATAGTTTAACTACTTCATGAGCACATACATCTGGAGTATACATGAAATTTGAATTGTCTTTCTAGGAGGAAGGGTGAATTTCTGCTGCTCCTTATATGTCTTTTGCTGCAGACTCTATTCTTTGCTTACTCAGTATCCATTCACCACTTCTTCTCTGCTAATAAATCCCAGTTCTGTTCACTGCAGAAATGTGTGCAGGCCCAGATGAGATACTCATTTTCCAACCTCATCTGCAGATAATAGTGTCCGAGAAATACAGTACTTGGCAATAAAATACAAGTGGAAATCTTCCTTAGAAAGTATTTGCTTTTTATGGTGAAAACAACAGGTATAATTGGCATCACTCTTTTTGTTTTCTTGACTTAAAAATTTCTGTGATGCCTTAAGCTGGTGCATTCATCTTGCAACCTGGAGGCACGAAGCATGAAAGAAAGAGAAGCATCACAAAGAATGTGACCATGACATCACCAAGCCCCTGAACCAGTGCTAGCAGCTGCCCACTTCCAGATTTCTTAAGTCAGAAAAGTGAACCTATACTTATTTAACAATTAAAAGTTAAGTTTTCTGTTATTTGGAGGTAAATGCTTCTGGTCCTCAAAATGATTTGATTTACTAATCATAAAGAATTTACAAGTTGGATACAAATGTAAAAGATATATATTAACCTGATTATGTTTCTTAGAATAGCATTACATTATAAAATGTTAATAGGTGTTCCATAATGAAAGGGTTTAATAGTCAAGTAAATTTGGGTAACAATGAAATAAAAACAAAGTTTAATGGGTTTTCTTTTTCTTACAGCAAGGCTTCTTTTTTTCCTTTTTTTAAAAAAAATGTTCTTTTTGAATCTACAAAAAAGGTATAGTTTAGAACATTTCCCATTTTTTTTGAACATGGGTTATTGGTTATTGTTGTGTAAAAAAATCACTCCAAAACTTTTTTCATGTTCTTGTTTCCATTTACTGCCCTTTCAATTTTTGCCATGAGAAGAGCTCTACAAAGTTGTAAAGAAAAGCATTACCGAATCCAGACATCACAGGACTTATTTTTATCATTGGAATTGTGTTTGTTTGTGGTTCAGCAACTAAAATATAATTATTACAAGCTTTCAAATATCTCATCAGTGTTAAGTTAAGCCCGGCTAATTTGAATTCACTTCCTCTCTCTGAAACTCCCTACATGAAGGTTATTATGAAATGCCTGTCTCATAGAAAACTGACAACACAGTTTCCTTTTGAGCTTGACCTAAGCAGCATGAAATATAATTGTAGCCAGAATGGGAAACCCTATAAAGAAGACTATTTTAATAATTAAGGGGCAATGTCATTATAATAATACTTTATAATAATTCCAGTTTACAAAGCACTGCTGTGTACACTATCACCATTTAATCTATAGAACAGCTCTAAGAGAGAGGGGGTCTTCTCCCTATTTTATGGATTAAAAAAATCTCGAGGATCAAAAGTCTTAAATTATTTAACTAGTAGGTCACAGCTTGTCAGTGGCAGAAAGGAGACTTGAACTTGTGACTTAAAGCTCAGGTTCCAAGCTCTCTCTTCCCATAGGCTAGTCTCTCCAGGGTAGGAGCAGCCACCTTCCTTGCTCTGCAGCACTCACTTGGAGCAGGAGGAAGATGCATTTCAGGTGCTGTAGAAGCTGTGGTTGATATGAAGCAAATGTTTGATTGTCACGGTTCCTCCCCTCGGTATGAGAGCAGCAGAAAAACCGGTGGGAGGGCTGGAAGGAAAGCAGGGGCAGCAGGGCATTTTGGTCACATGAAAACTCTGGAGAAACTTGAGATCTTCCTTTCATTACCAGAGCACTAATCCTGTTAAAAGTATTTTTCAAGTAAATTCATTTTTCTGCTATAAACACACATACAGGTCTTTCTTCTGTAAAAGCATTCTAGGTAACTCCCACCATGCCTACACCCAATTTTTCTCATAATCTTCTGGTTCTGATAGCAAATCCACATGGTTCCTCTTGATCCCAACACCCCATCCTTTCATAAATACTTTTAAATGTATGGATTCATGAAATGAATCTGGTAATGATTTTTTTCCCCCTAAACATTTGTTTCTGCCCTTTTATATCTTAACCCTTTAGTTTTAAAAAGTCAAGAGAGAGTCACAAAGCAATGAGTAATCTTAAGAAGCATCTGGTTCAATCAATCACTTTAAAACTTAATAGCTGAAAACCACAAACATTTATATCTCACACTGTATGTGGGGCAGAAATCTGAGAGTGGCTTCTTAGGTGTTTCTGTCCCAGGGTCTTTCACAGGCTGCAAGCAACCTGTTGGCCAGGGTTGCAGTATCTCAAGCTCTTTTTGGGGGATCCACATCTAGGCTTACTCACATGGCTGTCACCAGGTCTTCAAAATCCATGTCCCAGCTCACTCACGTGGTTGTTGGCAGGCTTTGGTTCCTTGTCACATGGGACTCTCCACAGGGCTGTCTCTCCACCTGGCAGATGGCTTCCCCTGGTGTGAGTGACAAAAATAAGACACAGAGAGAGAGAGAGCCAAGATGGAAGACATAGTGATATTTTAAATTATATTTTTATTGTGGTAAAATACATACAACATGAAATTTACCATCTTAATCATTTTAGTTCAGTGGCATTAAGTTCATTCACATTGTTGTGCAACCACCACAACCTTCCAGCTGCAGAACTTTTTTCATCTTTCCAAATTGAAATTCTGTACACATTAAATAATAGCTCCCCATTCTCCCCTCCTCCCAGCTCCTGGAAACCACTAGTCTACTTTCTGTCTCTATGAATTTGACTATCCTAGGTACCTCATATAAGTGGAATCACACAGTCTTTGTCTTTTTGTGTCTGACTTATTACGCTTAGCATGTCTTTAAGGTTCATCTGTGTTGTGGATTTGTCAGGATTTTTAAGACTGTATAATAATATTCCATTGAATATAATACCACATTTTCTTATTTCATTCATCTGTCAATGAACACTTGTGTTACTTCCATGTTTTAACTATCATGATTATTCTGCTCTAAATGTGTGTATAAATACCTGTTTGAGTTTCTGCTTTTAATTCGTTTGGGTATACATCCAGAAGTGGATTGCTGAATCATGTGATAAATCTGTTTTAAAATTTTTGAGGAACATTATACTGTTTTCCGTAGTGGCTGCACCATTTTACTTTTCTACCAACAGTGAACAAAAGTTCTAGTTTCTCTACATCCTCAGGAAAACTTGTTTTCTTCTGGGGGTTTTGTTTGTTTGTTTTTATTGCTTTTTTTGCTTTGTTTTATAATAGCCATTCTAATGGGTATGAATTGGTATCTCACTGTACTTTTAATTTTTTTCCTAATGATTAGTGATATCAAGCATCTTTTCATATGCTTATTGGCCATTTGCATATCTTCTTCTGAGAACTGTCTATTTAAGTCCTTCCCCTATTTTTGATTAGGTTGTTTGTACTGTTGTTGTTGTTATGAAGTGATAAAAGTTCTTTATACAGTCTAGATATTATATATTAATGATTTGCAAATATTTTCTCCCATTCTGTGGGTTGCCTTTTCACTCTCTTGATAGTGTCCTTTTATGCACAAAATTTTTATTTTTGATCAAGTCTAATTTATCTATTTTTTCTTTTGTTTCCTATACTTCTACTATCATACCTAAGAAATCATTGTCAAATCTAATGTCATGAAAATTTTTCTATATTTTCTTCTAAGAGTTTTACAGTTTTATTTTTTATGTTTAGGTCTTTAATCCATTTTGAATTAATTTTTATATATGGTGTAGGCTGAGTCCAACTTTATTCTTTTACATGTGAATATCCAATTTTTTTTCCAGTACCATTTGTTGAAGAGACTATTATTTTCCCATGAATTGTCTTGGCATGTTTGTCAAACATCATTTGACCATACATATGTTGGTTTTTTTCTTAGCTCTCTATTCTATTCCATTGGTATATGTGTCTTTATGGCAGCAGTATACTTTTTTAATTGCTGTAGTTTTACAGTAACTTTTAAAATCAAGAGGTATGAGTCCCCTGACTTTGTTCTTCTTTTAAGACATAGAATTTTTATAACCTAATCTTGGAAGTGACATTCCATATTCTATATTCTATTTGTTAGATGTCAATCAATAAGTTAAGCCCACATTCAAGGGTAGGGGATTGCACAGGAAGTGAATATCAGAGGTAGTGATCATCGGGTCATTTTAGAGGTTGCCTACCACAAAATGCTCTTCCTTTTTACAGAAAATCTGCTAACATTTTAAGAGACATTACTCTTCTGCAACTCATAATTTTTTAGTTTACTTGTTATCATACCTAAATAATCTAACCAAGATGACTCTGAAAATGATGGACAACAGAAGAAAAGGGTGATTATGCTTGAGTTTCTCTGACAGTCTATTTGGAGAGACTAAATGTAGATGACACATGAGAAGAATATTTATTGAAAAAAAAATCAACAAATATTCATCAAGTGCCAGCTAGCTGCCTAGCATTTTGCTAGGTGCTAAACTTATCAAGAACACATCAAAGTATCTGTAAGTCTCAATATTATAAGAAGTACAATAAGACTGGTGAGACCACACAGAAAAGTCATCTAGGTAAAATGGCTTATGAATACTGCTATAATAGACAGGTATGAGGAAAAAAGTTATGGGCGAAGGTATTTCAGAAAGAGACATTATTCAGATACCCTGGGGGTAGAGATGATTATGTTTGCAGAAAAGAGAGCTTGTTAACCTGGTCTAAGCAGGGAGTCTGTTGGAGAGCAGAATGGAGGCTATGTTGGATATTCAGAGGGTCTTGAAATCCTGGTGTGATCAATATTCTAAGCAAAGGGGAGGCTTTGTAGAAACTTGGGTAGTTGCTCACATATGGAGCTGCCTCAGTCTGAGGCTGTGGAGCCTAGCTTCCATGTCCTTTGGCCCCCAGAATAATATATCACCTGAGCCACCTGTCCTGTTTGAAATGAACACTTTGAAACATTTTATTATTTTCTATGTTTAGCAAAGTAATACATGTCCATAGTTAAAATTGAATGATTCTAAAAAGCATATGTCAGCACTATGTAAGTTTAGAGGAGGAAGAGAGATCAGCTTTGGCTGAGAATTCAGAGAAACCACCATGGAAGTAAAGGTATTTTAATTTGACCTCCAATGATCAGCACAATATTTACAGGAATTGGTGGGGGCGGTGGGGGAGGGGAGAAGAAGGGCACAGTGGAAGCCAATAATTTTTCACCTGAATGTATATTAATATCACCTGGTATTTAAAAAACTGACATCTTACTCAGAACCATAACAGAGTTATGGTTCTGAGTAAGATGGAGTAAGCACATTTTACTCTGCCTCTCTCACTGCATCTAAAAATCATGGACAGAATGAATGGAACAGATATTTAAAAATTCTGGAAAGTAAATAGTGACAGGTGAAATAGGGATGGAAACTAGAATTTGAAGTACCAGTGATTTTACCAATATTTTTTCTTCTTTATCCCCAGGCCTGAACTCAACACAGCCCCAAACCCAGAAGCAGGCACTGGAATGTATACAGAGAGAATTCCAGGAGAAACTTTCTAGTTCTGTTTTGAGGAGAATGCAATTTTTAACATTCAGAGAGAATGCAGAAATACCTCCCTGCTCTTTGCCCCTTATTTCCATTCTGTCAAGCTCCAGCCCCCAAGCAATCTTGTATCAGGAGCAGCGGCAGTTGGAACCCAAACTCTGAAGAAGTAGAACATCCCTCCCTGACTGGTATAGCTGTGATCCTAAGAGGGTGAGACAGATGCTAATTGCTTTTCTTATTTCTGTTCTCTACTGTTTTCCCTGGATCCAAGGACAGTCACAAAAATATTTCAGTGGATAGACCACTGAAAAAAGAAGTCAGAGAAAACCAGAAAATACTTAAAAATCATGGAATAGGGAGATGTCAGGAAGGCGATACCACAATTATTTATAGGACCCTGAGCCGTGCATGTATGTGTTTTTTCATTGTAATCAGCATTTCAAAGAAATTAAAAATTGAACTAATAGATATATAATTGTCCAAATTCCAGTCACAGAGTGGCACACATGTGGGACAGACTCAAATAATACTAAAGGCTTTTGAAAACAAAATTAACATTGGAAGCCCACAAAAGGCAGGTTGGAACTTGTGACCAGAACTGAACCAGGTTGATTGCCTTTAAAAAATATCAACATTCTCCATTGCATTTAAAAACGATCCAGAATATCATAACATCTAAAATGACCAGGATACAATCCCAAATCACCAGGCAAGCCAGGAAAATCTCAACTCACAAGGGAAAAGATAAACAACAGATGGCAATGCTGAGATGACACAGATGTTGAAACTATCTGATGAAAACTCTAAAGCAGCTTTTTTTCCCCCAGCTTTATTGAAATATAATAGACACTTAGTTCCTCATATTTACATTGTATGTTTCAATTACTTTTTTCAGTTATAGTTAGCATACAATAATATACCAGTTTCAGTTGTACAGCCTAGTGATCCAAGATCCACATAACTCACAAAGCGATCAGCCCACTAAATCTAGTACCCCTCTTACCCCTTGCATATTTATTACAATATTAGCCATCTTCCTCATGCTACACTCTACATCTCCATGTCTATTCTGCAACTATCCATTTGTACCTCTTAATCTTTTTGCCTTTTTCCCCATTCCCCAACACCTCATCTAGTAGCCCTCAAAATAGTCTCTGTATCTATCATCTATCTATCTATCTATCTATCTATCTATCTATCTATCTATCTATCTATCTATCTATTTGTTGTTGTTGTTGATTTTGTTCTTTAGGTTCCACATGTACATGAAATCATGTGATATTTGTCTTTCTCTATCCGACCCATTTCATTCAGCTCCATATCCTCTAGGTCCATCAAGGCAATATCTTTTTCCATCCTCTTCCTTTTAGGCTGTGTGTGTCTTTTAATCTGAAGTGAGTCCCTTGTAGGCAGCATATGTAGGGGTCTTGTTTTCTTATCCATTCAGCCACTCTATCTTTTGGTTGGAGTATTTAATTTTTTTCCATTTGAGGTACATGTTGATAGGAATGTAGTTATTACCATTTTTATCCCTGTTTTTGATACATGTTCTTTCTCTTTAAAGAAATCCCTCCAACATTTCCTGTAATACTGGCTTGCTGTTGATGAATTCCTTTAGCTTATTTTTGTCTGTCCTTTGACACTAAATGATAGCTTTGCTGGATAAAATATTCTTGGTTATAGATCCAGGGTTTTCACTACTTCGAATATTTTGTGCCAAGCCCTTCTGTCCTTCATAGTTTCTTTTAAGAAATCAACTGCCAGTCTTATGGGTGCTCTCCTGCAGGTAACTAATTGCTTTTCTCTTGCTGGTTTTAAGATTCTCTCTTTGTATTTAACCATTGGCATTTTAATTATGATGTGTCTTGGTGTGGGCCTCTTTGGGTTCCTGGTTTTTGTGACTCTCTGAGCTTCCTGGGGTTGCATGTCTATTTCCTTCACCAGGTGAGGGAATTTTTTCATCATTATTTCTTCAAATATATATTCAACTTCTTGTTCTCCCTCTTCAGGTACCCTTATGATATGGATTTTTTTTTCCTTTAATAATGTCTCATAGGCTCCTTAAATTGTTATTATGATCTTGACATCTTTTTCCTTGCCATTCTGATTGAGTGTCCTTGGCTTTCCCAGCCTCTATATCAGTGGTTTGATCCTCTTTTATATCTATTCTGTTCATTCCTTTTAATATACTCTTCATCTCAAATAATGTGTTCTTTATTTCAGACTGCTTCTCTTTTATAATTTCCATTTCCATTTTTATGTTTTTTTTTTAATCTTTGTTAAAGTTCTCCCTGAATTCATCTATACTTCACTTAAGTTAATTGAGCATCTTTATAACCAGTGTTCAAACTCTTCACTTGTTAGATTGCTTGATTCCATTATTCCTGGATCTCTGTTCTATTCTTTCAGATGGTTTCTGCTTCTTTGTCTTCCCACTTTGGCTGCCTTTCTGTGTCTGTTTCTATGTATAAGTAAAGCTCCCAAGTCCCCCAGTCTTACTAGTGTGGCTTTGTATAGTAGGTATTCAGTGGCACAGTTCTGAGAGGGGTTCAACTGCAGGCCAGGTTTAGCCCCAGCCTGTGCCCTTCCAGGGCCAATTATTAAGATTCAGCAAGCAATCCACAGATGCTGTTTTTATAGTTGCCTCAAGAAACCACACCAGAAACCAAGGCCAGCTGCCACCAGTTTGAGTCTTGGGGCAACTCAGCAAGGAGCGTGGGACTCACCAAGGACACACCTAAATGTGGGATGGGTGGGACCACGAGTTAGGGACGGGCAGAGTTTCAGGGAATCCTCTGGGCAGAGCAACCTCTGTTATCCAGTTTGATGACATCTCAGCTATGTCAGCACTGCGTCTGCACACTGGGAGCGCGGCGGGCTCAACAGAGGAATGATGGATACTGCCAACACTTCTGTCCGGGAGAACAGAAGTGTTCCCTGACAATTCAGTGTCCCCTTATAAGTCCTGGTGCTCCCCACACAGCTCACCTGGCACTGTTGCTCAGAGTGAACAGGTCCATCACCACAAAAGTACACTCGCAAATATGGCACCTTTAAGAGGTGTCTGCAGGTGCTGGCTGCTGCTGTTGTAGCCTCTGTTCCACTCAGCCACTCAGGACCAGGCAGCCTCATGTCCTCACCCCCTCCTACCTCCTACTGTTGCAGGGTGATTTCTTATTTCTCTCTCTAGTTGTATGGCTTATTCATCTAGATCCCAGGTGACTTTCCTTGCTGTTTGCTTCATGTTTCCTTCACAACTTTTATTTGGTTACACAAGGGATGAACAAAGCCTCTATCATCTATGCCATTTTTTTTCTCTCTAAAGAAGCTTTTATAAAATCATTCCAACAAGCAATCATGAACACTCTTGAAATACAGAAAAATAAATATTCTCAGCAAAGAAATAGAAGACGTGAAGAAGAGCCAAATAGAAATTTAGAACTGAAAAATACAATAAATGAATTAGAAAAAGCACTGGATGGGAATAGTTGCAAAATGGAAACGATGAATGAAAGAGTCAGTGAACTTGAAGATAGATCAATAAAAATTATCCGATCTGAACATAGAGAGAGAAAAAAAAGAGACGCAGAAAAAAGAAAGAACAGAGCTTCAGGGACCTGGGAGACCAAAACAGTCTAACATTTGTATCATTGGTGACTCAGAAGGAGAGGAAAAAGGTGCAGTGTTGAGGAAATATTTAGAGAAATAGTTGAAAACTATTCTGTATCCTGGCTGAGGTGGTGATCACATGAATTACATGTGTTCAAGTTCAAAAACCTACTGGAAGAACTGTTAACCCAGAGTTCCATATCCAAAAGAAATTAATATTACTGCATGATTATGCCATGATTTTAAAAATAAAATTAACAAGGTTAATGGTAGAATCTTGATGATAGATATATACATGTTCGCTATAAAATTATTTCAACTAAAAATCTCTCTCAGCGGGCAACCAAAATGGCGTAGATAATAGAAGCTCTGTTAATCCCTCTGGCAACCAAATCAAAGTTGTGACAGAAACAAGGAGCAGCAGCAAGGAAAAACTGCATGGGATCTAAAGATGAACAAGCCATACAACTAGGGAGAAATCCAAGAAATCACCCTGCCACGGCAGAAGGTAGGACGGGGCGAGGACTTGAGGTGGCCAGGTCTTGAGTGGCTGAGTGAGATGGAGGCTGCAGTAGTGGAGACGCCTCTTAAAGGGGCTGCATCTGTGAGCGGATTTTCGCAGTGACGGACTTGCTCACTCTGAGCACCAGTGCTGATTCGGCTGCATGCAGCGGGCACTAGGGACTTACAGGGAGACATTGTTGAAGTGAGGGCCCAGGCGAGACTTACTCTGTACAGAAGTGCTGGCGGTATCTATTGTTCCCTGTTGTGCCCTCCACCTTACCAGTGTGCCAGACACAGTGCTGCCATAGCTGTGATGTCATCAAACTGGATAACAGAGGTCACTTTGCCAAGAGGATTCCCTGAAACCCCTGCCTCCTCCAACTCATGGCTCTGCCCGATTCACACCCAGGTATATCCTCAGTGAGTCAGGTCCTCCTTGCTGAGCAGCACCTAGACTCACACTGGAGGCAGCTGACCTTGGCTTCTGGTGTGGTCTTTTGAGGTAACTATGAGCACAGCATCTGTGGATTGCTGGCTGAATCTTAACAGGTGGCCCCGGAGGGGCACAGGCTTGGGTTGTTTGACCTGCAGTTGAACTCCCCTCAGGACTGTGCCACTGGACACCTATCTTCACAAATCTACACTAATAAAACCAGGAGACTTAGAAGCTTTGCTTAGTATATAGAAACAGACACAGAAAGGCAGCCAAAATGGTAAGACAAAGAAACAGAAACCATATGAGAGAACAGAACAGAGACCCAGATATAATGGAGTCAAGTAATCTAACAGATGCAGAGTTCAAAAACACTGATTATAAAGATGCTCAATGAACTTTAGGTTAAACTCAGAGAGAACTTCAACAAAGAGATAAAAAACATAAAAATGGAAATGGAAATTATAAAAGGGAAGCAGTCTGAAATGAAGAACACTTATCTAAGATGAGGAGTATATTAAATGGAATAAACAAAGGAATAAACAGAGTGAATAAGGAAAAGGATCAAATGCTCTACCTAGAGGATGGGAAAGCCAAAGACACTCAATCAGAATGGCAAGAAAAAAGATGCCAAGACTATAATAATAATTTAAGGAGCATATAGGACACTATTAAGGGTCCAAATAACTGTCTGATTAGCATAACTGAAGAAAATCAAGATGTTGAACAACTGTTTGAAGAAATAATGATGGAAAACTTCCCTAACCTGGTGAAGGAAGTGGACATAAAACCCCTGAAAGCTCAGAGAATTCCAAAAATTGGGGATCCAAAGAGGCCCATACCAAGACACATCATAATTAAAATGCCAAAGGTTACATGCAAAGACAGAATATTAAAAGCAGCAAGAGAAAAACAGATAGTTATTTATTTTTTTTTATTAAAAAAAAAAAACCCATAAGACTGGCAGCTGATTTCTCAAAAGAAACCATGAAGAAGAGAAGAGTTTGGCAAAAAATATTCAACAGGATGAAGACCCAGGACCTACAACCAAGAATAATTTATCCAGAAAAGCTACCATTTAGAGTTGAAGGACAGGTAAAGAGCTTTCCAAACAAAAATAAGCTGAAGGAATTTATCACCACCAAGCCAATATTACAGGAAATGTTGGAGGGACTTCTTTAAGAAGAAAAAACATGTATCAAAAGCAGGAATAAAAAATGGTAACAACTACACTCTTATCAATAAGTACCTCAAATGGAAAAGAATTAAGTGCTCCAACTAAAAGAGTGGATGAATGGAAAGGGAAACAAGACCACTACATGTTGCCTATAAGAGAGTCACTTCAGATTAAAAGACACACAGACTAAAAGGAAGAGAATGGAAAAAGATATTGCTTTAATGGACCTAGAAAGTATTTAAGTCAGACAGAGAAAGATAAACCTATATGATTTCACTTATATGTGGAATCTAGGAATAAAAAGAACAAACTAATCAAAAACAGACTCACAAATATAGTGGACAATTTAGTGATAGAGGGGAGGGAGTTTGGAGGGCTGGGAGAATGGGGTGAAGCATTAAAGAAGCACAAATTAGTAGCTAATAGGTGGTCATGGGGATGGGAAGCACGGCATAGGGAATGCAGTTAGCATTAATACGTTGGCTAAGTGGAGGGTCAGGGGAGGGAGAGAGCAATTGGGGGGATCATTTTATGAACTATATAGATGGCTAACCAATGTACTGTATACTTGAAACTAATTAAAATAAAAAAAAATAAAAAATCCTTTCAATCAAACTGTAGGTTTGAAAAATTTCATAATATGCTGGGGAAAAAAAATTATCTCTGTCTATTCAGGCTACGATAACAGAATACCATAGACTAGGTGGCTTAAAAAACAGAAATTAATTTCTCATAACTCTGAAGGTTGGGAAGTCCAAGATCAAGATGCTGGCAGATCAGTGTCCAGTGAGAATCCAGCTTCCTTGTTCATTGTTGACCTTCTTCTCTCTGTGTCCTCACATGGTGGAAAAGGTGAGGGAGAGGTCTCATGACCTAATCACATCCCCAGAGAAGCCCTACCTCCTAATACGTTCACACTGGGGATTAAGGTTTCAACATATGAACTTGGGAGGGGTGGGGACAAAACATTGTCTATAGCAGCCTCACTCCCAGAAATTCTAATTTAATTGGGCTGAAAAGGTCTGAACATTCCTATTTTATAAAGCTCCCTGGGGTAGTGAGACAGGAGAGGAAGGATCAGAGGTGAGGACAATGCCTTATAAAGCTGTGCTGTCTGAGTGTCTTTCTTCTCTACACTTCCTCACAGAGATTGTTCTCATCTGTTACCCAAGTTTCTGATTTTCTCCCATAATGGGATTACTAGGTTTGCAGCTGAATCCTTAACCACATCACTTTGTCTTGATCTTCTGTTATCAGTTGTCATTTTCACATGTGAAAATTAGATCTGATCCATTTCCTTTCAGTTTACACATATGCAGCTTGCACTGTCTTATATTCATTGGTATAAATACTGTACATCTGCATACCTTCACTTATGTAGTTTATTCACATACAGAAATTTCTTCTACTTGTTCTTACAAAATAACTCCATCGTTACGTATCTTGAAAGTAGAGACTGGAACCTTTCCCTAAAGAATTCTAAGCATTGAAGTCTGGAAAATGTGAATGAGGTCTTTGTGCCACCCACCACATGAGATGATAATAATTAGGAAGAGAGGAGAGGAGAGGAGTATTGTACTAAAGGGTTCAGAAGTGGACAGTGGGAAGAAGCCAAGGGAAAGAGGCAGTGTAGAATATTGGAAAGAATCTGGGCAGAGATCAGCACACTATATCTATTACGTTCTGGTCTTGACTCTTCTATGAAATACTCTGGGCCATCCACTTATTGTCTTCAGGATTCATTTGCATTATTTGGATAATTTGAGATTTGAACTAAATGACCTCTAAGCACTATCTCACTTCAAGCATTTTGTAGTTCTACAATTCTGACACAGGATTATAAAATTCTAGGAGGGAGAGGCTACTATTAGCCATTTTCACATTATTATAAGTTAATTAGAGAAGCTTGCTTTCTCAGAAACTGACATAGACATTGAAGAAAAATGAATTTTGATTAGAAGGCAGGAATAGAGCAAATAATTTGAATTTTTTTTAATGGAAGGTTTAACTGACAGGATAAAGCCCCATAAGAAGGTACTGGTGAGGTTCTGTTATTTTCATTTTATGGATGAGATACTGGGTCGAGAAACATTTATAGACAAGGATGGGGACAAAATCTCTGAATTTAACTTTTTTGTGTAATAATTTTGACTTCTGAACCATGTAAATATCTCATATATTCAAATCTAAGGAAAGAAACAAAAAGCAAAACCTAAAATCGAACAGAAACAGAAGTAAATGAAACTATCAAATGTATAACATAATCTCTCAGGGAAAATAATTACTTTAAGTTACTTTAGAATATTTTGAATAAATATTTTAAGTTACTCTGAAAAAAAAAAAGAGAGAAACATATATAATGCCATCTAGCTAGCAATAGAAGTAGTCTGAATTTGAAACCAGGTGTGTCAAATTCCAAAGTGTAGAAGAGAAGGGCTCTGGGAGGTGGATGAAACACACAGGAGGAAGAAGGGAGAATGCTCAGCTAAGCTCAGGTACTGGAAAATTTCCTCAGGCCTAATTGAAGTAGGAGGAAACACAGTGCCTTGCTTTTCTTCTGCACTCAGAGATGTCCCTGATTCTTTTCCTAGGCTCTGTACTCCTGGTCCTAGGACAAGAAAATGATGGCTTCTGCGAGGTGCTCTCAGGAAGACTCAAGACTTTTTATGCAGCTAGTCAGTTATTGCCAAGATAAACCATTTGAGGGAGAATAGCAGATTTATTCAGGTTTTCTGAAAAGGAGGATTTTAGAGAAAGTTGACTACATATCATGATTTTGAGTTTCTTGGTCAAATAATACCAGAACCGTAGAGTAATGCTTTGGTTCTTATGGTGCATGAATGATCTGCTGTGACATTAACTGGTCTGCTGTGACATTAGCAAGTCCACAGACAGTCCTCACAAGCCCAGCATGTGGACAAGCTCAATAACGAAGGTATATGAATATACAGACCACTTGGTTCGAGCCTAACACCTGCATCTAGAGGGGACAGAAGAGTAGTGTAACACAAAGTGCTTCCAGACCATGGCCTAGGCCACCATTGGAAGCATAATAGAAAGATCTTGTTTGCATAAGTCTAGAAAGAAACAGTTCACAGCGCTAGGTGGCAGTATGGCGTCCCCCTGTTTCTCCTAAGTAATTATATTTTCCACACCTAGGGAATCATATTCCTTCCTATCAACTCAACAACACTTTCCTTCCTGCCCAGCTCCCAGTGTCCCTGTGTCCACACATTCTGAGCTTCAGCTGTGGATGTGGAGGTGGGGGATGGGGGCGGGGTGGGGGTTGGAGTTAGAAGGGAGAAGGATAAATGTCTAAGATGAATTCTGTCCCCTCCTTTCCTCACATGTTCTTTCTGCCTCTGAAATAGCTCCCTTGGATCTTTGTTTTATTAAAAGAGACTTGTGGTGAATTAAAAAAAGTCAAAGCCAAAACACAGCACTGGTATATCCATTCCTAAGCCGAGATGTAAAATACTTCTGCTTAAAATGTTACTTGGGGTAAAATTCTAAAAAGAGGAAGGAAATAAGATGTTTTTTAAAAGGCAAACTGATGATCTTTACCAAGGACAAAAGGGCAGAGGTAGCAGAAGGTGGAGCCTCACAATGCGTAGTGTAGAGCTGCTCTGCCATCTGGTGTACAAAGTGGCACCTGCAGTTTGTAATCTGTACTCATGATGTGTAGGTTTTGACACTCAAAGCTTAAGAACATGGCAAAAGGACTAGAAGGAAATCAGTTTTACCGAAGGCTAATTGACATTAAAAAAAAAGAGAGAGAGCTAAATTGCTACTGTGACATCTCATCAATGTTGTAACGAACTTCCCTTGAATGAAATGACGTTTTTTGAAGACTTGCTGTATAAAACAAGAAACAAGCAAAAATAAAAAGCCCACAAAAATCCTGAATGAATAAAACAATGCATGGTTGCCAAATTTTTATTTTGTCAAGTAATATATATATATATTTAAAATCTAGCATCCATTGTTACTCTTTGAAGGACAATAATTCCTAGATAGTGTTTTCTCAGAAAAATAAAAAAAGACAGCCCTTTTAAATGGATATTTATCTTAATAGTAATATCATTACACTTTTTTGTTTTTTATTATTTTGTTACAAAGAGGTGAAAAATTTATTTAGGTTAGGCCCTAGTCTAAGGATTAATATTTGAGAACCACTTCATACAATTAGTTTATATCATTTATAAATATCTGGAGTCTCTAAAATATTTCAACATAGGGACTTGGAGTTATACTACCATATTCAAATTGTCTTTTAGTGGCTATTTTAACCTAATATTCTCTTTTTAAAAATTTGTAATTATTTCAGAGTTTATGAGACAGAGATTTCTGTGGGTTTTTTATGTTTGTTCTATTTTTCCATGGTTTAGTAATACATTACTTCATTTTACTATTATCACAGTAGTTTACCGGTGGTAATATGTTGTGTTTCTCTGGTTCAATTGTCTCTTGATTTTGATTGTAAACATCATGTTTGAAGACTCATGACTTGTTATATGTGTACTTTTTTTGTGAAGTATTATGACATCATAAAGCATACTTGTGGCTGGCATCTGGACTATGCCCCTTAAACTGAGGGGTATGTGATAACTCAAGGTAGTGTCAGAATTGAATTGGAGGATTGAAGTACCTCAGTTTCCTCATTGGTAGAATAAAATATACTAGTATTTATCTGATACACTTATCAGGACATTAAATGTATTAGTATGTGCCTCACATTAGGGAAACAATATTGGTTCTAAATTTTTAAATTAAATTTATTAGGGTAACTGGTTAATAAGATTACATAAATTTCAGGTGTACACTATAATACAATATCTGTATACTCAATTGTGTGCTTACCACCCCAAATCTAGCTTCCATTTGTCACCATATATATGATCCTTTCACCCTCTTCGTTCTCCTTCTACTTCCATTCTCTTCTGGTAACCACCACACTGTTGTCTGTGTCTGTGAGTTTAATTTTGTTTGCCTTGTTTGTTTGTTGTTTTTTCTTTATATACCAAATATGAGTGAAATCATATGGTTCTTGTCTTTTTTCATCTGGCTTATTTCATCTAGCATAATACTCTGAAGATCTATTCATATTGTTGCAACTGGATATAGTTAATCTTTTCTTATGGCTGAGTAGTATTCCATTGCATATATATACACCACATCTTCTTTATCCACTTATTCACTGAAGGACACTTAGATTGTTTCGATGGCTTAGCTATTGTAAATAATGCTGCAGTGAACATAGGGGTACACATATCTTTATGAATGTGTTTTAAAATTTCTTGAGTAGATGCCCAGAAGAGGGATTGCTGGATCATATGGTAGCTATATTCTTAATTTTTTGAGGAAACTCTATGCTGTTTTCCATAGTGGCTGTACCAATTTACATTACCACTAGCAGAGTACAAGTGCTCCGATTTCTCCACATCCTCACCGACACTCATTATTTCTTGTCTTATTGATAACAGCCATTCTAACAGTTGTGAAGTGGTATCTCATTGTAGTTTTGATTTGCATTTCTCTACTAACTAGTGGTGCTGAACATTTTTTTCATGTCTGTTGGCCATTTGTATATCTTTCTTAAAAGTGTCTGTTCAGATCTTTTGTCCATTTTTTAATTGAATTGATTGTGGGAATTTTTGTTGTGGAGTTGTGTGAGGTTTTTATACATTTTAGATACCCTTTATCAGGGATATCTTCTCCCATTGGATTGGTTGCCTTTTTGTTTTGTTGATGGTTTATTTTGTTCCACAGAAGCTTTTTAGTTTGATGTAGTCCCATTTAATTATTTTTGCTCTTACTTCCCTTGCCTTTGGGGTCAAATTCAGAAAAACCCTTCTGAGACCAAGCCCTTAAGTTTGGTGTATGTGTTTTCTTCTACGTATTTTATTATTTTATGTCTTACATTCAAGGCTTTAATCCATTCTGAGTTCATTTTTATGTATAGTGATAGAGAACAGTATAGTTTCATTCTTTTGCATGTGGCTTTCCAGTTTCCCCAACACCATTTACTAAAGAGGCTTCCTTTCTCTGTTACATGTTTTTGGTTCCTTTGTCAAAAATTAGTTGCCTATGTATATGTAGATTTATTTCTGTTCTTTTGTTCTCATTTTTCTGCAGTTACTGTACTGTTATGATACTGTAGCTTTGATGTATAATTTGAAATCAGGGAGTATGATACTTCTGTCTTTGTTCTTTTTTCTCAAGATTGCATTGGCTATTTGGAGTCTTTTGTGGTACCATACACATTTGAGGACTTTTTGTTCTATTTCTTTGAAAAATTCCCTTGGAATTTTGATGAGGATTGCATTAAATCCACATATTGCTTTTAGTGATGTGGCCATTTTAACAATGTTAATTCTTCCGATCCATGAACACAGAATATTTTGCTATTTCTTTGTGTCTCCTTCAATTTCTTTCAACAATGTCTTCTAGTTTTCAGTATATAGGTTTTCACTTCCTTTGTTAAGCTTATTCCTAAGTATTTTATCTTTTCTGTTGCAATTGCATATGGAATTGTTTATTTCTTTTTCTGATATTTAATTGTTAGTATATAGAAATGCAATGGATTCTACATTGATTTTATATCCTGCAACTTTACTGTATTTGTTGATTGCTTCTAACAGTTTTTTTTGTTGAGTCTTTAGGATTCGCTATATATAGAAAATCATGTCATCTGCAGATAGTGACAGCTTGACTTCCTCATTCCCAAATTGGATGCCTTTTATTTTCTTCTCTTGCCTGATTGCTCTGGCTAGGACTTCCAATACTATGTTGAATAATAGTGGTGAGAGTAGGCATTCTTGCCTAGTTCCTGATCTTAGAGAAAATTCTTTTGTTTTTTTGCCATTGAGTATGATGTTGCTAGGAGTTTGTCATATGGCCTTTATTATGTTAAGACAATATTCTTCTATATACTCATTTTATTGAATGTTTTATTATAAATGGATGTTGTGTCTTATCAAATGCCTTTTCTGCCTCTATTGATATAATAATGATTTTTATCTTTTATTTTGTTAATGTGGTATATCACAATGATTGATTTGTAAATGTCGGACCATCCATACATCTCTGGAATGAACCCCACTTGATCATGATCTATGATCCTTTTAATATATTGCTGTATTTG